>NC_135325.1:16732897-17043352 GCF_048772815.1 Callospermophilus lateralis
ATATAATGAGTCTAACCTTGAATATTTTTCTGTTTTACTTACATTCAAGCATTGGTTGGACTATTTTTATATCAACATTTACCATTAATTCCCCTTACCCCATCTTATCCACTACAAAAGCTTTATTTTCTGTGAAGAAAATAAAAATTGCTTGTGCAATTTTTGTGTGCATGTGTTTGTCCCCAATACCTAGTATGCATTAATGTCAGATATTAATGTGTCCATATCATACCAGTGTCTCATATGAATTGAGAAATAAATTAAATTTACAATGTAGTTAACTTACTACTGTAAACCAAGTAGACTTTCCAAGCTGTTTTAAAGTTAAAATAAAAATTACTGAGGTACAAATAAATAATTAATTTTTCATAAAGATGATAGAATTTCTAGCCAAGTATTTTGACATGATCTTATGCCAAAACTTCCATTCATCAATGATTTACTTCAATGATAAGTATCTGAAATTTCTGAGAGTAGGTATCAGATTTTGAATATTAGTGTCCTGATGGTCAGTTTTTCCCAGGCTTTTACATATGCTTCTCAATCCAATTCTAGTTGTAGCCTACAAATCTTTTATTTACTCTCAACATAAGTAGTGTATTTGTTGAGAAAATGGTTTTAACCCTATTTCTTGAATATTCTTCATAATATATGACTAGTTGCAACTTTCCTACTTTATTAACATTGAAGTATAGAGGAAAATTAGGATAGGATGCTTGTCTTGTATGTAAGAGTGGAAGTTATTCACATGCATAATATACATCAATAATTTTCTCCTGAGTAGTTCTGTATTAGAAAACCATACAGAATTGGTCATCAGTTTTATTAAATAAATGCTGTCAAATTATATTTTTTGGATTATAAGATTTATCTCAATTTTAGGGGTATTCAATTTAGAATCTGTCTTAGAATAGATGAAATATGATAGTTGTTCAAGTACTTATGGACTCTATACATTGATCTATAGGTTGAATTCTGATATCATTTTTTAAAGGGTAAAAATAAGAATATGCAGGGTATTCATGACATATAGTCCTTCAGCAATGTCCAAAGCCTGCATGCTTTGTAGAACATGTCATTGCAATTCTAATTTCTGAAAGGCCACATATTGTTACATGCAGACTCACAGAATATGCTGCCACCACTTTCCAGAAGACAATATCTATCCTGCATACCTTTCAAATTCTTTTTCAGGTGCCTTTTAGAGCATTTCCTTTTCCTTTCATGTGGCAACCTAATTCTAGTGTTCTGTACACATGAAATTAAATATTCTTGAATATTAAAAACAAACATTGGTGTAATGTTTTCCCCCTCCTTTATAACAAGTCCAGCATTTAACCTTCAATTAGCTAGCAATAATGCAAACCTATTTTTACAATAGTGCTAGGGTTTTAGGACAGGCAAAGAGAATATGACTACAAGTCTCAGCTGATGTTTATAGTAAGAAGGGTCAGATAAGAAGAGTGTGGTGTAATCGGACATTGGAGATGAGGACCCCCAGCTCTTCTATTTTCTGTTCTACATTTACTTGAACTTCAGGTTTTCAATTTCAGGACAGCAAACCATCCAATCTTGCCCTTGTGACCTTTCGTAATTACTTTCTTATCTCCTTTTTCTCCCATATATTTCTTCATTTCTGCTATGGGCACAGTGTCTAGCATTTAGTATAACTACTATATAGCATTTATTATGTGCTTATAAACATTTTCTCCACATATGTTAATCAATTTAACTTATTTACCTTAAAAATAAGCTTTTTAGTTTGGGGTCAATTTTAGTTTGTCAGAAAAGTTGCAAAAATAGTACAAAGTGTTCTCATATTCACTTTATCCTTAATGCAGTGTTCACACAACTGTAGTATATTCATTAAAACCAAAATAGTAATATTTGTATAGTACTATTAACTATACTTCAGACTTCATTTGGATTTCACCAGTTTATCCACTAATGTCCTTTTTCTGTTTTCAGGATTCAGTCCAGAAGTGGTCCATATTGCATTTCAGCATCATACCTTCTTAATGTCTACTGATGTTATGATAGTTTCTCATTCTTTCTTGTTACCTAAGACAATAACACTTTTGAAGAGTACTGGTTGAATTTTCTTGTGGAATATCCTCAACTTTGGTTAGCCTTCTCTTTTATCCCATTATTAGACTGGTGTTATAGGTAGCTAACTCTCTTTGCACAACATATGACAGAGCACTCTTATGATTGACATTTACTGATAAGAAAACTGGAGCAGAGAACATTTGAAGTTTTTGAGGGCCAAGGTTTTAAACCTGAGCTGATAATCACTGTTGTTTTGAGTCACAATACCTGAATTTACTATTGACACACCCCTTACTATCTCTATAACATTTATTGGCCCTAATTTTCTCATCTGTGAAGGAACAATAGTTGCTTCTTTGTCCACTTTTCAACAAAGGTGTTCTGGCACTGTGAGTGCCTTGTTTGTTAAGAAAAAGTGTTCTTGGATACACTGTTAGTCTCAGCACTTATGAGAATGGAGGGGAAAAGTAAGGCCATTTTCTATGTGCACTTTTAGAATTTCTAGAATTTCTAGGAATATGTGGCATTCAGAGTCAGACCTCAAGAACAAAAATAATCTCAAATATGGAGATTGTAAAATTTTTTGCTTAGCAGACAGTGTTAGCACTAATACAAATGCATTAAAATTTTAGATTTATTTGGGCAGGCAATGATTAACAAATCAGGTAGTACCAAACCACAAGTAATGCGGACTCCACCAAGGAAGTGTGAGGTGAAAACTTTTGTAAGTGTTTGTGGAAGAAATTCAAAGAAAATGTTTAATTAGTTCAAGTAGAAAATCTCCAATTGCAAGTTAGTAGGCAGTTTCTGACGAGTTACAGTTTCTTTTTTACTGTGTACACTGAGTTGGGTTTTGGTTTGCTTACATAAAAATCTAAGGTGCTGTAATCATCTCAGCTGAATGACCCCCAGTAAATTTTTAAACATATTTTGAATACTAATATCATTTACCCCCAATAGAATTAATGTTCTAAGAAAACAAGAATCCATCTGTTCCTTTCATTGTCTTATCTCCATTGTGTAAAACAGTATATAGCACATAAGAGATTAATAAATACTTGTTGAATAAATATATTTTGAAAGCAGACTTATTAGATGATAGTAGGCCAAATATGTGTGTAGACTGACTTTCAATAATCTGTAGAATGGTTGATATTTATACATATATAATATTTAGTCTTTGAAAAATAATTACAATACCCCAAATTTGCATATTTAGTATTACAGGAAGGAAAGCTGTCAATTGCTTTAACTTGTGCAAGTGGAAGTTTGACATGGAAGTTTAACTGCTCCTTAGTTGTTGTTGTTTTTCTGTAAATGTAATACCTATTTCTAATCCCTTACAGGTTGAGTTCCTACTCATGGGCAAAGGATTTTCTTTTGTGCTAGTTCTAGATTAATGATAGTTTATAGTTAATTTGTGATAGATATCATTATCCAAAGTACATGTATGAAGACATGAATTGGTGTCAATATACTTTATATACAACCAGAGATGAAAAATTGTGCTGTATATGTCTAATAAGAAATGTAATGCATTCCACTGTCATTTATTTTTTAAAAAATCAATTAAAAAATGATCGCTTACCATTGGACATCCATGAATGACCCCCATGTCTAGTTATGTGGTTATGGTTGAGTGTTCAAATCTCTCTCACACACACAAAAAAAAATACAGAGTTTTCAATTATTTTAATTATAATCTTCATGTCTTGTATTATTCTGTCTATAAATTTTAACTGCAATCCAATCATGGCTTATAATATTAACCATGTAATTCAATAACTTCTGAAAGATGTTTTCTCTATCAAAGACTATGGTTCATATTTTCATGAATATAATACAAAGCTTAGAACTGATAATGTAGCTATGTTTCTAATTCTTGCTCCAATCTTTATTTGCAAATACATTACCAGAATGTACAAAACTTACTTAATGGTATTGAGTTGATACTGACGCTATAGTATAGATTGTCCTACAATAATGTAGTCATTTCATTCAATCAGAGAAATAAACATGGCCTAGGAAAGTGAGAAAACAGGTATCTCCTAGTCCATTTTGAGCAGCAAAATGGAGTTTGTATGTTTGACTTCCTTTTATCAAAGCAATTAAAATTTGTAGGAGGATGATTTTTAAAATTGTATAAATGATTAATATTAGAAAAATAGGAAAACTGACAAAATACATACTTTAATTTTAAAGATTCATTATCTTATATAAACACAATACATGGCTTATAAATCATTATTAGATTGACATTTTAACTTATGGAAATTGGTATTACAATTTAGATGCATGTATATGACTCTCATGTCCATTTTAGGATAGATTTAATCATAAAATAATTTACATTGAACAAATCAGAATAAATTCACTTTAATAATTAATTGTGGTGTTTTATGGAGTCCATGTAGTTCACATAAATAGGTTTGTCTCAAGGATCATTTTGTATTAATGTTTGTATTGCTACATGGTATAGTTATTTTTTATAATTTTTAATCCAGAAGACAAATTATTGATAAATTGCTTGTCATTATTTGCTGTAAATTGATGACTTTTAACATATTTTATATTACATTGGATCATGTCAGCATTATGTTTCAATATGAACATAGGCTAATTACAAGTGAAGTTTTTATCATTTTCTAAGAATCATTGCTTTTATACATTTTCAAGCTAGTAACTGAGGATAATTAATATTATAGAAAATTTGGGTCAGTGTAAATTGATCTTTAATCATAGTGGTAGAAATGGAGACCTTGTTTTATCTCTATAATTTGTAATAATATCTATAATAACACATATTAAGAATATAGATTTATGCATTATATTGTGCATTTTCCCACAGCTTACAATTAGTACAAAAATTCACATAAATATAAAACTTTTGTTGGTATATCTATCAGCTGTAATATAAGTGTTTATGACATATTTCTTTGAGTACTTCTGAGTGCTGATATCAACCAAGGAGTAACTATTTATAATACTGGATAATGTAATACACAATGTTACTTCCATTAAATAATTTTTCTCTCTATTTGGGGAGTTATTATTCATTTTAAGATACAGAAGCATTTCATAGTTGTCATCGCAATTTAACCATTCTGGAGCTTAAAGTAATTCATAATTTTCAAGGCTATAAGGGAGTCTTTGAAAAATCCCATGCACACACACACAGCAAACTTTTTTCAGGGTTTAAAAAAAAATAAATTAAATGGAATTAGCTAATTAACTCTTTCAGACAAGTAAGATCCACTTACATAGATGACCCTGTTAATATGAGAAGTTGCACCCTACTGATATGAAATGTTAATTGAACTTCCAAAAATTGCACCTAGGGGGTAATTTTTTTCCTGGCAGTGGTATGCACATTAGTACAATTAAAGTGCCAGAGGAATCTCATTTTATTTCTTGGTTGTTATGTCTAAGTAAATTGATGGCTCATTATTAAGATCTGTTCAGGTTCCAGTGATTAAAATAAAAATGATGATCTCATCATCATATTCACATAGCACATTTATCCATTTCTCTTTTGATTTATAGCTTTTTTTAACCTAGTGTAGTTTACTCAAGTCTCTTGGGCTTATATATTTTTTGGTATTTATTTCATGTCCATGCTCTTTTCCTCTGTTCAGTTCTTAGTTGCTCTCCTTAAATCAAAGAAGACATTTGGCATTTGTTTTTTAAGGATTGGCTAGCTTCACTTAGTATAATCTGCTCTAATGCAATCCACTTCCCTGAAAATTCAATGATTTTGTCATTTTTTATTTTAGGATAGATTTAATCATAAAATAATTTACATTGAGCAAATCAGAATAAATTCACTTTATAATTAATTGTGGTGTTTTAAGGAGTTCATGGTAGCAATATAACATAATGAAGTAGCTAACAGAATCTTGGGAATGAACTGTGATAACTTGAAGCAGATCATGTTTGTTTAGTCTAATTTTATGACTGATTCACATTATTATGCAGGTTATTTTTGGATTGGTCATTCTGAATGGCTTAGACATGAGTAGAATGGGAGAATATCAGTAGAAGCAGCCTCTAGTAGTTGAAGTTGAAGCCAAACAAATATTTAAATAAAGATTCTGACATCATTTGGAGTTACCTGATAATTCTCAAAATCCTATTCTCTATTGAACTTTGGTACAATTATTAGATATTCAATTTCATTGTATATATGTCTAGGACATTGAAGTTATACATTTTTTTAAATATTTATTTTTTTGTTGTAGGTGAACACAATACCTTTGTTTTATTTTTATGTCGTGCTGAGGATCAAACCCAGTGCCTCATGCATGCTTGGCAAGTGCCCTACCACTGAGCCACACCCCGGGCCCTGAAGATATATTTTTTATTATCTTCCTTGATGTGATTATTAAGTCTGTTTTGTCTATGAAAAATGACCAAATTATAATGTCGAAATATTTTTAAAAGTACATTCACATCCATTCATAGTTAAAATATGACATTTCTCATTAAAATGCTCACTTGGATAAAAGCATTATAAATTGCAGCTCTGAATATACATGTCTGAATATGGCAATTTTAAAACATTGTTTTTCTTTGTACTTTATATTTGACACTAGAAAAAAAGTGATTTGTGGAAAATATGGCATACAAGTAAAACTATTGTTTATCCTTGGAACCTTCCAGGTATTACAGCCTGTACCATTCATTAGGGAATTTTGTACTTATCTGCAGAACTACTCTCTTCAAAGGAGAATATGTTGAATTTCTGCATCTTATCCAGCATCAATCACTTTGATTAGGGTCTCACTCCATGAACCAGGCAACTTCTCTTCCACAGAAGCCCCATATGTCTCCTACAGCTGTTCTACATTCTAGGCAGAACATGACTCTCTTCAACAAATAGTTTGTATCCCTGTCAAAAAAAAAAGACAGTCGATAGTTTCTTTGTTCTTTTGATTTATCCTGTTCTTTTATGACTTGCAGGATGACTTGTGGCCAGCCTGAATTAGGATAATGTAAAGCAAGAGAAACTGGGCACATGAATGTTTTGTTAAATGAAAGAGTTATATCAATGTTCATGCTATAGAGATCAGCAGAAAGTTTGTGAAAAAAATTTATCAGGGAAATTTTCACTGTACAACTCAATGATGGAAGGGTACGATAATTTTGGTTTAAGTTAATGGAGATTATGTTGACTTTTCTCTAGGTTGATGTATGACCTGCAGTTTTTATCTTGGAAAATAGATTTTTCCCCAGGGCACTATGCTTGTGTAGCTTGTGTATTATACTATAGAAAGCCAGAATAGATATCTTACATTCACTGCAAAGTCAAGAGAATTTTCTCTGTTTGTTTAGAACCTCTGCAACATCCAAAATATTTGCTGTAATAGTTTTGCTGTATGCAAGCATGCAGAATAAATAAAATGGAAGTTAATAGGTTCTGAGTGAAATAAACTATCATTTCTGTAAAGGTGACCTGATTTATTCATATCTAAAATATAGTTTTCATAGAGCTTAATGTGAAAAGGTAAAGAAAGCAAAAATGTCTTTGAGAAAATAGTAAAATCTTAACTCATGCTTGCTGGACAAGCATTTTTTTTGGGGGAAAGACAATAAAGCTTTTGAACTTTAACTTCTGGGTTTTCCAGTAAAATATCAAGCATATAGAAACTTGATTATCATGTTGAAAAAATGAAGTTGGGAAGTCTTTCCATAATCAGGTAATATTTTCGTATAAGCTTATTTATTAACCAGAATACGTTAACAATTTAAAAAAAAACTAGTTATCATAGTATGGCAGTTCTAAATGAAAAAACTACTTACTCATTGATTTGGTAGGGATATATGAACAATTATTATCATCAATAACATATATAGTCTTCATCAAAAACTAATATGGCAAAGCAAAGTGTTTAATTGACTAAATTTTAGTATACTCTCCCTTGAGTTTCAAATGGTTCTGTTGGTAGCAACTTTCTTTGCTGGTGGAAATCTACAAGTGGTTTATTAAATGTCAGTTGATAATGTTACTCTTTTATCTCAAGGCAAATACACTAGAATAATTCCAACTTCCCATAGAGAATTACACAAACTAAAGTCTCATTGTTTAAATGGAAAAAGGGAGAGGCAGATGAAGTAATGTGGTTATAGACTTGATAGGGGGTTTCAAATGAATATGCAATTGCCAATTTGAGTAGTTAAGAACCATTGCACATTTTATTATAGCTGTAATGTTTCAAGTTCATGAAACCGTAGTGAAGTAGAAAAACAAACACACACACACACACACACACACACACACACACACACGGGTGCACAAACATAAACAACATATGTTTGGTAAGAATGGAAACCAAAAGTAAGTCATTTTGTTATGTTTTTAGTACTAATCCTTATATTTCTTAGCCCCAAACTTCATAAACTATCTTTTAATCCAAGCCATTTCTATCTACCGAAATTTGCTGTGCACTAAAACTCATTTTATCTCTATTTTTTTGGATCAAAATATTCATGTTCACTTTAGCTAATAAGTTAGGTGTATCAGGAAGATTTTGGTTAGAACTTGAACAGTATTTAATAATTGGCAATCTTCTAATTGGCTTACACAATTAGCATATTTTAAAATAGCCAGGTAAATAAATCACTGGAATATGAGTTCATATATGACAATTAGAATTATTTTAACTAGAAGTAATAAGGGATTTTTGAGTGACCCTCAAAAATAGTGGGTTATAAAATCTGTCCACTATGCCTAATCTCAGTGGACATACTTTACTTCAGCTATGCATACTGTCCATGATTTGCACTATCTCTGCTATTAAATCAAAATATTATTTAACCTCCCCCCTTTTTGGTATATTGTGCTGTGGATAGAACCCAGGGCCTTTTGCATGTCAGGCAAGTACTCTACCACTAAGCTACATTCCCAGTCCTTCACCATTATTTTTTTATAATCTTATTTCTCAATAGTATAGTCAGTGAGAATTTTTAATGACTGGAGAGGATGTTGAGGACTTAGACCAGGAGTAGCCACAAACCAAGGAGAAATAATCCATAAAGAAATTAGAAAACATTATGTCGTGTCAACCCAATGCATAGTGTTTTAAGTGAAGTGAATTGATCTACTTTTTACAAATGATTATTATCTTCTTTGCATAAACTGCTCATAAAACAAATCCATATATGTAAGTTCTATAAAATATGAAACTACAAATGATAGTAATGAATAGTTCACAAAAACAAACAAACAACAGCAAAAACAAAAAAAGAAGAGAGAGAATTCATTTGGTTATTTTGAACTACATGGTAGATGACTACCAAAAGAAAGAGGATTCCAAACCTACCAGTAATCAACTATATTTTACTCATATTTAGCAAATACTGATTGAAATGTATAGGAAAAAATTCAAAAGATACTAATATTCCCTCTGTTCAAGACGATTTTCATCTGAGTGAGAAGTAGAAATTTATTCACTGAACTTATGTTTACTTACTGCTTCCTGAGTGTCAGAAACACATATACTAGGATATGAAGATATAGAAAATATGAGCCTTGAATGCAAGAATTTCTCAAGCTTAATTAATACAGACATTTTATATTACTCTGTTTTCTCTCAGTTGCTGATATTTTCCCCACCAATAACTTTCTTCAACTGAACATCTAATTCTGTGATTCTGTCTCCTAATTTGTTCACACAACTAATTGCATTTAGTTGTTTATTCATATTCCTTCCACTCTCATGTGACGAATACCTCAAATTGGCATCAAATTCTGGTGCTTAAATATTTACTAAGTGAAGGAGCACAGAAATGTATATAAGAATGCAATAGTTACAATTTATGAATACAGAATAAGGGAAGATAATTTATAACTACTGGAAACAGTGAAAGCCTTGTGGTTAATATGAACTTAGTCTTACTCTTGAGAGTTTGAAATTGTTAACAGTAGGAGTTGAGGCATATAGATCACCTACTTGTTGTTATTTCTACTTTAAATGTGTAAAGTGAATATTTTAAAAATCTAGATCTAGATGTAAGTTTCCAATCTCTAATTTTCTGTTTCTGTACTCATGTCCTATTATTAATGGGCATTTAGATTCCTATTTAATTCTAATTTTTAGAAACAAAATTTAATTTCTTTTTTCTATTGGTTATGCTGCAAAAATAAGGTGGCATTTTTTATTGTCTTTTTGTTGAACTATTGTATATGTGTGAGGAAGTGCTATTGAACAAATATTAAATTTGCAGAGTAATATTTTTATATATTTTACCAAAACAACTTTATAAGATAATTTTGCAATAATTGACTATATAGAATAAACTGAATTCAGACAGAAAGATTGAAATTCTTTTTATTTCCTGTGCTCCCTTATTAAGCAAATCTTATCTGTTGCTATTACCAATTTCTTAAATGTTCAAAATGCATCTGGACACTACTACCTTTTCTGTTAAATACCCACCTCCCTGAACTCCCTTATCTCTTTTACTTGTATCCTATTTTACACCCCATGCTGGGACTGTTCATATAATTAATGATGCTCACAAATTTCCTTATTGAACACAAACTTCTTGACATGTCATTCAACATTATTCAGTCTGACCCAAAAGTATAATTTCAATGTTTTCCATGTCGTAATTCTTTGTAAGTTCTCCCAACATTGTGATGCCTAAATTATATCTATGTTTCATGTTGCCCAGTCTTTCAATGGTATCAAGTTCAATGAAACAGTCTGTTATCCAAAAGATAAGTGAAATATTTCATAATTACTTACTCTACAATGAAAACCAAGCTGGGAGTGGGCATTGTTGATTACTCACAGCTAAAATCATAAAATCAGTGTTCACTATTATTGTGTCTCCCAGTGTCCTCTATTGAAATAATTCTCTTATTTCATCATCTAAACGATCCCCTTACACTGTTCAAAGTTTTGCTGTTATTGTATTACTTTTTCTACTCTATGCCCTGCCGCAGTCTGGCTGGGCACAATTCAGGAGCCACTTGTCAAAAGAAACTAACTTTATTTTTAGAACCACACACGCCAAACAAAACAGCTCCTCAGGAAAAAACCCTCAGAGCCCAACTGCCACCACCAACTTCCCACAAGCCACTCCCCAACCACTACCCTCTCCACCTCCCACAATCCTCCTGCTCTTGAGGCCGATTGGCTGGGTCATATGGGTGGAGCCAAAAAAGTCCCCCAATGAGCAGCTCTGTGGCCTGAAAGGGCAGGGAAACAGTCCAATGAGCATCACCACAGAGGAACCAATCAGCTAGATGTTGCTGGGGCCGCTGTGAGCCAATCATCAGCTGGTAGTCTGAAAGGGCGGGGAAACAGCTCAATGAGCATCTCCAATGAGCATCACCGCAGAAGAGCCAATCAGCTAGATGTTGCTGGGGCCGCTGTGAGCCAATCATCAGCTGGCAGTCTGAAAGTTTGCTGGGGCCCCTTCAGCTGTGGCTCTCAACATGCCCCTCAACTTCATAGTTTTAAATTAATATAGTTTTTCTATTTCACTTACTCTTGTTTTGGATAGTAAAGTTTAGAAGCTGACAGTATATCTAAGAATTCTATTCTGTCCAAAAAAAAAAAAAAAACAGTGAAAGGAGAAAAATTTTGAAATATAGATGCTACTTGACTTAAAATGAGATTATATCTTGTTACACCAATCCTAAATTGAAAATATTGTAAGTTAAAAAAGTATTTACTATACTTAACCTATCCAACATCCTAGGTTACAATCCAAGTATACTGTGGAGTTTCAGTGGTCTCTCTTTGTGATGCTATGAGGATGACTGGAAGCTGCATCTCACTGCCCAGCATTGCCAGAGATGATTGGATCAAATATTGATAGCCTGGGAGAAGATCCAAACTTAAATTTAGAAGTACAGTTTCTATTACTAAAGAATGTCACTTTCCTACTATCTTAAAGTCAAAAAATTGTATGTCAAACCATTGTGAGTTGGAGACCATCTGTATTCGTTTTAAAAATAACTTCTGTCCCTGTTACAAGTCTATCCTATAACAGTTATTCAGCATATGCTACTGATAGAGATTCCTCCTTTTCTTTTTTTTCTTCCTTCTCATTATTCACAATTTAATGTTTCCTCAGCTTGGATATCCAAATTCCTCATGTCCAGAGCTGTCTGGACCCTTCGTTACATTCTTTTGGCTTTTTTTTGCCTACTCATCAGGTACACTGCCTGCCTTGAACAATTATGTCTTGGTTGTTTGTTCTCCTAGACTGTGAATACTTGATCCACAACACTGATCTTATTTACATTTTATCACCAGTAATAGTCACAGTGTCTTTTACATAGGAGAGATTATAAGTATGTTTCAAATTGACTTAAATTGAAGGACTATATTTCAAAGGTAGATCAGAATACATTCATAAGCAGTTACACTTTCAACTGTAAATAAATTCAAACTATTTTTAAAATCAGAAGGCATATGCATCGTTAATCACCTCAGAACATTTATCACTGATTTCAATATAAAATCCAATCACAAGGATGACATGAAGCATACAAAATTATAACCAAAATAATTTTCTTTTCACATTTATAATCTTATTGGAAATATACCAAAGTTATGAAACATCTCTTTAATCTGATCATCTTTACCTATTATAGACTTTTTTCTTTATAAATGTAGTTATAGATGAATTGCTTACTTTTGAGTATGCATGGAAAATGTTTTCTTGACTGATGTTACATCATTCCAATTTTTAAGTTTAATATATAACACCAGAGCTACCTGTGTGATATTTAAATTAAACACATGCACACTTAATTTGATTGAAGTTTACAATCTATGATTATGAAAACCTTTTTTATTTTTTAAAATAAAAAAGATATATGCCAATATATTATATGATACAAATATGAATATAAAATATCTTCAAAAATAAAACTTAAATATATTTTATTCTTGTGAATCTAATTTGGGAATTTTAGCATCTGTATTATTATAATATGGTAATTAGAAAAATGAAGATGAAGATGATATAATATACCTTAAATATGTGATTATTCACCATGGAAGCTGTAATTTTTATCAGGTATTAACTATTAATATTTAATATAATTTGTAGACATAGTGCATAATTTCCATGTTGTGTTAAAGTATATTCTCAAATTGACCCAGTATATATATGAAAACCAATTAAGACTTTTTAAAATCCAGAGAAATTCTGGAAAGGTTTAGAAGTTAGAAATAAGCCATGTGGACATGTTAAGACATAATTAAATGTGTAATAAGGAATCATAAAGTTGTTTTTAGATCTAAATTTTAAAAAAATTTGCATGAATTTTTGTTCATTAACATGAAGCAAAAATAGTTTCCCACACTTACTAAGAGAAATAACACATATGGACCTGTCAGCATTGATAGAATGAGGTGATTCTTTATAAAAGTGGAATATTTCAAAATATCCATCTCGTAAAATGGTTTTTACTTTTAGGCATTGTCCTTCAAAGCTAACTGATATTACACACTCATATTATTCTTATTTGCTCCCAGATGGCCTACGAATTTGTGGTTTACTTGTTCTGCCTTCCATTCCTTCCCCAGAAGCATCCAATAGTCTGACATGCTTTGACTGTCTTGCCCTATCTCTCCTTGCTTACTGCTGTTAGGTAGTGACTTGCTAATGGTAGGCATCAATCAGTAAACCCTCTGATATTAACTAAAGTTTTTTCCCTGCTTTATCTTCTGTCATTTGAATAACTCCTTCAAATTGTCCTTTTTTCTCCTTACATCAACCTACACTTAACACTTAGTAGATAAAATCATGTACTTTTCTATGCCTAGAACCTAGAAGTTTACTAATGACAAGGAATAAAAAGAAGACATGACCATGAAGGGTGAGGTCCCTATAAATTGTTGTTACCACCTTATGTCCTCAACTTGGTCAGTTATTATAGATTTTATTGGTAGTCTCCCTCTGACCCATCATCAATGTCTGCTGATACAAAATTCCATAAATAGCTCATAAAGAACAGAGGGTTTTTTTCTAATTATGAAGATCAAAATGCTGGTTGATTTTTCTATTTAGTGAGGGTCTTGTCATAGATAGTAAATTCTTGCTGTGTTGTCACATAATGGAAACAATAAATGAACTGTTTTGGACTTATAATTGACAAATTTTGTTCCTGAGTATTCTGCCCTCATGACCTAATCTTCTTTATAGAGGTCCCACCTTTTGATCATCTTGTGAGTTAAGATTTTAATGTATGAATGGGAGAGGCATAAATATTCAGATAATTACGAATATATAATAAATGATTGAATGAAAGAATGAATTTTTTTTATTCTCACAGACACTCATTTTTTCTCTTGGTCTACTTTAAGACCAAATCTTATGGTCTCATATGAAAATTTCCAGCTCTCAGAAATTTTCCTTCTTGTATACATCAAATTTCAACAGTGAACAAACCCATCTGCACATCTAATAATATTTCCAGATTGTCTTGACTATTAAATAAAATAGTACAAAGTGTTAAAGTATTAACTATAGAAATGTTACACAGTTATAATATTAGTATTTCTTAGTATTTACTGTACATATTATACATTATTGAATGATTTTGATAGTAGTTATTTATAAATGTTAACTGCATATAATAGGCAATATTATATAAAGTATTTTTCACTTAGTTTAATTGTAAAAATACTGTTTCATCCTTATATTTCAGAGTACATTTCAGATTACTATAACAGGATCACTGTCCTTATAATGCATATATCAAATATTTAACCATGGAAGTGCCTTTTAATAAATATAGCTTTAGTATAGTTTCTGAATAAACTTAACCCAAATTGTCATTGTATTCTTAAGTACATTATTTTTATTATTAGAATATAATACTTTAACAAATATAATAGGTGCTTGCCTAATACTAACTAAACCATCAAACAATAATTCTTAAAGAGCTTTACAAACTATAAAACTCTGAAGCAGAATAAAATGTTTTTACTAATCAATTTGGAAATCATAACACCTGTTCTGATGAGCATGCTTATTTTAATTTGAACAGATGCAAGGTGTGATGATACACCAAATTAAAGTTATGAGTGAAAGATTTCTTTGCAATTACAAGTAATAATAAGGTAGCTAAGGTGTTTGTGTGTGTGTGTGTGTGTGTGTGTGTACATACACATACATCATATATTTCTGTCAATGAAGAAACTGTTTAATTTTATATATTTAAATGCAAATTGTAAACTAGACTTTAGAATAGTTATAACATGGTGCTTATCTTCAGTATTATTATGTAGCTGTTCTTTAGTCACTTTTAAAATCAAAACTAAAGTTTATACTAGGAAATATAAAGAAACTTAAATTAATTCTATGCCCAAACTTAGCATTATGGATTTACATGCATCCACATGCTAGATTTGTTTTAATTGAGCCATTTTGAATTTTTTTAATATTTAGTATTAAATATTCTTACAACAAGGTATATGGAATACAATGAAAAAATATTCCCACTCCAAAAATCTTTCTTGTGTATATTTAAAAATACAATTCATAATAACTTAGTACAATATGTTGCAGACAAGAGAATAGTGTTCTGATGAATTAAGTTAAAGGTAATATGGAAATTAATTTACAGTGCAAATGGAAACTTCAGTTTACCTGATTGGTTATGGGTAATGTGAATATTCTCGGTTATACCAATAAGAGTACCAAGTAAACACAGGTATTCTACTAGAAAATTAAATAATCCTTCTGTGAACTTTTGAAGTGACATAGAGTAAAAAAACCTGCATTACATTTTCCTGAAGAGGCCTTGTTTCTAAGTGTTACTGAGGAATATCATAATGATACCATAATTTAATGAAATTTGCTCTAGCAAAATTATGCATAATGATAATCATGAATCAGCTAAAGATTAATATAAGGGATTATGTAAATAAATTAAAGTCTGAGATTAGGTAAACGATTACATGGATAAATAAGTTATGAGATTCTAGAAATATGGATATTGCAATGGAAATTAAAAGCAAAATATGTAGAAATGTTTTCTTTAAATGATGCTTAACACTACTTGGAGGTATGCTTATTGTGAACAAATAGTAAAAGCAGTAAAATTTTCGTACAATAAAATTTTTACTAAGGATGTTATATTGTGTTTTATAACTTTGTTTATAACTCTACTGTGTATTTTCATCTACCTATCAAATTTTGGATATTCCCGCATGCTTATTTCATTAAGCTTCCCTATTAATATTTTTCTTCATTTTAGCCTCTTCTGTTATTATTTGATCCATTGAACCCAACTTTTTCTGTGACACACATTTTAGTATTTAATGGCTGGCATCAAGAAGTTTTCAAAAGTTCTATCTGCTTTCTGTGGGAAAAAAATGCAAAGACTCTTTCATTTTCTAAGCTTCAAGTTTAATATATTTGTGCCAACTCACAAAATTTCTACTAGCAAGTTCTTGTTGTTTATCCTGAGATTTAAATTAGTACAGTTGTATGTAGACCTATTGATAGGTACTGGCAATTATGTACTGATATTCTCTTCTTTTTTTATGACTGAAGATTGATGTATATTGTCTAAACCCATTTTCTGCGCCTGATCAGTCTTTACCTAGTAATGCTTTTCTAATAGATGTGGAGATTTCTCCAAAAAATAACAAAATCCTCTAACCATACTAAAAAGTCAGGTACAATTTAAACTGATATTGAAATTTCCAAATACATAGAAAATAGATAACAGTAAGTGCATATTCATGTACCTTTTAGCAAATTGCATATTGTATAAATATTTACCAATCTTTATACTTCTATGTAGGAAGAAAAATCCCTATCCCTAGAATTAGAGGTTCCAGACTCTTCTCTCTACACACTCTTCTGTTTTTCCTAAAGTGCCTACCAATCTGTGCAAATAATATGCCCACCCATTCACTTTTACTCCCTAATTATACTCTATGATTTATAGTGTCCAAATGGATATATGAAAGTGAAACTAGTTCATAAAGTCCAAATGAAGAAAAAGGAATAATATCATATGACAGTGGTAGTTCTAATGAATTAGGAGAGTAAACATGTGATAGATGGTTAGTGCAATGCTGTATGCTAGAGTGTTTTTCTAATTTAACCCCCCCCCAATTTTTCAGACAATAAAAATCCTACCTGAATTTTTTTGCATTTGGCCCTATCATATTTTTATAATTTATTAGGTTTTTCTGTAGTACATATTTTAATAGGTAATTAAAGGTGTCATTTCAGGCATGGATATTTTTTAAATATCTTAGTGTGAAAATTACTCTACAGTCTATTTCCTGAAATAGGTCTATTTCCCTGAAATATTAGACCTACTGCTATATTCTAACTTTCTACAAACTGCTCAATTGATTCTGTGCCTTGAGATCTAACCATATTAGATAAATGTATTGGGAAAGGCATACACCCAAGCTAGCTACAACAGAAAGTGAGTGCTCTACACCCAAGCGTAGGACAGAGAAGAAACACAAATTTTCTCATCCACGAAACAAAGCTGAATGAATATCAGTCTCTTATGATTCTGCCAATCAGATTATTCAATCCTTTTCTTGAGAGAATTGAATAAGAGGTGGAAAAAAAAAAAGGCTTGATGTATTTTTCCAGTATAACTCATTCCAAAGCAGTATTAGGTGGAAGAAGACAGTTCCTTCTAATAATTTCTGGCCAAGAAATAATTACTGACCAAATAAGTTTAAGAATACCATCCAGGTGTAAAAAACACAAAGTCCTTATTTTTATTGTATCTTTACTGTTGTTTTTTTCTCTTCTTCTACTTTGCTCCTGGAGATCTATCATAAACAGCAGATAGGGGATTGGGAATCTAGGGTTCACGCCTGAGAATAAATTCATGATTTATTTTAAAGGAGCTGATTTAATATGAGAATAAGAATGTATTTATGGAATTTTTATATTAATTTTTTCACTTACAATTTCTTTAGATTTTGTTCATGAGGACGTAAGTTATCCATTGGTATCATTTCTTTATTGAAATGTAGCTTTGATACCACCATTCTATTTGTATATTTATTATGAAATATATTATGTAATATATGTGTCTTTAGATTGACAATAAAATTATGTGCATATTGTCTTTTATAATTCCCTTTAAAATCAGGTTAGAAAGGGTAATAAGTTTGCCTTCAGTTTTATAATTATATAATTACCTTTATTAGTGCTTCTTGTTCTTCTGTAAGGATGATCATAATCCAATGCCACTTAATTTCAGAGTTGTTTGTCTCTTCAATATTTTTCTATTTCATTTTTGCAAACTCTTCTACTATTTTTAGTCTACTATTGAGCCCTTCTAGTGAGTTTTTTTAACAGTTGCTATTCTTTTTATATTTTAGTTGTAGATAGACACAGTGCCTTTATTTTATTTATTTATCTTTATGTACTGCTGAGGATTGAACCGAGGGCCCAACATTTGCTAGGCAAGCACTCTACCACTGAGCTACAACACCAGCCTATTCGTTAAAATATTTTTAAGTGAAGAATTTTCAATTGTTTCTTTCTCTTCTTCCATATCTCTTTGACATAGCATGATTATCAAAATTTCCTTAAACAAGGTTTTCTTTGTTGATTTGAGCATATTTATAATGGATGAGTTGACTTCCTTTATAGGTGCCCTTTCACCAAAAATTTCTGTTGCCTGCTCTGTTTCTTGTGTATAGGGCATGCTTTGCTCTTTTCTTTTGTCTTGTATTATTTTTTTAATTGGACATTTTAAGTAGTATGTTGTAGTAACTCTGGATATTGATCCCTCTAATATGGTGATTGTTGTTATTGGTGTGGACTGTATACCTTTCTTGCTATTGGGCTAAACTATTTAGTAATATGTATAAAGAGCAGATAGCTATATTTTCCTGGCTTCCCTCTGATGTCCCTCCTCAGGGGGTGCAACTAAGAACATGTATGTAGTTACCCTTCGATGACATTGATTTTAGGAGAACTCTATTTGACTGCCTCTTTCTGTAATCTCTCTGTTAGAATATCTTCCTCTGCTGATATTAGGCCAAGATTTTAGGCTCCATTAATTTCTTGCTAATTGCTGTATTGTTTTGGACAGTACCTTGGGGTATAAATTGCTCCACACTGTGATCTAATTAAACTCGAGCCCCTTCGAAAGACAGTTTCTGAGGCAAGACTTTTGAGTGTTTTTCTTACCTCAGGAGGACTTATCTAAACTGTCTCTTTTCTTGGTTCTGCTGAAATATCTATTCTATGGGTTATCTTTCTGCTCTGAATTGCTTATCACCAAAATCTCCATTGATTTGAGAGCACCATTAGGCTTGAACTTGCCTGCCCTGTTTCAATATTCCCATTCCTTTGGGGGAATATTTTCAAACTGTCTTTTCTTAGGGATTGCTTTTTTTCCCTGAGTTTTCACTCCAAAGTTGGGGGAAGTGTCAATGACCTTCTTTGTTTGAAGTAGCATCTCTGCTTTTTGAGAAAAGTCTGTAGTCTTGGATTTCCTCAGTTTATCACTCCCAGTAAGGTGCCACTCCCCAGGACCATGATGAGGTAAGGTCTGTGAGTGCCCAGACCCCAATACATAGGCTAGAGTCCCTGTTCTCTATGAGTAGGGAATGGATGAAGGGTGCTCCAATTTTTTTTTTTTTTTTTGGTGTACCTACCAGGACTTTGTCCTCTTCTACATGGAACTTGGGTATGTGAGAAATACATAGTAGCCTAATTCCTAATAATAATGTCTAAGTCTGTGTCTGATTTCATCTCATGTAGACAATGTATCATCTCATATAATCACCAAAAGAATATGGATAAGTACAAATAAGATATTTTGAGGGAGAGGCAGAGACCACCTTCACATCATTTATTAGAGTTCATTGTTGTTTTGCGCTCTCTCTCTCTCTCTCTCTCTCTCTCTCTATATATATATATATATATATATATATATATATAGTTTGGTAGGTATTTATATATAGAATAATTTATATGAGTTTTTGTACTATCCATGGATTTTCGGCATCCCTTGTGAATCTTGGAATAGATCTTCTTCAGATAGGGGAAGACTAATGATTACAGAATTGATCACTTGTGCAAAGTGCTAAGTAATTCCTTAATTTGTAATAAAATTTAATGTGTTAATCAGTATGAAATTAATCAAATCACTAATTGAATATTATTCCTATAGCATCTTGTCATGATCAATAGAAAATTGAAGTTTATGAAATGTCTTTTTAATTTTTTTATTTGTTCTAATTAGTTATACATGACAGCAGAATGCATTTTAACTCATTGTACCTGAATGGAGCATAATTTCTCATTTCTCTGGCTGTACAGGATGCAGAGTGAAACTTCTTGTTGGATGAAATGTACATTTGGGTAATAGACAAGAATTTTCTAAGAGTTCTTATATTCACAGGTTTTAATTTATTGGTGTTTTCAAACTTTATTTCTAAGAATACCATCTCCACAAAAATAGAATTTGTTAAATGTTAGCTTAGCCCAAATAAATTTGTTTTATCAAAGTAAATAACCTAAGTATTGAAGCTGTTGATACTACATATTTATATAGTAACTTTCATCAGTTAAATATCATTTTGAGAACCCAAATTGCTTAGCTTATACCCACTACGTAGCACCTGAAGTAAGATGAACTTTTATGCTTTCTCTCATTTGGTATTGACTGAGTGGCTTTTACCCAATCTCCTTCTATTGTGTTAGGCACTCTAGTGGGCTTTTGGTATGCAGAATGAATGATAAATGGTTTCTTCAGCTAAAAGATGAAGATAATCATTTCATCACAAAATATGGATAAATTTTGATTTGTATTATTGAAGAGATATCCATGGCATGTCTTATAAACACAAAAAGCAGACTCCCTGGAGGTATAGCGAAAAGCTTCAATGAAATCATGAAAGTGAAGTCATTTGAAGTTGGTTATAAAGTGATCGTTTAGTGGGTATACCAATATGTAGGAAGGCCATTTCTGGCACAGAGAAGAAAGAACACAGAAACATGAATTATTGAATATGCTTTGTTGCTTAAGAGATGCTGAAAAGTTTAGGTATTTGGGAAGTTCAATGAATGGGATTGGGAAGGATACTTGGAGTAGAAAGAGCAAAGTGGTCTGTTCAAGCCAGTATGTAAAGAACATTGTTTGCCTTTCTAAAGAATTTAGACTTCATTCTGTAGGCAAAGGGAAGCCAGAGAGCATTTTAACCATTAGGAGTGACATAGTCAGTTAGGTGTTCACAACAGTAACTCTGGCTGCACTTTGACCAACTGAAGATTGTGGTGCTTTCATTTTGTTTCCAGTATTCTAGGTCAGGATAAGTGAGAGTTAGATGAAAACAGTGGGATACAAAACAGTTTTTTTTTTTTTTTATTAAAGTGTTTCCTTTCCAATTCCGCATCTCCCTCAGAAAATATATTTAGTCTTGTTTTATGAATCCTGTAAACCTATTAAAATTCAACCACCCATGTTTCTTTACTTAGCCAGCCTGGAAAATTGTTTTAATGATGCCCATATTATGTAAGGAAAGCATATTCTAATTTGAGAAAAATATTTAAATACATATTATATATATATATATTTATATATATATTTATATATATATATGTGTGTGTGTGTCTATATATGTATATATACACATGTATAGATACTATGCATATATACATATACATACACACACACATATATATATATATATATAATGCCTTTGAAATTATGCATTTTAGTTCAATGAGAGAATTGAAGTATATAGTGACATGTTTTGTAATGTTGCTTGTAAAGTTATTATCTAGTACCTACATGATGTAATGAGCATTTAGAAAAATAAAGTTATTTTTTAAAATTTTTAATAGTTATTTAAAAATATTATATAAAGTGTTTCTTATAACAATGAAGGGAAATGGTAAATATTTAATAACTTCATCTAATGTGTAGGTTGTTTTAAAGTGAATTCATTCCTCTTAAAGGAGTGCAATGAGAAAAATATATCAGTGCATACATATGGCAATCAATTGATTTGGTAGTTGACATTTACATATCACTTTTATAAATGATTTTCAACTGCTATTACTAATCTACTCTTTTACTAACTTTAGCTGCAGATTTTTGTATAGGTCACTATAAAGCATATTAAATAATTCATCCACCATGCGCCTTTCAAACTTTTTCCTATGGATTATGCACACACACACACATGTAGATGCACACACACAGACACACCTTCTCTTTAATTTCATTATTTTTTCAGAGATACCTATACATGATCTATTTATATGGAATTCTATCCAATATACATTTTTAAATTTTTTTAGTTGTCAATAGATCTTTATTTTATTTATTGATACCTGGTGCTAAGTATTGAACCCAGTGCCTCACACATGCTATGCATGCACTCTGCCACTGAGCCACAACTCCAGCCCTCCAATATACATTTTTAAGTCTGCTTATTTTCATTTCTTACTTCTGTGTCCATGCTGGGAAGCTCATCTATAATTGGTTGCCTTTTCTGAATGTTGCCTTCTACAGTCTCATCAGACATTGTGGATGCTGTTATCATGTTAACACATGGGGTGGGTAGATTTACAAAAGTTGGAATGAAATTATATTAGAGATAATAGCTCCTACATTTCTCAAGAATAGATAACCCCATGACCATCTGGTCCTATATTAGTTATTTCTCTTATAATTCAGAAATTAATTCATGTTTGGGGAATGCATAGGATATGAATTACACCTAGAAGCTTTACATTATATGGGAGTCTCTTGAAATTTATGAATTAGTCTGTTAGAGAAAAATTTTAAATGCTTAATAGTAGAAATCAAATTTCTGATCTTTATATTTTTATGTTTCCTGGAGGCTTTTAGGAACTAGAACAAAATGTTTTTCATTTTGACATCCGGTTTTGGTTTTCATTGTCATGAGCATTAGAGTGATATATATTGTTTCCTGATTGAGTAGACTATATTAGCAGGCTTACACTGTACTTCTCAAAGTATAATTTATCTTTACTGTATGACGCTTAGAATGTTTATAATTTACTTTGAAGTAGCAGATATCAGCACCCTAATTAACACCTTCTACCATTCCTCTTCTGGCGCTTGAGAAATTGGCGGCACTACAAATGAAACAGAGGCTGAGAAACTAAACATGAACCTGACACAGATGGACATCAATTGTATTTCATAGCCCTTGGGGTTCTTCCAAACTTATTGTGTGCAGTAGTTCTCCTGAATCCTGATCCAGTCTCCTAATACAATGTTTCCCCACATTGTTCATTGCCCAAATCTGATATCTGATGCATCAAATTTAGCAAGGGAACAGATAAATCTGTCCCTCCTGCTACATTTCATGTGGGATTAGGATATGGTTGGTAGAAGAAAAAAGGAAAATTTATATGTGAACAACTCGGCATTATTAATATTTTTCCTGTACACAGTATCTTACATCCTGGAACAAAAGTGGCTCATAGTTTATAACAATAGTAAAAAAGGGTCTATATGTAAATATAATATAGTAAAAAATTAAAAATATTGACTCATCATGTTAATAAGAGCTTAATATTAACCCATACAGTTGCTTGTATCTTTCCTTACATATGTTCACAAAATCTCAGTTCCTAGAATTCTATATAGAATAAATTACCTGTATCTTATATGATCAGAAATCAATATTACTGTATAAAACACGTTTGTATGACTTAGGAAAATGAAAAAAACATAATTACCATGTAATTGAATAATTTGGGGGCATGAATATTAGAAAAATGTGTTAATTTTTTTCAGGTTTAGAAATAGTACAAGGTAATATTGTCAAAGCCTACATTATATGAGAATTTCTCCATTTATGTCACTAGTTTTCATTTTTAATGTAAGGAAGGCAACCTGACTCAGATTACATTAATAAAGAGGAAAGAACATATCAAAAGAACAGTGGATCAAATACATAGTTTGTTGTTCATCATAGATCTCAAGGATGAACATGAAAGAAAATTTCTAGGAAGCACAAAAGCAGTGTTTTATGAACAGTCTCTAGAATATTCTAACAAGGATAAACCTATTCTAACCATTTTGCCTCCAAGTTCTCAAGATGGTATCTGACTGGCCTAGGTGGCACATCCCTTAGACTTATATGGAGGGGATAGCACTGTGGTTGATACTACTACCAGGATCCCATTCATTTGAAAAAGGCATTGTTCTTTTTTTTTCAATTGCTGAATTATATTCCTGAGTGGGTCTCTTTGTCCTTGTGTTTTCAAAAGAAGATATAGAACTTCTTCCCTGCCATAATAATAGCTAAATATATTTTTGTATTTTTAATAATTTGTAAACTGAAGCTAATGACCACTAAAAAGACAAGCAAATTATGCTATCAGTATTTATCGCCCCATTTCTTTTGTTTGTTTTGTTATTCCCACTGGAACTGTGAGTTTTTCTTCCAGGAATATGCTTTCATTTAGATGAGATAAGAAATATAAGCAATTGGGCTGATTGTTTTTAAGTTGGTATTTCATAGATACATGAAATATTTTAGCTGTTAGAGCTGGAAAGATGCTATAGATACCCTAGCAATGTAGGCACATTTTGTATTTTACAGTAAAATACTGAGAAAGGAAAGCTATGTGTATTTTGCTATTTTTTTTTCTGAAGATGTTTCATAATTTTTTTCTGTTTCTATTCTTGGGTATACCTCCCATTTTCTTTCATTTTTCTTAAGTGCAGTATTCTAAGAGACCAATGCTGTCTTACAACAACTTAAGAGTCTCTTAATTGATAGTCTGTCTTTCTACTAGTCAACTTACATAGAAATATATGAACTCATATCCAATGACTCCCAACTAAAATATCTAAAGTAAATATCTAAATATCTAAATATAAGTAATAAGTAATAAGTAATAAGTAATCTAATAAGTACCAAAAAAATGTGGATGTTTTCCTGGCTCAGGAGCCCATCTTTCTCCTCTTACATGGATTCTCTGGCTCACTAAGGAAAGAAAATTGTTCTGTATTCTTTCTTTATTGGTTTGTATCAACATATCTTCAACTATACAAGGAAAATGACAATTACAATTTTAGTAGAGTGCTCTTACATCACTGTCATATCACTCATAATGAGAAAAGTAAAGTAGAATCCGTTATTTACAGTAAATAATCTAATCTTTCTTGCTGTGCCATGAGGTAAAGTAATTTTGATCTAAACTGGTCCATACTCATCTTAATTCTATTATATAATCAGTCTCTTTAGTTTTAACACTGTCCCATTTGAGGGCTGCTTTCTCTTTAAAATGTTTCTCCTTTGTTCTTCTAAGATATCTTCTAGAGTATGGACAAACTGGTTTCTTGACATTGTGTAGCTGAGAGGAAATGGATTCCCTGAATTCATGCTGGGTTTATTGGGACTGCTGACAGGATCTGTCCATTGAGGGTTTTGATGGCATCTTCTGATTGAAATTTACACATATAAAAATTAATAATCCAAATTTGCTCTTTTTGATTATGTCCTTGTAAGGATTCCTGCTTTGTTTAGCCACTGTGAACACATCCCTTGAAGTGTCTGGCTTGTTTTCCATCCTTTTCATAACACAGTCTATAATTCTGTTGTATGTGTTGTAGAACCAATTTACAGTGACTAACCCAGTGACCAGCCTACAAAACAACAACAACAACAACAAAACAACAACAACAACAACAACAACAACAACAAAACACCTAGGAAAACCTGGGAGGGCAAACTAGGCTGTTTGGTTCATCATTATCATTTGCTTCCTAAACTAAGTTACATCTCTTGTGTTTTCATAGTCATCCTGAACTTTAGTCTCCTCCAAGTGTTCAAATGGAGGCATAAATGCTCTTACTAGTTTACACAATTTATGGAACACTTTGTTTCCTCTTAACTAAAAGCATCAGGCAAAATAGAGATATGCATCCCTCTCACCTATATCTGCCTTGTTTCTTTTCTCTCAGTTTAAAGGAAAAAGAAAATAGATTATTAGGTTTCAAAAATATTAATCATAGTATCAGTAGATATTAGTACTCATATTTTCATTTTGTTATTTTTTCTTTGTGATACTATTCCCTTTATCTTTTTTTCACTCATTAAATATTCAATCTGTTATATTTGATTAATTGAAATAATTTTTAACTTGTCTTTGCCTGTTTCTCTCT
This sequence comes from Callospermophilus lateralis, assembly GCF_048772815.1. NCBI lineage: Eukaryota > Metazoa > Chordata > Mammalia > Rodentia > Sciuridae > Callospermophilus > Callospermophilus lateralis. The sequence goes on from NC_135325.1 coordinate 16,759,074, forward strand.
TCCCAGTCTGGGTTATTTGCACCCTGCTGTCAGACTATTCTGATCTTTCTGCTTTGATTATACCATTTGTTTTTCCTTAAGACATTCCAGAATTATGTCTCATTTATCTTGTATTTTTTTCAATCCCAGGCCTTCTGAATCCTAAGACCCTTTTCTTATTGTATTTTTCTTACTACATTAACCTTAAATTTATTTATTCTTCATGCCTTTGATAATCATATTATCCCTTATTGATAAAACATCCATATACTGATTCTTTTTTGTGGCATACATATGGAGGCAATTTTTATTTATATTTCTACTGTAGATTGTACCCTCCTCAGTAAAACTAATTCCTTTTTAAAAATATTTTTAAAGTTGTAGATGGACACAATACCTTTATTTTAGGTATTTTTATGTGGTGCTAAGGATCAAACCCATGGCCTCACCCATTCGAGAGGGGCATTCTACCACTGAGCCACAACCCCAGCCCCATCAACTCATTTCTTATCAGGACTTTATTGTATGGTTTCATTAGAATATTTAGTCTGTAGGACATAAGTGATTTGACATTCTTAGTATGGCCATTTCCTTTTTACTTTACATCTGTTTTCAATTCTCACTCAGTTTTAAGTATCTTGAAGAAAACTGCCTACTATTTTTCTACAGGTTTTATAATATCTAATGGAAAGTATTAAGTATTAAATATTTACTTTATTAAGCAAAATATAATAAGGGTTAAAAATAAAAACACAAGACTTGTGAATTTGGACAATAAGCATTTTGCTTTGTTGCTTTTTTGTATCTCCTATGTTTTCATTCCTAAGCACGTAGTATTATAATTTAAAACTATAATAGTTCAACAGTACTGCAATTTAATTACCTTGTGATCCAAGCAATTAGAAGGCTCAACATTTACAAAACATCACTATGTCTGCAGTTAATCATAATACAGTATTTCTGGTATTCATTTCTAAACATTTTATCTACATTATTAACTTAGATTATTTGCAACATGCTGTTTCTCAACTGTGACCCTGATTATTCACTTGTATTTTTATCTCATTCTTGAAGAGAGGTCTTCAATTTCTCATTATTTTAAGCTAAACCAACCTGACAAGAATCTAATAAAATTAGAGTTGTTCAGGATATTTAGTTCACCTGGGATTTGAACTGAGGCAAAGAAAATTGAGTCTGTAAATACTCAAGGCTTTTTATTTTAACCGATGACCACGTTACATTTCTGTTTCAAAAATTTAAGGATTTATATATAACACTTCCTTAGATATTATATACATAAAATGAGAGGATTGCTTTGGTTGATGTCTTTGTTTCTTTCTATCACTTACATTCTGTCATGGTATGAAGTGTCTGGTAGATTCTGTAGGGAAATGCATGTACCAGAGTTAGAGGAGATTCACAAATGGTAATTTTCTGTGTAACCTCATGACGTATTTAGAAATGAAAAACACTTTGCTTCTTGGACTATAAAGGTATAGGACCCTCTCTTTTATTTGCATGCCAGAAAGGTCTTTGAAATATCAATAGAAAAAATCTTACAGATAGGATGAAGAACACAAGAGAAATGTACCTATTTGATTTAAAGGGGCAATTACTACATTCAAAAACTACTTTGGTTGAAAAAGAGCAATGCTATATTCCTTAAGAAGGACCATGTAATTCTTTACTCTTGGAATAAGAATTTCATCTCTAAAATAACAATAGCGTTTGTAGAAACTGCCAGGAAAAAAAAAAACAGTGCAGTAAATGTTGAATTCAGGACATAGGTTTTCCATTTTCTTAGTAACCTCAATAATATCATAAGAGTAATATTTTCTTAAGGATAAAATGTTCTCCTTTAATTGCTACACAGAGTAAGGACACATATGTGTTTGTTGCCTTAATATTTGGACATACTGGCCATCTTTTTTCCACTACTCTTTTTTTCCTTCACCTGGATTTCTTTATTTCCATTAATTGTTGGATACTACTCCATAGTAATATCTGGAGATAATGCTTACCCTTTTTCATAGCAACACAGAAAGTAACCTACAATAGGGGGATATTTGAAGAATAGAAATTCAGTGGATTAGACAATGGAGAATGAAGGGAAAAGGGGGATGGGAATAGGAAAGATATTAGAATTAAGTGGACATAACTTTTCTATGTACATGTGTGAATCATGTATAGTCACAAGACTGGTATTCTAATTATAATATTTTGTATCCCATTACTTTTAAAAATATTTATTTTTCAGTTTTTAGGTAAACACAATATCTTTATTTTCTTTTATGTGGTGCTGAGGATTGAACCCAGTGCCTCATGCATGCCAGGCAAGCACACAACCACTTGAGCCACATCCTGAGCCCGCCATTACTGTTTTTAAGAAAAAAAAAGTGTGCTTATCCTGAGTTGGGTATTACCCAGGACTGATTCATAAAATAAAAATCTATTTGAGATACGTACATATTTGAGGACTTCTTTCTCTCTAGGTGTACCTACAAATAAAAGGTCAATCCAAACATAGGAAGACAAATATCACATATTCTCACTCATTGTGTGCAGTATAAAAACAACTGAATTCTAAAACCAGACATTAGAATGGTGGCTATAAGAAGAAAGGGAATAGGGGAAAGGGGGAGATGATTACCAAAAGGTACAAAGTTCTCAGCAAAACAGACAGAATAAAGTTTGATTTTGTAACAATCTTTGCAGAGCATGGTCAATAAAACTAAAAATGGAATAAAATACATTTCAATGTCACTGGAATGATGGATACAGAATATTTTCGTCATAGAAGATTCTAAATGTTTGTGGTAATGCATGAGTTCATTTGCTTGCTTTGGCCATTCCACCTTATATTAAAAATAATAATTTTATTCTGGACCATATGAATACATTCAGCTATAATTCATTAGTATTTAATTTGGAAAGGTCATGATTCCTATCATTTTCTTCTTAAGTCTTTTTTGCTGAATTATTCTTATAATTCTACATTTAAAATATTTTAATAAACATACCTAGACATAAAAATTAGTAAATTAGTTTACCTATGGAAAAATGTGTCTGCTACTTTTCTAGTATAATATTATTTTTCTCATGAGGGATTAATATGACTCAAGGGAATGAATCGTTGAAATGATTTATTAAAATTAAAATGATTAAAAGTATTATTCTTAATTGTCAAAAGAAAATACTTTATCATCTTTTGTACTCAATGTTTTAAAGTACAATTCCATCTTAATACATTAATTCTATATATTATTTGTAATTGTTTATCTACTTTCTTCCACCTATCTAGTTTTCCTTTACTTAAAAAAAAGTTTCTATAAGATACCACAGGAGAAATGGTCAGAAATATAAAAAAAGAATTTCAATATATACCTAACTCTAAACAATTATTATTACTGTCAAGGCCTACAGACATATGAAACATATGACAAATTTAGTATTTCTCCCGGGGTACATTGTAATATATTTTCATAACATATGCCAGGCAACTGGCATTTATTTCAAATTGCAAAGTATAATTTTCAGTGGAGAAAGGAAAATTTCCTCATTCCATTCCTTCTGAAATCTTATCTTTATACTTGTTGATCTAGAATTATTAATACATTTTTCTGGTTTTTCATTTCATTCATTCATAAAGATTATTTTTATACTATAGGGCATAAACCTCATTACACAAGGGAAATATTAAAATCCAGACTTTTTTTCTCCATTGAAGTATGCCATTGTGGAGAAAACAGACATATTTATATATAAACTACAATGTAAATCAGATTGTTTAAGGAAATGGAAAGCAAAAAAAGGGGAGAGACCATTTGTAGTTAAGGTCATCCTAAAGGATTACTGTGAGTATACCTAATTCAGCCAAAGGTAAAGGAGCAGGAATGGGTAGGAATAATCCAGGTAATATGGAAAGAATTTGTATCATATGATATATTCTTGATGTAAAAAGGCTTCTCAGGAAGATTCCAGATAAGTGCAAGATTGAGGTATGGGACTAAAATAGTAATTATGGAGATGATAATGACCTTGAAGTTGACATTCAGGAATTTGGATTATATCCTGGCAGGTGCTGGAGAGCTATTGAAGGATTTTGAGCAGCTTGCACAGTAAAGGTTTACTTGTGGGAGTGCAAAGTTGGCTGGGTTAAAATGCCTAATGGGGAAAAGACCTTTTTGAGATGTTGCCTGAGCCTAGAGTAGTATAGAGAAAAATGGTAAGAAAACTTACCAGGTGAGTACAGATAAAGTAAAAAGTTAGGAACATATCAGGATATACAAACAGCATAAAATAGCCATTTCAGTGGCTATGGGAGATAGCATCTAGTGTTAGAGCAATATGAAAAAGTGTAGATCTAGTGAGAATACCATTTCTTTTGAGGCATGCTGCATTTGAAGTACCTGAGTTGAAAAGCATTGGACATTTATGAAGTAAGGGTAGAAGTCATAAATCTGAGAGTCATAGGGTTCACACTAATCCACAGAAGTGTCTATTATATCTGTGGGATGAGAGTAAGCAGGTTAAATATATAAAACATGCCATCTCATAATAAGACTCTGGAGAATGTCAGTATAAGGAAAAGCAAACAAAGATAGACATTTGTCAATCATTGTTTTAAGAAGTTAAGTCAACTGAGGATAATCAGGTAATATTTCAGTCATTTGAGAGTGACTATATACACTTTGTATACCTGCAATAGAGTTCTAATCACATGAAATTTCAAGATTTCAATTTGGTTACTCAGGGGAAAAAATGAGGACATGATCTAGTTTTGAAGGATAACAGAAGTTACATACCTAGATTTGAAGGCTAACAGAAGCTCTATAAATTAGATATTACATAAGTAGATGTACATTTTAGTCTGTAAAGATTCAAATGTTAAGTTCATTTATTCATGATAAGAGTCTACTTCCTATCAAAATTCCATGGAGAGATAATCAACAATTGTTTATTCTATATTAAGTGTGCATGATGAAGATGATGAAAATTTAAAAAAGCTCATGAATAAAGGAAAGAGAAACTTCTATATGTGGGATTTTATGTAATTTTGGTAACAATTCCGTGGAGTCTGTTATGTAAATATGTGTAATTATGATAATTTCAAAAGACATGTTATTTACTCAGTAGTTTAACAGCTCCTTCACAAAACAATTACTTTCGGAACTCAGGAGGGTTATAGCAATACTTTCCATAAAAATGATGGTGATTTTAACATTTAAAGTGAATTTAAAATGTACTTTAAAGAAATACTTCAGAATTTAAGGATATATTTACCCTATTATTATTTTCACACAAAAAAGTACCAGTGTAACACATACTTATATTACCCAGGTTCAGGCATGAAGATTCTTATTGATGCATGGTCAAAGATGAAGTGATGTTAGTCTCATAGATTTTTCTGGACATAGTGGTTTTACCCCCTTGGGAGTTTCTAATTTGATCTAATTTCGTCAGCGTGTGAAAATTGAACTTCATCTGAACTATTACCACCCAAGTAAGATCTAGTAGATACTCCCTTCTTTTGGCAATTATATCACACAATCCATGTGGAGAAGTCTAAACAAGGAAGCCAGGGAATCTCTTGTGATTATCCAAATTATAGAGTTTGTATGCATAATAAACTCTATTTTGAATTTTTATCTCCAATAACAATTTTTTTTTAAAAAGGAAACCCTAAAATGAAATTTCTGCAACAGGGTTTTCCATCTTTTAAATTCTTGGTTACCATGTAATCATCAATGTGTTCATAATAGGTCATTGCAAGGTAACCACAAGCATGACACAACAGAAAATAAAATTTTGATTTCACATTGTTACAGTCATATATACAATTTTGAAATGAAATTCTCTTATGAATATGTAGGTAGTAGTTTCTAAATGAAGGGTACTTGGAAATAATGGCATAATCATTAGCCTTTGATTTTATGCAATAATATTTGGGTTATTCAGAGTGTTCCCAAGCATTAAGAGTAACTGTATAATTATTTGTTGTGTGGAATATCAAAAATATATGGTGTTTTCTTGGTTTAAAAATGTGAGATCGTTTAGAATGAGGCTGTGATTATTCTGTTGAGTTTACCTTAGTAAAATATATAATCAATAAATATTTACAGGATAGGGTTAAAGTATATTCTGAGAAAAAAACTACTTATTACAAAGCATTCATATTACAGTTGTTAGCTATCATTCAACTGTAACAAAATCATTGTTTAGCTTTGGGCAACCATGTACCCTAAATTGAAAATTTTATAATCCATTCCATGACATGATGCTGAAATGCTCTAGAATCTATCTAGATCAAATCAAATTCCAAAGATCATGAAATTTTGCTCAGTTTTCTTTTACATATACACGGAATACTGTTCTGTCAAGCATAAAAATTGAGGTAATTGTCATGAGTCACCATACACCTGTAAATAAAGCTGTATGTTTATTTACCAAATGTTCTCATCGTGATGTTTCTTTGTATTTAAAGAAAGAAATGTCTGTTTGAAGTCTTAAAGCACCAGTACCATTGAACAGGGAATAAGTCAAATTCAAGGAGACTGTAATATCCTTGTTTTGTTTACATTATTAATTATAACAGTTTTAATTTAAGCCATCTTTGTGCCTATCACAGTGCTAAATCTTTGGTAGATATGTAAAATGACTATCATATAATCACTGGTCTTGTATTTGTGCATGCTGATATATCATTTTCTTCAGTAGTGTTTCTGGACTGTATTTACTCTTATGGAAATTAGTTAAAGGAAACTAGAAAGCATGGAGGACGTCAAAACATTAAAAATAATATGAATGTTATTTGAAATCCTGTATTTATTTCTATATATGCTAGTGATGCATTTATCCAAATCAACCTCATGAAAATTCTAGGAATGAAACCTAGAAGATGCACATAGTCTTCTGAATAAACAGGGTTTGCTATTCCCTACAATTCAAGACCTGATACTAAAAGAGCCAGCCCATCTAAACTGTGTTGACCAAATTAGAAACTTACTTAATATGCAATTACAAGCATAAGAGTTCATGGTACTCTAATATATCCTAAACCATATTTCATGGACAGCACCAAGTTGTGAATCCGTCCTAATAAAATATAGTAGTATGTACTCTGGAGGGTCAGAATTTTGCTGCTTGGCATGCTTTTATTCAGTTCTCCATATGTATATTGTAGTGGTCAGTGTGGTGTGCTTAAAGTTAGAGGACTTGACTTGCCATCAGTTAGGGCAAGTAAGGTTGGAAAGATTCCTTAAGTTCTCCTGTTACTTCAGGCATGTATAAGATGATGACTTTGAAGTATGTGATTTCTAATTTTTTTTTTTTTGGTACCATGCATTGAATTCAGGGGTGCTTAACCACTGTGCAATATCCAGAACCTTTTTTAGCTTCTATTTTGAAACAGGATCGCCCTAAGTTGCTTAGGGCCTTACTAAGTTGCTGAAACTGGTTTGAACTTGCTATCCTCCTACCTCAGTCTCCCCAGACGCTGGAATTACAGGCATGTGCTACCAAGAGCAGCCTTCTAATGTTGTTTTTCCCCCTTGGTTATTTTTAGATATACATGACAATAGAATTCATTTTGACATACTTATAAAAGTAGGGAATATAATTTGTTCTCATTCTGCTTCCCCTTCCCCTCCCTTTCTCCCACCTCCTATTCATTTCCCTCTACTGATCTTTCTGCTACTTATACATTTTAAGTTGGTATAATGTATAACAATTGTATTAGTGTAGTGCTAGGATAATAGTGCAGAAAATGAAAACTCTTTCCTGTGGTAGGCAGGTATAGTTAGTGAATTCTGACAAAGGTTATATATAGAAAACAACCTAAGATTTTTTTTTTTCTATGAAATAATCGATTAAAAACTATTTCAAAGAAAAGAGAGTTACTAGGGTAGAAATCATCCAAGATTGTGCTTATTTCTTCAGAAAGAAAGAAAAAGACTAGACGGATCTGGTTGGGATATTGTTGGAAAATAGGTAGCCAAGCAACTGCTTGAAAAGACACCAAAGGGAGCCTTCTTTAAAGGGATGGGAGCATCACTGAGATAATCCCTAGTTTAGCCTTGGACAGGCTTGCATCTCAGCATTCACTTCTGTTTGAGCTATTATGTGCAGACTTCAACAGAGAAGTACTGAAATTGGGGCATGACTACACATTTCATTACTGACTCTGCTTTCCCAAACTCCGGGAAAATAATAGTTATAAAAAAAACTATACCTGCCATTCAATAACAGGAAGAATACATTATATAATTGAGTTGTTTTATTAGTTTATTCATTTATAAACAAAATATCTCATGAATAAAGACATGATATTTTTTCAATGAAATAAAACCTAACCTAATGGAGAAAGTAATTTAGTAAAAAGAGCTTCTTAGGCTCTTTTAGAATGTAACTAAATAGTTATAGAATTGACTGGTATTTGTTTCAAAAAAATCTGCTTTGTAAAGTATGTAATTAAACACGGCACAAGAGTTAGACTTTTCAAAGTAAGGATTTTAAATCAATATTATTTTAGAATATTCATACATGAGGTGTTTTTGTATTAGCTTAACAAACATGCCAAGTCTCCTAACAGTAAAGTTTATATAATTAAAAGAAATATGGATAATGTGGGCTTATTTACATATCATACAGCATTATTTGCTGTACCAGTGAAAGTCTGTGATCATTTGTTGCCTAAATAAGCATATAAATATTGAAATTTCACTAAACTTGAAGAGATACATAGGTGAATAAGGGCCCTGCCCTGAGAAGCTTTAGTGATGAAATAATAGTATTCTATTAGAATTGACTAATAAAGCAAAATTTTATAATGCTAGTATATTAATAACACTAATAAATATATTAATATGTAAAATAAATTGTATGGAACTTAGAGAAATTTCAGAGTTGAATCTACATAAGCCAGATGTATTGTGAAGTGTTGCGAGAGGGGGTGGATTGTACATATTAAAGAGCTGTAGTAGTAATGGTGATGATGAGGATGGTGCTGTGATAATAAAAAGAAAAAGAAAATGAAAGAAGAGGAAAATGAGAGGTTTATTAGATAATACTATAGATCTTTCCTGTTTTCTATATATTTTTCTAAAAGTTTTTATATATAATGTGTGTTATCTCTGTCATAAAAATTTCTTTATGTATTTACTATTATTAGTCTCACTTTATAGTTGTGGAAAATTAGTTAAAGAGGACATAGCCTACTGAGTGTCACAGTCAGTTAGTAAAAGAGTGTTGGTAAAACCAAAGTGTGCCCATGGAATATGAATACCAATATCACAGAAAAAGAGAATTGTCTATGTTTTCTGTCATTCAAATATCTATATTGGACAAATGCTAAAATACTAGTATTGAGAATAAGTACAGGTATAAGTAAAAATCCAAGTTCAGGAACATATTTTCAGTTTGTTGCCTTAGCTTTATGTTCCAACTTTGTGCCAGCATCCCTAAGTTTACTCTGTTAACTTCTTATAGGATTTGGCTGAGTCCAAGTCTCTTATACTAGAGTACAAAGATCACAGGAAAAAAAAAGAAAATAAAATCTTATTTCTAAAGAAAAAGATACATAAATATGCTATAAACCTATATGACAATATTAAATCCTTTTATCTGGCAATCTCTATGTAGATTTGCTTATATTTTTGATAATGCCAAAAGCTATTAAATGTTTCAACAGAGACTTTTCATATATTGTTGGTGTTTCCTGACTTATTCACTTACTTTTTCCTCCTTTTCTTCCTTTTCCCTTTTATGCCTACCCAGTTTGTTCATATTCTATGTCTTTCAGGTTTTTAATTTTATTATCCTTGATCTTTAATCCAATCATACCTTGATTATTGTGGCACCAGATGTTCCTTTGCAACATAGGGGATTAAAATGTTATAGACATATTGACACCCTGGAAAATGTATTAGGTAGAGTGTTGTAAATGGTGACAGTTGTTGATACCCATCAAAGGAAGAATGTTTGAGAAACAAAAGAATATTTAGGTGAAATATGATAGCTCTTCTGAAATATTTGAGAGGTTAGCAATGAAAAGTTGTTAGTGTTTGGACATGGAAAGTTTGAAGCTATTGGAGGTAATGTTTAGTTTAAAAAGAGGAAATTTTGCTAGGCGCAGTAGCACTCACCTGTAATCCCAGAGGCTTCGGATGCTGACACAGGAAGATGGTGAGTTCAAAGCTAGCCTTAGCAACAGTGAGGCACTAAGCAACTCAGTGAGACTATGTCCCTAAATAAAATACAAAATAGGGCTGGGTATGTGTCTTAATGGTTGAGTACACCTGAATTCAATCCCCAGTAATACTCCACACCAAAAAGAAAAGAAAATTTTTATCCATAAAGTGATCTATCTAAACAGTATAGTAGATATCTCAAAAATAGTCAAGAGTGTGGTAAGGAGAATTTTCTTGATTGTCAGGAAAAAACACTTACCCTCTGAATATGTGCTTTGTTTCAAGAAGTCCAGAGCAAAACTTTTAAATAAATAATGCAGTCATTTCAGATCATTTTTAAAATCTTAAAGAGGACATATTTTTTCTATTATAACTTCAAATGTTGAAACAGATTACATAAAAATTGATATTAATAGAGAGACAAGTCTTGTTGCTATATGAATAAAGGCCATATTGCCATATGGTATTGAGCTTGTTTTCTCAATGCATTGCTGAATAATTAATAATTGAACAAGCTAATTCACTTGGAGAAAACATTAAGAAAACATCACAATGACTATAAACTATTTCCCTCTAGTATATATTTCACAAATTATAAAATTATCAACTATATCAAATGTCTTTGTTTTAAAATATTAGTGCATTTTCATTATATATATAGGAGTTCATTTTACTGAACAAATATTAGTGAACTAATAATTATACAAGCATGCAATTTAATTTGCTCCAATTCATTTCCCAGCACTTCGCATATCCCTGCCTTCCCCATACCCCTGCTCCCTTTCCTCTATTCTTTCCATCTTTCTTTTAGTTATAATTTTTTAAAAATATTTTCTTAGTTGTCAATGGGCTTTATTTACATGTGGTACTGAGAATTCAACCCAGTGCCTCCCACATGCTAGGCAAGTGCTCTACCATGGAGCCATAGCCCCAGCTCTTAGTTATAATTTTTTGAGTTCAAAAAATTTTATAGCACTTTTGCCTTGCTTTGATTGTCCATGAAGATATTAAAATACATGCGTTTCAGGCTGAGGTTGTATTTTAGTGGTAGAGTGCTTGCCTAACATGTGGGAGGCTCTGGGTTCGATTCTCAGCACCACATAAAATTAAAGATATTGTGTCCAACTACAACTAAAAAAACTAAATATCCCAAAAAATACATACGCTTCATATATGTTCTTCAGCACTCTACATTTGGTAATAGTTTGTCAAATATATGTTAAATTTGCTATTTTAACCCATATTATTAGAACATCATGGCAATTATCTAAGACAATCAAACAATTAATATTTCTCAAGAAATTTTGTATTCTGAATTATGTAGTTATTGACAATCTTTGCCTTCATTATAAAGGCCTGTCCTAGTATATTACAAAGTGGGAGGAAATTGTGGATTTTTAAGTGGTTATTGTTGCACATTTGTGTTAGAAATATTAGGCTATTATAGACCATCCTAATACTTGTATTTAGAAGAAGTAGTATTTTAAAGATCTACCAAATAATACACAGTGCTTTGTAAATGAAGCGGAATTAAATTTCCAAACAATTATGCTTAATATAACAAAGAATTGTAGAATATCCTTGTAAAGAAAATAGCATATACTTCATTGTAATCTTAATCTGTGGCCCTGAAAATTTTAGTTGCTACTATTATTCTCAACAGATTTAAATATGTCATGCTTCAGTGTTTATGAGTTGTCAGGGAAAAAAAATGTTTGTTCCCTGGAGAAAATAAGATCAGTCTTACCTGGAAATAAGTTAATATTGAAGCCTCTTGTACTAGAAACATGTTTGCATTTTATTAATGTTCATATGTGGATTGTTTTTCTTTATTAGTGATTTTTCCTTGTTATTTTGCATGGGGAGAGAGAAGAAAACAGGGGAGTAGTAGAAACAGGTAGAATAAAGCACGCTTGGATTTAGGGTAGAAATAGCATGCATTACAGAAAGATATAATTTCCCAAGATTTAATTGAGATATAATTAACAAAATTTTATAAAGTGTGCTTATGATATGTGTAGCACAATCAAATTAATTAAAATACTCATCAATCACCTCATAGTTTTCTTTATTCTTGTTGCCAAGAATAATTACTGTCTCTACACTCTTCATAAACATATTTTATGTTTAGTTATAATGCAACAATAAATTTTTAGAAATTTTTTATACCTTTAGTTTTTAATTTATTTTAGTGTGCCAAGGATCAAACCCAGTGCTTCATGTGTGACATTCAAGTGTTCTTTCTACCAATGAGCTACAACCTCAGCCTACATCAATAATTTTTAATTTTTTTATCTAGTACTTAATGAATCTTATAAGTAAAAGTTTGTATCCTTTCATCTTTCACTCTTTTATTTCAGTATGTTTTTGTTTTGTTTCATATTATACCTTTCATGAATTATGTGGCTTATGTCCAACTTACTCTTTGCTTCTGCTCCACAGGTCTGGATTGGGGATAATGAGGAAATGTTGGTCAAAAATGTATTTTATTTTAAGATCTTAAAATTCATTTAGTGTAATGACCACAGAAAACTGTTTTACCTTTTCTCAAAAGCAAACTTCTTTGAGGCAAGAACTTTATTAAAATTTAAATTAATATTTTAAGAAAGAAACTGTATTTTCACTGGAAAATGATGTTGCACAAATCATATATTTTTTGTACATCTAGAAAGATGTAACAACAAATCCCACCCTTATGTACAACTAGAAAGCACCAATAAAAATATAGAAAAAAGTGTATGTTAATTTTGAAATCTTTACCTCCTGTTTTCTTATGGTTTCCATTAATTCTTCGTATTTTACTGGTGCATTCTAATTACAAATAGTAGTGGGATTCATTGTGTCATAATCATACATGCACGTAACATAATTTGAACTATCTCATTCCCTAGTACCTTCCCCTCCTCCCTTCTCTTGATCCACATGCTCACTTTACTGATCTTCTTTTATTATTATTTTAGTTAGTACACTATAATTATACATATCTATGACTCATTGTAGTGTTTTCAAACATGGGTGTAGTATAATTTGATAAATTTTATGCCCCAGTACTTCTCCATACCCTCTCTTCTTCCCTCCCTCTCAATTGCTTTCTTGTACTCTATTGGTCTCCCTTCTATTTTCTTGAGATCTCTTTTTAAATTTCGTTTTTTCTTTCTCTCCAGCTTCCATATACTGAAGAAAAAGTAGAGAAAAATGTATATACACATATAGAGCATACTTTTCTGCCTGAAGGGTTTTGTTGTATGTGCTCAAAGTTCATAGTAAACTGCTGTGCTGGAAAATGAGAGAAACCCATCTGATTCAATTCAGCATACTGAAAAAATTTGCATGACTTTGTTTTCTGAAATCTTTTTCTTGTTCATTTCAGAAAGCCAGAAGCTTTTGTACACATTAAATTTGGAAACTAGGTATCCACAGGACCAGTCACTATGAAAATAAAATTATAATTAAGTGGCTTGCAGGTGATTTAAATGCTACTGCATTCTATCAGATTCTGGGGTGCATATCATATCTGAAGTTCCTTATTTCTATTTCTTCACTGAAACATTTTACTGTTCAATAATGCTGCCTTTTTAATAGTAAGCTACACATTTTAAACACAATATTCTTAAAGCTGGTTCAAAAATTCAAAATATAAAGGAAACTTTTAAAGCAATCTCTCTCTTTTTCTCTGTCTCTCTCTCTATACACACACACACACACACACACACGTATACCTATGTATCCATATCTTTCTCTCCTTAAGGAGATATAGATATATAGGTATAGACTGTTTTCGGTACTGGGGTTAAATGCAGGGCCTAGTGCTTGCTAGGTAAGAAATCTACCACTAAATTACTTCCATGGCAATTTTTATTTTAGAATTTTATTTTGTGACAGGATCTTATTAAGTTACCTGGCTGCTCTAAAACTTGTGATCCTCCTACCTTAGCCTCTCAAATAGCTGAGCTTACAGGCCCACTATGCCCAGAAATATAAATATAAGTAAGTAAATAAATATATAAATATATATTAGCTACATAATTTTTTGCCTGTTTCTTACTACCATGCATTATTGAATATTGCCTACTCAAAATTATATCCAGAGAAAGAAATCATTTAAAGTAGAAGAAGCACTTAAATACTTTTTTATACAGCTGAAATGAAAAGGAAAGTTTTAGATTTAATTAATGAGGATTCACTTTTTAAAAGTTTTATGACTTTTGAAATTTACATAATTATATAATCTGATTCCATCTCTAGGGAGAAAAAAGACACTTTGGTTTCATTAAAGCAGAAATGACTGAAAACATTGACCACACATTTGCTCTTAAAGATAACCATATTTAATTCAATAGGAATGGTTTTATTACTGAGTCTAAATGACCTATAGCATTATAGAATTGGCCGCCAATCTCAGTCAGAAATAAGACTGTGGAAAGCCAAGACTCTCCTCTGTATCTAGTAGTATAAAGATTGTGCTTAGGGTTTAAATGAAATGAAAAGAATATGGTCAAAAATTAGGATATGCTGAAGGTTGAAAGTTCCTGTGACTTTTACATAACTCCAGAAAGAAGTAACTCAAAAACAAGTCAAAAATCATAGAAGTTGAGAACTTTCTCTACATAGATTTTCAAACGATTTATATAAAGATGTTAGGGACATTTACAAAAACCTGGATAATGTTAGACAATCTTGTGTTTTGAAGACAGGATGGAGCTGCCTGATACAACAATGCCATCTATTGGCTTTCAAGAAATGACACTGACCACAGCTAGTTAGGAATATCAGAAAAGGGTTGAGGTTAGCAGTTCAGAACATGTGAATCAAAACTTATTAAAAGACAAGTTATTCCTCATATGCTTCACTCTTCACTATGAAACTGTATATGGTGAGCATACTGTACATATATAAATATAATACAGATCAATATACTCACCCACATCCTAACAAGCCTCTACTTGATGTGAGGAGATGAGCTTTCATCATTATGTTGTTACAGTAGCTGGGTTTTTCCTTCCTGTGGATTAGTTGGTGTCATATAGAAGTACACATTTTTATTGGAATACACAGCAGTCTGTTTTCTCAGTATGTTACTCTTGTCTTAGTCCTACATGACCCCATCCCAATAATCACTAGGATCTTTAAGCAGACTTGGAAAGAGAAAGTTCTGGGGCCTTTCTCAGAGAGGTGAGCTAAATTAATTCTTCCTTCAATGTTAAAATTTAGAGGGTGATAGAGAGTTTTTGCTACTTCAAGGAAATAATAAAACATTTGTGATTTTCTTTGTTTCATTGTTTGCCTTTTAAGTTCATTGAAAGATGTGTACTGTAAAAGTCAGCAAAACTGCGTAATCATTTGAAAGATGAGACTAGATTAAAAATTAAATACATGCATAATATACACATGTATTTTCAAGATATATAGGGCATACATAATATTTCAAATAATATTAAAGGGCTCAGAAGTACAATAACCTAAAAACAATGCAGACATCAAATTCCCACCTAAAATAGTCATTGAAGTTAATGAAACAATAGTTCCCAATACTCTTGCTCTTAAATATTGAGAAAATGCTAAAGAGTAAGGATCTTGGCAGGCAGTAAATTGTGATGGATTTATCTCTGGTTTCCTCAATGATGGCCAAAAAAGTAAAATAAAATAATTGGTTCAGGAAATGCTTATTTTAGGGCTGGGTTGTAGCTCATGGCTGGAGCACTTGCCTAGTATCTGTGAGGCGATGGGTTCAGTCCTCATCACCACATAAAAACAAATAAATAAACATAAAGGTGTTGTGTCCATCTACAATTAAAAAATTTTAAAAAGAAATGTTTATATTACTATTAATTTTTGTTGTCAGTACAAGTATATAATAAATTTTGAGCAATCATGAATAGAAAATCTGTGCTGAACATAATCATTTTTGTTTAACTCCATTTGCATTTTCACCAATTTGATCACTTGACTCAATTCTTGGGTGGATTTAGGTAGGACTTAGCTGACAGGTACTGATTAATAATTTAGCTAATTGTTTGTCAAATTGTAATTACTGTTATATAACATTCGTGTTTACTTTAAGATAGTAAAGACTACCAACATTTTTTTCTCATTTAAAAACTTCACACCAAGCTGGCAGAGGTGATGCATGCTTGTTATCCCAGCCACTTGGGAGGCTGAGACAGGAGGATTGTAAGTTCAAAGCCAGCTTCAGCAAAGGTGAGGTGCTAAGCAATTCAGTGAGTCCTTGTCTCTAAATAGAATACAAAATAGGGCTGGGGATGTGGCTCAGTGGTTGTGTGCAGCTGAGTTCATTCCCCAGTACCAAAAACAAACAAACGAAAAACTTTACACCAATAAGACTATTCAAACAAAAGCATTTTTATTTGAATAGTATGACTCATTTGAAAGAACAATGAGGATAGAAAATAAAACCAACTGTATTGCTCCACTGAGTGAAAACTTAAAATAGCACATTGTTTTCCAAACTCCAGTGCTTCTAGTCCTACCTTGCCTTTGTCTGCCATGTCTAATTACTAATGCTTTATATACTAAACATCTTTCTTTATAATGACACTTATTTATTTTCTGTTCTGTTTAGGTATACATTACAGTATTATGTATTTTGGTATATTATACATACATGGAGAATAACTTTCGATTCTTGTGATTGTACATGATGTGGAGTTACACTGGTCATGTATTCATATTTGAACATAGGAAAGTTATATCCAATTCATTTCACTGTCCTTCCTTTTCCCATCCCCACTTTCCCTTCATTCCCCTTTGTCTAATCCACTGAACATTTATTCTTTCTTCCCCCTTATTGTGTTAGCATCTGCATAATTGAGTCTCATTTTTTACTAAAATATATTTAAGAGTAAATTTTATATTACTTCAGAAAGTGAAAAATGGGACTATTCTCACATTTTTTAAAAGTTAAAAATAATTATAGCATTGTTTTAATTAATACAAGTAAAACAAATGTAATTAATTTATAAAAATAACATTCTTATTAGCATGTTTTGCTTAATTCAAATTAAAACAAAGTTCTTAGTTAATGGGAAGTTTTCACTTTTTCTTTTAATTCTAATGCTAACTCATAGTGAGAATCCAAGCTTTCATATATTAAGTCTAGGAAAGCTTGGAGATCATTAAGTTCAATTCTATACACTTAGGCATAAGTCATTTTCATTCAGCAAACCCCTGTGTAATGTTTTTGCATTAACAGTCCATTGTAAGCATGTGCTCTTCAGAATGGGTCACATTAATAGAATCTGGATTTACAAATTCCTGCTGTGTATGTCAGAAAATATTTTCAAAGAAACTCAATCAAATTATTTGCCCATTTCTTCATGCTTTACAAAATGTTTTCAGTAATGTCTACTGAAGAATTCATTCACAAGCCAGTAGGGCAAGTGTGACTCTCAATAATTATTACTTGGTTGAAAATATGAATGACAGGGAAGACACATTCTCAGGATGATGGTTGGCATAGTGTGGAAACATTTATTATGTATCAGGTACTATGCTAAACATGTTACATTAATTATTATTTAATTCTAATACAACCTTCCTAGATAGGTGCAATTATTATTCTCATTTTTTACCTTGTCATCTGAGGATCAGACAAGGTAAGCTGTCATGACTAGTCTCTTATGTTGAACTTGCTGCTTTGGTGAGCAATCACACTGGTGAATGCTACACCTCTGCCTCAGACCCAAAGGACTGGGTCTTTGGATCCAGGTTTGGTCTTTGGGTCCTATCCTAGAATCAGAATGCAAACTAACCAATCTTAAGTGACTTTTTCCCTCAATTTCCACCCAAACCTTTTTGCTCAGCTCTTTGTTGCCTTTAAACTGAGTTTATCAAAGATGTGTAAATGTAATTGTGAGGAACCAGGAATACAGAATTTATCCTCTTGTTTACTGTGCATTATGGTTCAATCAAGTTTACCTAATTACACTTTATTTTGAATACAATTGAAAATTAATCTCTTAAACCAAAAGTACACATATTTCACTTTGGGGACACTGACCAATAAAGCCAGTTCCAAATTTACAAGTCTTTTGGAAAATATTTGACTTCTATATAATTATATTTATTTTATGTAATTTTTAAGATGCCCATTTTATAATATGACAGGAATGAGTGCTATACAAATGTAAAAATATGTAATGCATTTCTGAAATTTATGAATAATCACCAATTCAGAATTTCATTATAGAGTTAAGGGGTTGTATCTTAGTTGTACCTTAGTTGTAACTCCTTGGTTTTCTTTCGCATTTATAGATTTTTGTTTGTATGTTTTACCAAAGGAAAAAAAAACTTATTAACCTAAGAAATTTTAGTAAATACACATAAGAAACACTTTAAAAAAATAATGCATTATCATTATCACTACCTAGATCTAACTATTTTTAAGATATTTTGTGATTTTTTTTCCTCCATTTACATTGATTTTTAATTTCAGTTAAGTGAGAACTCCATTTCTTTTTTATGGCTTTGCTTTAAAGGAGCAATTTCCTTTACACAGGAATTTAATATGTGTATTAAAGTCCTTCTTTTTATGTACCATATTAGCATTAGGAGGATTAGTTTACTCCTTTTTTTTAATACCAGGGTTTGAATCTAGCCACATTCCTAACCTTTGTATTTATTTATTTTTTTGAAACAGTTTCTTGCTAAATCACTTAGGGCCTCAATTGCTAAGGCTGGTTTGTATTTGTGATCCTTCTACCTCAGCCTCCTGAGTTGCTGGGATTATAGATTTGCACCACTGTGTCTGGCAGTAGTATACTCTTAATATCGACAAAGTATTTTTGTTTTCCTAAAAGGAAAAATATGATGAAATTTTCCATTCAAAGGACAGATATGTTTTATTTCTTTGTTCTCAGAGACTTGTTTATCATTTCTCCTCCTCTGAATTTTGTGATGGTACTGCTCTTCCCCTTCTTACTAGGTTGGTCTTGAACTGATTCCTGATAAGGAAGGCTATTCTCAACCTAGTCACTACCTGGCAGTCTTCCAAGCTCCAGGGGTAATGTCTTGGAAGTTTTGCATTGCTGTAATTCAGTAATTTTCAGAACTGAATTATAAAAATAATGATATGTTTAGCATTTTAAAGACTGCAAATATTCCAAGTACACCTTTAATATAGTCCACAAGACATTCCCAAGGCTTAAGGGTTGAGATTACAGCGTCAACAAAGCCCACTAACCCACATAGTGTCATTATTCTTAAAACATGCTAAATTTGATAAATAAAAACATGCATACTTTAGAATTCTGGCAAGACTTACCCATTTGTATCATGTAAAGCATTGTTTTAGTGTCCCTCTAATCTTTTGTACAGAAATAAATTAGATATTGCTAATGGTTTTCTCAAAAATAATCATACATTTAAAAATAGTTTAATTCTGAGCCTTCTGATATATAGTTTGAATTCACAGCAATAGTGTATTTGGTATTTATTTTACTATCTTTTAAGAACTCTACATGGAGATAAGAAGTTGGTGGGATGGTTGTTTGATTTTGCCAGTATCTTGAAAGTCATTTTGTTTTGCTTTTAATAGGAATACAAATAAAAGGCAAAAGTTCTGGACTAATTGGAAAAAAAGTTTGGCTATTTATTTGGCAACTAAATGCCTCAAATGCCTTGTTCATATCACTTCAATGAGAGATTGATTGAATGATAAGTACAAAATATGACTGTCTTACAATTAAAGAGGTATCAAAATTTTGTAATTTTTTACTTCTGATAAGTACCATGAAAAATTTTAGGAATCACATGAAGAATGAAGTCTATTTGAACCTATCTCAGACAATACTTATTAACATACTGTGCAGTTTAGTATTACATAAAAGTGTCCTGTGGTTGCTTTGTATTATTTTTTTCTGGTAAAGGATTTTTAAAAGAGAGCAAAAAATTAATAATAGCAAAATGAAACATAGTCAAATATGGCCATTGTTCTTATAATCCAACTGTTTGCATCATTCTTCTTCCCCAAAGAGGAATAGTGGTGTAGCCAATGTAGCTTTAAAATTAGTTTATGTATATTAATGTAAATATAATTTCATTATAGATACAAATATCCATACAGATCTAATTTTTATGGATTTTTTGAAACACTGGACAGTCCCTAAGGGAAAATATCCAGAAGGTAAGGTCATTTATAAAAATCAATGCTTAGATGGAAACCCAGAGTATTCACTCACTGTAGTAATTACTTGTGCTTACACATGGTGTTTAATCATCTTGTCTTTTAACAATTTATTCAGGTACTAGTATTCCATTCAAAAATATGCTTTCTCCAAATAAAGAATCCCTTGAAAGTAAAATATTTAAACTAGGAAAGCATGTAAGAAATATAAATTTTAAATATATGTATATCTTTTAATATACACATAAAAAGTTTTTCAAGGTGTTATGGTAAAAGAGATTCATCAAAGTGGCCTTTTACATAAGCTGTATGGTGCAGATATTAGGATTTAACTTCAAAAGCACTCACTTTGGTCATCACAGAATTGTCTGACAGAGACCATGTAGAAAAGTTTATCATGGTCAGAAAAATTTAACCTTAGACTAATATTGGTTGGCCCTGCCAAAAATAAAAGAGATAATAAAATAGGATTTAAAAGAAGAAAATGACATAAAAGGGGACATACCATTTTATTCTATGCTATCTGTATCAGGGGATTCAGTGAAAAATAAAATTCAGACAACTTATTTAAGCTATAAACTTGATCAGTAAACTCTTCTTTAAATCTAACATTGAAATGTTAATTTATGGAATCAGAAATCTAGTAACATACTCTAACTTCCACCTAAATCTAAGAGAGCATTGGAGCAACCTCACTTAGACTAGTCTTTAGCTGTCATTAAGTATTATAAACTTTTCATTGACACAAAAGTAGAATAGAAAATCAAACACATAACTCTTTCCTGACAAATATTTGTGTTACTATTTCTGCTTTTGTTCTTACTTTAACAGTTATTTCAGAAGGTCATCTTAAACACATCGTTATTTTAGATGGACTCTTGGAACTCCAAGAGAAAATAGTTTTAATTCATGTGCTCTGGTTTCTACATGAATGTTTTAAATACATGGATAAGACAAGGTCTCTTTCCCCAAAGCACAGAGTAAGTACTGAAGCTTCTCTACTTGGGGACAAAGGCATTTGCTTGCATGCCCAAGGTATCCAGGAAGTTGTTTAAACAAGCTTTTTGCTCCTTAAGCATTCCCATCTAGTATGTACAAGTCAGTCCTTCTAATAGTTAAGTCCAGTTATCCCATTTACTCCTGATAAAATTGTCAGGTGTTTAATTATAGGACATTTTAGTCTGCATTGAAAATTGGTTCACTTATTTTGAGTTAAGTATACTACCCCACAACACTCAGGCTGGTTTCAGCAATTATCATATAGCTTTGCATGTCCCCACCTCTAGATCCTCTAGCATTGATGCTATACAAATAGAATGGCACTTGAACTTATGACTTGGAGAAAGTGTCATCAAAACCATTTTCACCAAAAACTAAAAGTACACTAATTGTACATTTTTCAACACTTTCATTAATGTTTAACCTCTATAGATTATGTACTACCTCTTATTTGCAGTTGTCTTACAAATGATCAGATATGATACACTTAATCATGTCCTTAAATTATCTCAAACCTGGTCACAGGCTCAGGAAACATGTTAGAGATGAAGGAACTTAAGTTTTATATGGTCTTGCTGACTTTGAAACACTTTGGTTAATTTGATATGTTCTAGCTGTAGGATAAAACTATGTATGTGTTGATAAAAATTGTCAAATGAACGTTCTGTATTCTTTATCTGCTTTACCAAATTTACTAGCAAGTAGACTACTTTTTCTGGTTAAATATAGGCTGTGAGAAAATCTTGAAAATGTGATAAAATTTCAGAGCTATTCAACTAGTATTTGATGAGGAGTTTACTTTTACAGAGTAGGATTAAGTTTATAGTTCTTTCATTTGTTTTTCCTTTTTTTTTCTTTTTCCTGTATTGTAACTTCTCCCTCCTAAATATCTGCTCTATTCCTCTTTTCATCTTTCTTCATGTCCACAATGCACTGCCACCAATGTATCTATTTCTCTCCATTTTTTTTTCTGTCTTGAATCTTCCTCTTATTCATTGTATCCTTTGATTTTTTTTTTGTTGTAGTAATTTCAACATGTAGTCTCTGTGGTTATCATCCTCTCCTTAGGTGTGAGTCCAGAATTTAAAAAATATAATGATGTTGCTGGGTATGGTAGTACACATCTGTAATCCCGGCACCTCAGGGTGCTAAGGCAGGAGGATAGCATATTCAAAGTTAGCCTCATCAACTTGGTGAAGACTTATGCAACTTGAGAGTTTTTTATTTTGTCTCAAAATAAAAAAAAAATAAAAAAGGCTGGGGATGTTGCTCAGTGGTTAAGCACTCCTGGGTTCAATCCCTAGTACTATATTTAATATATGTATATATCCTTTATTATTTTCATATTTCATATTAGAGCTTTTATGCTCAATATGTGGTACATGGATCCCCAACTTCAGTATCACCTAGGAGATTGTTTGAAACAGAAAATCTCATTTCTCCACTAGACACCCTGACTCAGATTCTCAAATTCCACAAAATTTTGTGGTTGTTGAAATGTTCCTATAAGCTTGAGAAGCATTGTGTTAGAATACATTTTTATTAAAGTAGGGTTTACCAAATAGTGTTAGTTAATTCTCATTTAAAGGGAGTTATGCTTAAAAGCTATATTTCCTTTTTCTTTTACAATGGAAGTCATGAAAGGACAGAAAGATTCTTCTTAGGGATTTAAAATGTTCATAAAACTTTAAGATCCCATGGTATTAGCTGTTTTCTTGGGAGATTTATAATCATTAAAAATCGTGAGCATTATGATTCATCATGTGTATGCAGAATAAGGTTAAAGATTATATGTCAGTTTTTTCCTCTTAAATCTGCTGACCATAAATTATAATATATTTGGTTGACAAAGCAAATTCTAATAGTAATTATTATTATAGGTTGCAATTATGGAATGTTTACAGTTTGACAGTGTGCAAAACACTTTATAAACGTTAGCTTAGACCTTACAATAACATCACTATATAGAAAATTATGATTCTCATTTTCAGATATGGAAACTGAATCCAGGTTTTATTGGCTAATCAGTGGCAGATCTGGAGTTTAAACCTAGGTCCACTGCATGCTAAACCTGTGGTATATAAACCTGATTTTAAACTGCTTCCCTTAGTGGATAATGAATGGTTTGTTTCATTATTTATACTAGGGGTTAAAAAGTGTAACACAGTAGTAGAAAGTATAGATATTTATAAAGTTTCAGAATGAAAAACTGAGAATTAATATTAATTACACTGAAACAACAAACTTAATTTTTTTCCGTTATATACATTCCCTCAGTAACTTCTACAATCCTCAAAATGTTGCACACATATATAGTATTAAGGGCTTTTATTTTATAATTTGTGATTATTAGTTTATTTCCCTTCCTGTATTATCTAGTAGTTCAATCATTTGATCTGTAGTCCAGCTCTCCTAGTTCCTGTTTAGGCTCCAGCATATATTAAAGATATATTCTCAGCGATATTAACCTTCTTGATTTCAAAGATCTCTTCTTTAAAATGGAAATATGAAAGATCACTTATGTTACAGTTTTGTTATGAGGTTTAAATTACATAATTTATGCAAATTCCTTAACACATTGTCTTATTAAAATACAGACAATGCAGAAGCTAAGTTGTGGGAAAAAATAATCTATTTTGGTGCCAACCTTAGTCAATCAAAGGCAACCATACTAATGTGGTTGCTTTCAGAGTGAAAGCCAACCCTTCTTGGTTAACTAGCCCTTTAAAAGCCATCGCTGTTTCCCTATAGGAAACTCAGAATGTTCCTGCATCTTGGTCATGTAAATGGTATTCTTGGCAGTGATGACTCAACCATTGGGTGAAAAGACAAAGAGAATACAAGATTATTCATTGGTTTTATTAGTAGACAGTAGGAAGTACAGCCTGATTTGGAGGGAGGAAACTGATTTGTAGTCCCTGGGGTAAGCACAGCAGGCTGTCCGGAGGAGGATCTACAGTGGAATCCTGAGTACCCAAAGAAGATGTGTCAGAGTCACATTGCTGGATTATTTGCTTTGCAAACATTTACCAGATCTAACTGCCCCCCCCAAAAAAAAACACCTCTCACTTTTGGTTTCTGGCCTGCTGCCTATGTACAGAAATATTCATGACCCATCCAGACCCATTCACCTGAAGCATTGGTTCTGGACCCAGACTGAACACTCACTGCACATTCAATAAAGGCCATAATGCGTGTGCCACACTGCACCATGCAGTGGCCTCTATGGGTGTCTGTGGTGCTGGGATGGTCCCCTAACAATGACAATGTGGGATGCAATTGCTTCTCACTTAATCATAGTATGTAGAACTCCTGATAACCCTTTCTATGGTCTCCACTGGGGTTTCCTTTATGAGATAACTGAGATTTTTGTTTGTCTATGTATTTGATTCCCTATCACCACTAGCTTTATGATGGATTCTCACAGGATGCAATATAATAACTCTTTAGTTACTCACACATTAATGGTGAATTTTCCTATTTGTTTTTTATAAAGGTTTATTTTTTTTCTTTGAGTATCTTAATCCCCAGGAAAAGGTCCAAATATTAAATAACAGTCCAGAAAGCATCAATGGGAATGAAAAAAAAAACAGAGAGAGAGAGAGAGAGAGAGAGAGAGAGAGAGAGAGAGAGAGAAAGAGACAGGATCCACTTATGCTCTTTTCAATGAAGTAAGTGAAATTAGACTAAATGAAGTCTCACAAAAATAGATAGTAGCTATTAATATTATTAGATTTCTGAATATTGAGTGTAGATATTTGATCATTTGCCTCTTTGCATATAACAATTGTAGTATATAAAGGGTGGTTTCGATAATATGTTCAAAACTGTAAACATCAAAACACCTGTCAGTAACAAAGAGATAATCACATATTTTTCTCATATAAAAGGAAATCCAGAGGCAGGCATTTGAGCAGTGATATGCCATTAAGATTTCAGATTTCTTCCACCTTTCTGTTTCCTTATTTTTAACTTTGTGTGTATCATCATCATGTTCTTAGAGTGACATTATGAAGCCAAATATTACATTTATATTCCAAGTAGATATAAGGGAGAAGGATGAAAGAGGAAATTCCAAAGGAATGGTTTGGGGGAATGTCACCTGAGTTGGTCTATGCTAAAATGTATCCTGGTCCTCTTATCAAAGGATATCTACTTCCATCATCTTGGCAAAAACTTTGTTATATAGCTACTCCTGGCTGCAAGTCTATTTAGGTAAATATTTTTCATTCTAACCTCTATATAAAGAGAGACAATGGAGGCTTGGGGTTGTAGATGAGTGGGAAAGAACTTATCTTGCACATGTGAGGCCCTGGGTTCAACCCTCAGTACCAATTAAAAAAAATAAAGATATTTTGTTCATCTACAACTTAAAAAAAAAGACAATGGAGAAGAAGATCCTGAACGTCATGGGGTAACTAACTGATCCATAATATCTACTATAGTACACATTAGTCAGTCTTTCAATGAACCAAACAGAAAAGTTAATATGAAACCCTTTAAATGGAATGTATCAAGTTTTTTACTGTAAAACAAAGTCTGTATGTATTTAAATATGGTGATCTCTTTTCTCCAGTATTTTGCCACTAAAGTGTTTGAAGTAAGGAATGAAACTTTGCACAGATAATTTATTTTGGCAGGATTGCCATGGTGACAGGGAAAAAACTGTCCCTAGAACAGACCCTGGGGGGAAAAACTGCTCTTAGCAAATACTGAGAGGTGTTTCTGCTGCTTCAGATAATCACAGAAGTTGTTAGAAATTAAAATGTGCAAAGGATAAATACAAATCTAGTGCCTTCTTTGCAGTGTTGTAGATATATGTTGCTTCTTTTCAAGTCTCCATAATATTGTTGCCATATTTTTCAGATTCTTTCTTCACAATGTTTGTGGGACAACTCAATTTTCACCATTTCTATATCGTTCATCACTCAACAATCTTTTGTCAATTGTAAGTGTGTTATCTCAGGAAATTCTTACCTGGACACTTTATCACTGATCATTCCTCCTAAAAGCCATCCATTCATAATGCTGCTACATGCTTTCCACCTCAGACTCAATGAGCTTCTCTGGATTTTTTAAATCTTCTAAACCACAATAGACTGTACTTGATATATGGTGATCATTTTTCTCCTTTCCAGGCACCTTTACAATTGCACATTCAGGAAGGTCTTTTCTTTTCTATCCCTACAGAAATCCCTCCTTACTCAACTTTGAAAGGGATATCTACTACCTAAAGTGTGTTTCCTTACTTCTCAAGGCTATAATGGAGTTCATCCATAGATTTGACTTCAGCTAAACTGATGTCATGTTACATTGTCTTGTCAGTCTTTCTTCCTTTTCTTTATTGATTCCTTTATTCAATATCTGATTCCTTTAATGTTTTCTGAGGATAGAATATATACCAGATATTTTGTTAAGCATATGGTTTAAGGAGGTAAACAAAACTATGGGTATGTTCTCAAGGAATTAACAATGCATTGGGAATCATTCTATGTTCCTATTAGGATACCCTCTAGATTTTTTTTAATATTTATTTTTTAGTTTTATTTGGACACAGTACCTTTTTTTAGATTTCTTTGTTTTTATATGGTGCTGAGGATTGAACCCAGGTCCTCGCACATGCTAAGTGAGCTCTCTAGGGCTGAGCCACAATCCCAGCTCAGTACCCTCTAGGTTTTTAAAAATCTTGATCTGTAAATGGCTGATCCCCTCACTCTCCCTTCTGTCACCCTTTCCCCAAGCTCATACATACACATTGATATGAAAGTTTCTTAAGGGCAAAAGGATTTTATTCTTCCCCTTTATTTTGACATTGCATTCTCTATCACAGAACCAATAGGATTCTAATAAAAATGAGGTCTTTTTTAGAATATTCCAGAAAAATAGTTGAGATATAATAATGCTAAACTATTTTTTTATTTGTAGGAAAATAATACAACCAGGCATACAATTGGATTCAATGAAGAATCATGAACAAATGCAGTTTTAAATTTAAGAAATAAAGAATAAAAGGGATTAGAATATTTCCTTCTGTATATGTGTAGTGTTATGTTGTTATATGGTTGAGTAGCAGACTGGAAATTTGAACATAATTTAGGTAGGGAGAAAACCTCATGATTCCTATTCTGTATTCCCAATATGACATGTTCTCCAAAAATCTACCAAAATTGTAAATAAATACTAATTAATATTTTCTGTTGTATATAATTTATATATTCCATATTTTCTTATTAATTTTGGAACAATGTGGCTATGGATTTTGGTTTTAAACATATTTTCCACTGTTAACCTCTTATGCCTGCATTCTCTGCCCACTGAAAGGTAAGAGGCTCCATTAAAATAGATATAACTCAGTGTCTCAATTTATCATCATACATAAAGATTACCTCCTTTTCTATCCTTGGGCAGCAACTAAGTGATAATGATATTTTTTATGTGATCATGTAATTGTTAAGGTTTCAATGAATGTTTCTTTATCTTATTTAAGAGTAAGTATTGTTATTTTTTTCCTTTCCATAGTAAGGTAATATTTTTCAGTGATCTGAAATATTTCCCAAGAACTTAGAATCTTTGCAAATGTTTGAATCTTAAATTATTATTTGCTCTTTGTTGGCTCTAAGAACTCACTCATTGGAATTACAAAACCCTTTCTCTTCATTGCTGAAAGCATTTAATGTATGCAAACTTACATTTGGCTTCAGAACATTTTTTAAAAATAAACTTTTCAAATTGGAATGTTCTTACTGAATACAGGCTTTTATGATGCTGTTTGATTTGGCATATGTTCCTTGTGATATCTGCATTGAAAACACTTTGCATTTGAGAGACTTTTCCTGCCTTATTGGGACATTTCAACTCAATTTATAGTTATCAGTGGGAAAAGAAAGAAAGCATTTCCATCCAAAAGTGGTTTCAGTAGGATTTAGCTGTAAGTGCTTTAAAAAGAACAACAGCAGCAAGCTTGAACCATTGCCAATTTTTTAAAACAAAGAAACATTGTAAGAGTCTCTCTCTCCTTTTTAAAAGATCCACATAAAGATGATTCTTCCTAGTGTATTTGAAAATACCAGTATTTTTTGAGAAACTTTTTCTCTATCTTACCTGATCAATTTATATTCAGAATGATACTGAACTTAATACACAATACTAGCTTTAATGCTAAAGTGTTGGTCATTTGTTCAGTGATTGTTTCCTTCATAGAAAAACCATATCCATCAAGATGCATTTGCCTTCACATAATAATCAATTCTAGGGAAGCTTAGACTATGACAATGATGGTTACTGTTTACTTAACAGATTCCTGAGTAGGTGTTTCCATGGTTATAAAGGTGCACATATCATAGGTAGACAGCTCCCAAATTCTTTACAAATGGAACACTCACGGGGTACTAACACATAGCTCAAGAACAGCAAGTTACTAAGATGCCAGTAACTTCCATTTTCCTGTATTTTAATTTTGATGCTCTGAAGGTAATCAATCTTCAGAGTTCTGACAACCTAAGATTTTTGTTTCTTATTTTTATACATTTCAGAAATGGGCTTACACATGAAACAATTCTTTGTGTCTGACTTATTTTCTTCAACTTTTTGTTTTTAAGATTTATTTATATTGTTGCATATAGTTTTACATACATGTAGTTCATGCTCATTATTTATACAATGTGGAAAATATGCTACAATTTGTATATACATTGTACTTTTTAAATAGTTTCTAGTTTCTGACTATTATGAATAGTGTTCTAATGAGCACTTAGTATATGTCTTTACTAAACATAGGTACAGAATCTAATATATATATATATATATATATATATATATATATATATATATTCAATACTTGAATATGTATATATAGGTATGTAAGATAGAATAATTACTGAGTCATTTGAACACCAGTGTTGAGCTTCAACAGACACTGAAACAGATTTCCAGACTAATAATCTTGTTCCTTCATTCTGAGATCATATCTTAAATTTTGTAAATGTATTTCTTAATCAGCTGGGAGAGGGGCTGGGGATGTGGCTCAAGCGGTAGCACGCTTGCCTGGCACACGTGCAGCCCGGGTTTGATCCTCAGCACCACATACAAACAAAGATGTTGTGTCTGCCAATAACTAAAATAAATAAATAAATATTAAAATTCTCTCTCTCTCTCTCTCTCTCTCTCTCTCTCTCCAAAAAAAAATTAAAAAAATAAAAAAAAAATCAGCTGGGAGGAGGTGCAATATATAAGCTAAAACATGTTTGAAGTTAATTGAATTCAATTGAGAAGTTGTGAAACCTTTGAAGTTAAAGCATATATTTGTATTAGTTTACATTAAGAATATAGCCAAACAGCAAATAATTGCACCTTGAATGGATTGCAGAGTCAAAAAGGATGAAGCCAGGCTTTTAAAAAATTTAGCTAATTTTTTCCTACCCTTTTAAGAAATAGCATAGGTCATTCAGAAAGAAATAAATCCTTATCATTTCAGAAAGTACCCATTCTTTTGTAACAAGTAATGTCCAAGTATCAACATGAAAATTAAGCTCACCCAAGATCACAGAAGATGATTCAAGCCACACAAAAGCTATCTTGTTCTTTTTCTGATTTTTCTAATATAAAGCTAAATCATTAAATAAAATATTGTTAGCTATATCCAAGTTCCATTTATTTTATATTTTAGCAACATTGAATTATTTCAGGATACCTGATCTTTTGGTAAGAAAAAAATCAAGCTTTGATATAATTTTTGTCACTGGATTTTTGATCACCCAATTCTGGGCTATATATAAAGGACAGAACAGTGCTATCTCTTGCATATTAGCCTGTCTTAGAATGTAGGAGATGTTACTCACATGAATTAGCTACCAATTTTCCAAAGAAAAAATTTGAAGTTTGGTGTATTATTTCAGATTATCTTTCAGATTATCTCTCACCAACAGAAAGTTTCCTTCATGGTTATTTAAGTGAGAGACAAGTGGTATCTGGAAATTTGAGCTTATAGAAAACTGCAGTTCAGTTTGCTTTGATGAGAAGGCAAAATAATTTCCAATATTAGATTACAGTGAAAATATATTTTAAAAATGAGTTTTACTGGAATATCTTTGCCTTTTACCTTTTTAAGATTTCATGGAACTATATGAAAATATTCTGTTTTGTCTATGATGTTCCTTTAAGCAACTTTTTAAGTCTCAAGGCATTTATCTTACCCATTGTGTACTTCAGTTACATTATCTAAACTCTTTTGTTTAAAAAGCCTTTGGTAAAATTCTTTAAATTTGAATTTAAGCCTGAACAACAACAAAAAAGTACTTACTATTGCTGCCTTTCTTTATGTAATGATCAACTCTTTCTATGCTCTCCTTTCTATCAGTGAGACATTTTCTTCAATACTTTTCTAAAATGAGGTTAAAGAATAATGTGACATAAATCTTATATGTATGTCCCACTTTTTAAAGAGCCTTTATTTTTACTTTGGTTGGTTTAAATATAGAAATTATCTCCTTGCATTCCCCCTCTCCTCAATTAGCTGCCAATGGTCTGGAACTTAATGATTTTACCTCATGTGATTCTATTTGTTTGTAATCCTATATTCAACATTGTACTGAAGTCTGTTAAACATTGATAAGCCGGTTTTTATGCAGCAGGTCCTCAGAGAGCATTGCACTAAAATGCTGCAAAGACTGGGATTAGGTTTATGTATTGTAAGGTGGTTTTGAGACATTTTCCTAGTGTCTGTTCTTCCAAAGGTGCCAAATCAACTTGGCCTTGATTTAATATTGCTAAAATTGTAATGCTGAGCTCACTTGGAGCTTCATGTACTTCAAAATGAGTTTTTCTGGGGGTGATTTAACAAACACTTCCATTTTTTTCAAGAGCTATGGAATGCAAAGCACACATGGGACATTACCGTGTAGTTGCTGTGAGACACTGAGTTCTTTGGCAAAATTTAAGGTTGTTTCATTATCATTCAAGTTACACCCTCTTCTGTTATCTCCTGCCAGGATTTTAATGGCATCATCTGATACTGTTTTTATTTAGTAAGGAAAATTGCATTGTATCTAAATTATTCCAATTCATACAAAAATAAATCCATTCTGCAGTTCATCAAAAACCACTATCACCATTTGGTTATCTCTCCTATATATGTTTTATACACACACACACACACACATACACACACACACACACATATATATATTTGAAAAATAGAACTGTATTTTGCTGAAAAGATTATTTTGTAACTTGCCTTAATTTTTTATTATATAATACTTCATGTAACAAAAGAATATATATTCATATGTAAGATATAAAGAAAAATAACATGAATATTCATGTTAACACCATCTAAAGAACTGTACTGACATTTTTGAGGCCCCATATTTCTAGACCAAATCTTAATGCTTTCTTACTCTAAAAGATAGCTGTGTTTAATTTTGTATTGATCATTCTCTTTAAAATATGGTTCCACTATATACATATGTATTCTCAAATAATGTATTGTTAGTTTTGTGTATTTTTGAATGTATTCATTCATTTATTTTTTATTTATATATGACAGCAGAATGCATTACAATTCTTATTACACATATAAAGCACAATTTTTCATATCTCTGGTTGTATACTTAGTATATTCACACCAATTTGTGTCTTCATACATGTACTTTGGAGAGTAATGATCATCACATTCCACCATCATTAATTACCCCATGAACCCTCCCTTCCCCTCCAACCCCTCTGCCCTATCTAGAGTTCTCTATTCCTCCCATGCTACCACTCCCTATCCCACTATGAATCAACCTCCTTATATCAAAGAAAACATTCAGCATTTGTTTTTTGGGGGGATTGGCTAACTTCACTTAGCATTATCTTCTTTAACTCCATCCATTTACCTGCAAATGCCATGATTTTATTCTTTTATTGCTGAGTACTATTCCATTGTGTATATATGCCACATTTTTTATCCATTCATCTATTGAAAGGCTTCTAGGTTGGTTCCACAGTTTAGCTATTGTGAATTGTGCTGCTATAAACAATGATGTGGCTATGTCCCTATAGTATGCTGTTTTTAAGTCCTTTGGGTATAGACTGAGGAGAAGGACAGCTGGGTCAAATGGTGGTTCTATTTCAAATTTTCCAAGGAATCTCCATACTGCTTTCCATATTGGCTGCACCAATTTGCAGCCTCACCAGCAGTACATGATTGTACCTTTTTTCCCCACATCCTCGCCAACACTTACTGTTGTTTGTATGCGTAATAGCTGCCATTCTGACTGTAGTGAGATGTTTTAATTTGAATTTATCTAATTGCTTGTGATGATGAACATTTTTCATGTATTTGTTGATTGTACATCACCTTCTGAGAAGTGTCTCTTCAGGTCCTTGGCCCATTTCTTGATTGGGTTATTTGTTTTTCATGATGTTTACCTTTTTGGGTTATTTATATCCCTAGAGATTAGTGCTCTATCTGAAGTGTGAGGGGTAAAAATTTGCTCTCAAGATGTAGGTTCTCTAGTCACCTCACAGATTGTTTCTTTTGATGAGAAGAAGCTTTTAAATATGAGTCTATCTCATTTGATTCTAGATTTTAATTTTTGTGACACAGGAGTCTTATTAAGGAAGTTGGGGCCTAATCCCACATGATGCAGATGATGGAGAGTAGGGCCTACTTTTTCTTCTATTTGACGCAGGGTCTCTGGTTGTATTCCTAAGTCCTTGATCCATTTTGAGTTGAGTTTTTTTGTATGGTAAGAGATGAGGGTTTAATCTCATTTTGTTGCATATGGATTTCCAGTTTTCCCAGCACCATTTGTTGAAGAGGCTATATTTTCTCCAGTGAATGTTCTTGGCACCTTTGTCTAATATAAGATACTTATAGTTTTGTGGGTTAGTTTCTGTGTCCTCTATTCTTTACTATTGGTCTACCAGTTTGTTTTGGTGCCAATACCATGCTGTTTTTGTTACTAGTGCTCTATAGTATAGTTTAAGATCTGATATAGTGATGCCACCTGCTTCACTCTTCCTACTAAGGATTGCTTTACCTATTCTGGGTCTCTTATTTTTCCATATGAATTTCATGATTGCCTTTTCTATTTCTCTGAGGAATGTCATTGGAATTTTGATCCGAATTGCATTAAATCTGTATAGTGCTTTTGGAAGTATGGTCACTTTGATAATAGTAATTCTGCCTATCAAAGAGCAAGGTAGATCTTTCCATCTTCTAAGGTCTTCTTTGATTTCTTTCTCTAGGATTCTGTAATTAAACATTTTCTCAGAGGTCCCTCCACCTCCCTTAGAGGTCCCAGCACAGCCATGGCTCCATTGTTCTAATGTTTGGTGTTCTGTGGCATTAACATATGACACTTTTTATTTAAGCTTTCCCTGACCCTTAATTTGCAAATGATTATGTCACTACTGCTTATATCCCATTGGTGAAACCTAGTCACTTCGTCCTATACATATTGAATAAAGGTATTAGAACACATAGTTGTTTGAAGGAAAGTAGCTTCTCAGGAGCATCTCTACAATATCGGACAGTATAAATTTGGGATGTTTAGCTAGCCTTATCTTTACCATCAAGGTTCTGTGCACTGATCTACTTCTTTTAGGACAAAACACTCAACTTTGTTGATTGGCCTTCTTAATCATGTGTCAGCTATTCTTTGTCTCCTTGTCCAGCATCACAGTGAAAAAAAGTTGCCATTTTAATTGGAATGTACTCAAACTACAGATCAATCAGGAAATAATCAATATATTTTCTTAATGAGTCCACTTTTCTATTAAAATTAATAACAAATTAATAGTATTTTAGTATTTCATTAGTGTTTTGTTTATTTACTTACATAGATTTAAATGTCTTTCAAAATATATTGCGATCTGATTCATAAGTGTCCTTTTCTTTTCCATTTTTTCTTCAATACTGGGGATTGAACCCAGGGATACTGTACTACTAAGGTATAGGGTCTCACTATGCTGCCATGGCTCCCCTTGAAATTGAAATATAATCCTCCTGCATCAGACTCCTTATCAGACTGGATTAGAGGCATGTGAGACCATACCCAACTTTATGTAACTTTTGTTAAATTCATTGCCAGGGATTATATATTTGTTAATATTATAAACTATCCTTTATAAAATTATTTTTCTGCATATATATATATATATATTATCCCTTCACATCTTTGCTTGATTTCTTATTAATTTCAATATTTGTGTTCAGGTTTCTTTGAGGGGATTGTATGTGGACAGTCATGTTATTGGTTAATAATGATAGGATTTTATTTTACTTCCCATTTTTATCTTTGTCTTAGCAGTAGTGATTGATATTCCTCATTTTAAGTGGAATTATTTTAATATGTCAACATCAAAGAGAAAGCTTAGTATAAAATGGTTTGTAATGCATTGTATCTTTTTTAATATGTTGTTTGATTTTGTTTTCTAGTGTCTTACTAAATTTTCCATTCATGTTTATGAATATTATAGGTCTATGATTTTCTTTTCTTATACTGTCCTACTAAATTTTGGAATCAAGATTCCTCCTGTAGGTATAATTATAATGCAACAATAAAATATGGGAAATTTTCCATGAGCTATATGAAATGGTATAAAAGTTTCAGAAGAATTTATTAAGGAATAAAATACCACTAAAAACAATTAGCTCAAATTCAGAATACTTATTCTTTTAAAATAAATCACTAGAAAAGATGATGCTAGATTCATTTTGGAGTTGATATTGTCCCATTTTCTGTTTCCTAAAAGAGTTTCTATGAGTTTGAAATCATTTCATTTTTTGTATGTCTCATAGTACTCACCTGAGCCTGGTGTTTCCTTTAAGGGAATATTTGAACTACTGATTTAGTTTCTCTAATAAATACTTAAACACTATTTCAGGCTTATTGACTTAACTTAAATCAGTTTTGATAAGGGTTATGTTCCATAAAATTTGTTCAATTTATTTTAGCTTTCAAATATCTAGAGTTAATTTCTTCATATATTTTATTTTTTGTTGTATTTATTTATTTATTTATTTATTTTTGCACTGGGGAATTGAAACCAGGGGCACCAACCACTGAGACATATCCAAACTCTTTTAATTTATTTATTTTTAATGTAGAGTCAGGTTCTAAGTTGGTTAAGGCCTCACTAAGTTGCTGAGGCTGGCTTTGAACTTGTAATCTTTCTGCCTCAGTATCCTAAGCCCCTGGGATTACAGGCATGAGCCACTGTGCATGGCTCCTTCTCTCTTTTGTGTCTTCACTCCTTTTGTTCTTATTTCTTTTTCAAGAAGTTTTTAAAAATTCTGTCTTTTCAGATATTATCTATTTTCACACTTACCATTGTACTCTTATTTTTATTGTATATCAACCTATTTTATTAGAAATTATTTGTTTTTCTAATTGATTATGATATACATTTAGGTTAATTTTCTACTATAAATAAAATAATTATTAAAATATCAAATACTTTGCTCATTTACTTCTAAGTATGTTTAGGTTTCCATTATTTCTTCTTTGAGTCATGATTTTAAAATTGTTTTAATTTTTTATATGTATTTGTTTTCCTCTTAATT
Organism: Callospermophilus lateralis; assembly: GCF_048772815.1. NCBI lineage: Eukaryota > Metazoa > Chordata > Mammalia > Rodentia > Sciuridae > Callospermophilus > Callospermophilus lateralis. The sequence goes on from NC_135325.1 coordinate 16,794,931, forward strand.
TGGTTATATTCATCATTTATTAAACATTTACTTATACTTGCTTTATTACACAGTGTATGGCAAATTTTTACAACTCTTTCATACATGAATAAGAAAAATGTATTGGGTACACATTTGAGAACATTATTTTTATAGGTTCATTAAATCAGTGTTATAAATGTCTCAATGAGATTGTCCATGTGTATTGAAATTGCCGAGTAAGCTTATTGATTTGATTAGTTATTGTGAAGTCTTTCCAGCTGTTTTCCACCTTGTATGTAGAGAATATTTTCAGAACACATTTAATATTTAAAATAGTTTTATTCATCTAGAGGAGTGATCATTTTATTATTATGTGATATTTTTATATATCATTATATAAAATCTATCTTAGCTTTCTTTTGGTTTAAATTTTCTTGTCATATCGTTATATTGTATCTTCAGCTTTCTAATTTTTTATGCAGGTATGTGTCTGTGTGTGTAACAAAAGTTTTGATAGCTTTTAAAAATTTGTGTTCATCTAGATAGGTATCCTCTCAGACCATACTTATCTTGTAACTGGAGAATATGGTTCATTCATATTTTCATGTTTATTTTATCAATATAAATTTTTATGTTAAGTTACATGTAGCAGTATATTTTCTGTCATCAATCAATGTACTTTGTCTTTGCTGTCTTTTTATCTCCGTTTTTTTTTTTTTTTTTTTTTTTTTTTTTGGTGTTACACAGTTTTATACTCTTATTCTCATTTTCTCTCTTCCATTTTGGAATTTATGTACTCTGTTAGTTCACTTTTTCCCATCAAAATTTAATGATTAATTATTTCACAAATTAAAAATAATCAGCTGCTCAATTCTTCTTCCCAAATAAAGAACTATGAATAATAACCTTCTCATCACGCCTGGTGTCATTATCCAGTGTTTAGTTTTCTTTTGTATAATCTTCAATATTGAATAGTTTAATATGATTAATTTTACTTAGGATTACTGACAAATTTACCATACTCTTTCTGTATTTTTTTAGTTGGCTTTTTCACTATAGTGACCAAAAAATCCAAAAAGAACAGTTTTAGTAGAGGAAAACTAAAAACTAGAGGAGATGAGTGATTTGGTGATCACAGTTTCAGAGGTCTCAGTTGATAAACAACCAACTCCATTGCTCTGAGCTAGAGATGAGGAAGAACATCATGGTGGAAAGGTGTTGCAGAGGAAACTAGAGCCAGATATTGCACCATGTAGCAGAATGGATGGGGAAGACACCAAAAGAGTACACACTAGCTTCCTTCACCATGGACAAAATATAAACCCCAAAGGCATATCTTCAGTGACTCACCTCCTCCAGCCACAGCCTACCTCACTACAGTTACCATCTGGCTGATCCCTATCTGGGTGGTTAGTGCACTGATTAGTTTAAGACTCTTGTAAACCAATATTTCAAATCTAAATTTTCTTGCATTATCTCACACATGAGGTTTTTTGGGAAAATTCTTGTTCAAATCATAATGTACTATTTCTTGAATGCTTATATAAGAATTGACATTTTATTCAGTGGGAAGGGGGATTATGGACTTTTTATTATCTGAGGAAATATATTATCACAATGATATTAAAACTGATCTGTGAGGTCATGAAAAGGGAGGAGGATATGGGAAGTAGAAATATAAAATTTAAAAGTTGTAATTCTGCAATTTGATAAAATGATCTGAAGTAGTGTGGTGGTAAAGAAAAAAAAATGAGTAAAGACCAGAAGTAAAAGGCACTATGATAAGGAACTTACAGAATTTAACAGCTGATTTGATGATATAATGTGTTGACAAAAATGATGCTGAGTTTTTTTTTGAATCCAGATTATTGGAAGATTGGTAGAAGAATTAGCAAGTCTGGAAGTCAGAGAGAAGAGCTGCTTTGAGGAGAAACATAAAGCAATTCCTATGGCATATATACCAATAATGTGCTGTGCACCAATGTGCAAATCAGATTGAGTGCTTGTGAGCTAAGTGTGGGAAAATAGAGGTTAAAGTGACAAGTGTATCCTGGTAGTTACAAATATAGGAGAATGTGAATGAGTGATATTTAAGTGATTTGTCTCATGCTATCCAGATACATACCCCAAAGAAATGTTGATATTTGGAACTCCAACAGGAATCAGAGCTGAAGATACAAAGATTAATTCAGGGAGAATATACTGTTGTGGAATATTATTTCTGTGGGGTATTGAAATAAGTATTTCATATTATCTCACATAACTATCAAATCAGTTTAAAATTGTTTAAAAAATGAATTTTCTCAAAGTGTCAAATGGTTCAGAAATGATAAGAGAATTATGAAATAGAAGTTGTATGGTTAGGAAGTGACAGATGAGTTTGCAGAGAATGAGTTCTTATGAAAAGAAACACAACTTTAAGGATTTGACATGGGGATGCATCCTGTGCTAGTGAATACTGAAATGCAAACAAGACTTAATAATTCAGGCACAAAAGATTGTAGCAAAGCTGAGAGAAAATGCTTTTGATTTAAATTTAAAAAAAATTAATTATACCATGAGCAAGCTCTCTATACATAGTAGGCATTAAATAAATATTTGTTGAATGCAGAGCTAAATCTTCAGAGTTTAAAAAAAATAGAAACCAGAAGGAAAGATAGATAAGCAATTGAAAGTTATTGAATTGATAAGTTATGTGATTTAAAATTCCAACAACATCTATATAAATACTATTTTGTGGAATCGTACAGATAAAACATAAAAGCTGTGGACTTTTTTGCAGTTGGTTTGGGAAATATATTTTCAAATATACAGTAAGATTTAGAAAACATAACAGGTACAGGAAAAATATTGAGAAATGCTAATTCACTATCAAAAACAATTGACCTTAATAATTTAAAAGACCAAAGAGAAATGTGATAAAATATAGGTTCTTACTTGAAAACGTGTATTATAGCATTTTATAGCCCATCTCAACGGTTAGCAGCCTCCTTGTATCTTTGGCTTTCAACACTCACCATCTCTTATAATACCAAACTCTTGGTTCAGATCTCACAGTTGTGTGCTGTTCACTTAAATGTGCCAGTTCCATATGACTTTTAAAGTCCCCAAATGAGTTTTGGCAATGTTGATTTTTTTTTTTGTATCTCAGATTGCAGTAGCTACCAAAAGTGATTTCAATAGCAAGATGAAAGTTTGTTGACACATTTAAAAGGCTTGCTTTTAAACAATCAATAGACTCAAATATCATCAGATAGTTCACGGTGGGTTGTTAATGCCAAGAGGTTTCTGTTTTCCATATTTTAGTCTAAATCCTAAAATTTATGTTACATTATTATTTGTCTTATTCATTATATTGCCTATTTGCCTATATTTATTTTGTTTATATGTAATGGATGATTATATTATTTTCTATGATTACATAATTTTTGATACAAAAAGCATTATTAATTAATACAATAACTACTATTTATTGATTGCTGTAAGTGTCAAGCTATGACCAAATGCTTGATAGGTATCATTGTACAAATCACTCAAATAAGGTGAGATGGCAGATATAATTGTACTTCAGGTTTTACAAATGGGGGTAAACAAAGAGTCTCAGAGAAACTCTAACAATTCTTTCATTGTTACAAAGCAAGAAAGTTCAAGAGTTGGAATTCTAACCCATGCAAGCTTACCTTGATATCCACCCACTAGTAAACAGAATCTATAGTAATTTTATATTATTTAAATTCAAGATGTGAAAGTTGTAATAAAAGTTCCTATCTCTAGCCATTTGTTTTGCAGAATAAAAATATGTTTACAAGTTTTCACACCTCTGATAACCTTTTAAAGAAAGAGTCTATAAGAAATAATATGCATTACAATAAATTGCTAAGTTGTAAAACATGCTAGACACTAATATATGTAGTTTGCAATAATATACCTAAGTATGGAAACTTCTTATGGCCAGATGGCAATAGTATTATTCTACTGAATTGCTTTTCTACCTTTGTCAATAATCAGTTGACTATATTTATGTGGGCGTATTTCTTGGACTTCTATTCCACTACCTATACTATATTAATATTCTTTTAGCAATACTGTGCTGTTTGGATTACTCTAGCTTTATGATCGATTATTATCTTCCAATAAAATCCAGCAATTACACTCTTATTAAGTATCCAGATGAATTGAAAGCTCATGTCCACACAAAGACGTGCATATAGACATCACAGCAGTTTTATCCTTTAATTGCCAAAACTTAGAAACAACCAAGATTTCTTTCAGAAAGTAAATGGATAGGCAAACTGTGTTACATACAGACAATGAAATGTGTTTAAAATATGTATCTATCCAGCCTCGAGATAATACAGAAAATTATGTCTTAGATGCATATGCTAAGCTAAAAAAGACAGTATGAAAAGCTTCCATAGTGTAAAATTGCAGCTATATGATGTTCTGTCAAAAATCTCCTGACAGCTTGAAGATCATTGACATCTAGGGTTAGGAAAGTAGGAGGGATGAGTAGACAGATCATAGGTGTTTTCAACCATGAAACTATTGTGTATGATACTATAATGGTAGATGTGTCATTATACAGTTTCCAAACTTATAGAATACCTAACACTAGATGAGAAACACTGTAAAATGTGGACTTTGTTAAGAATCATAAGTTGGTCTGGGTTCATCATTTGCAACACTTGCACCACTTTGATACAGATTGTCTATATTTGGAAAGTTATTTATTTGTGAGGTGGGTAAAAGAAAATACTGCACTTTTTGTTCATATTAGGTGTGAATCCAACATTGTTATAAAAATAAGTTGATTATTTAAGAAAAGTCAAGTTGGGAATAAAAACTTCTGTAATAGATTTTAATTCCAATGAGATCCCTATTTGACCATGGAGCATTTAAATTATTATTGGCTAACGATGTTGAAAAATTTTTGCAAATAAGAATGAATAAATATTATCATTTTTGTGTGATGATATTGGACATTATATCATCCTATAATATTTTTATACCATTTTACTATGCATATTTTGTGATGGAGGATTCTCTCACCTACTAGATTCCTAAGAGACCATGACTGACTGATATTTGCTATAGGGTAGGCATCAGTCTACTGTAGCAGGGTATTGATGCAAGGTACAGCTAGACCAGCATTTTTAAAAATACTTCTCCCTTATACATCCATGGTATATTTTCAGTGAAGGTTTGGAAAAGATTGAATGACTAAACATTGTAGGGCTTTAGTCTACCAAATTACTTAACAGGTAGTAAACTTGAATTCCTTTTGGTCCCAGAGAAGTACAGAGAATTATCCAAAACCAAATGCGTATTTATTGTGATGTTTGAAACTAGATGTAGTAATTTTAGGAAGTCCTATAGATCTAATATTATTTGATTTTTTTAAGAATATGCTATTTTCTAAAATAGGAAAATGGCTTACAACAAAGAGCAATATTCCATAATAACAACAATTCATTATATTGTTTTTTCCTATTGTTTAGTGTTTGGGGATTATTCTATAAGATTAAATTAAAACATTTTAGTAGGAAATTCTACAAATCAACATTTGAAAGAACAAAACAGCAAAGCAAAGGAATAGCATCCAGAGATAACAGTAAACAATATGAAGGTGGCACAAATATTTGGTCATTTTTAATTCTGGATTTTAGTAGTGTTGAGGAATGTAAGTGAATTAAAGGCCAGAAGTAAACATTCTATCAACAATATGATTAAAATGTGGTAAAATAAATAAAATTGTTTAAAGTTTTTCATATGTTAATGCATCATAGTTTTACATAATAGTGGGGTTCATTTTTATATTTTCATAAGTACATGTAATATATATACTCCATTTAATTAGTGGTTTTTGCATTATTAAAAATTCATAAGTAAAATTGCTAAAATTGAACTTCCCTTGCATTTATCAAGGTATATCTCAAACAACTTAGAGACTTAGATGTAAAAATAAAATGAATCTAACAAGTAGTAGAAAAGATGTCCTGGTGAATATTTCTATTACTTGGGAGTATGGAAAATTTGCATGGGAGTTAAATCCCAAATCATTAATAATAGAAAAACTCATATATTCAAACTTTTAATATTAAAAATTCAAAATTGTTTTTCTGTGTCCAAATCAGTATTCAGTAAGGTAAAATGATGAAGTACAAGCTGAAATAAATATCTTCAAAGTTTCCCTTTTGATGAACATGTATTAATTTTATATATTAATGAGGTTTAGTGTGACATTTCAGTACTTATGAATATTTACACCTTATCACATCTAAAAGATTGATAGTCCAACTAGTAAATAATAATTTAAAAAATCTCTACACATTTCTTAGTTTTGTCCATGGACAAGGCCTAGAAATAATTCCCCACACATTGATGATGAGCACTTTTCTCAAATATCATTTCCTCCTAAAAGATAAATATGTTTGAAGGAATGACAGCACCCTGGCCTGGTTTATGGAATACTCAAAATAATCCTGGAACATCTAGTCATACCAGAAAACAGGAAAGCTGGGAAAGCTTTTTGAATTGTTACCAAAAAACCCTCAGAGGTTCCAGGAGTTCCTTGTTCACTCCAGAATTGAAGGGGATCAAAGTAGCAAATAAGCCTCAAAAATCATGAATATCTTAAGTCAAAATGCATAAAACCTTTTCAAATCTAAGAATTCTTAGTGATAAATAAGTCCTCATTGGATGATTTTGGAAAATATAAGAGAACTAAATTATTATTTTCACTAATAAGTGAAGAGAAAAATTCAAATATTCTCTTTATATCCAAACAATAAAATAGATTATGAAGTATAATTCTTGCATGATTGTCCATTTCTTCCATTTTCAAATAGAGAAAAATTTCACACATCTTTGAACTTTCTTATCCATTTTTACCATAATCACATATCCCTCTTACCCTAAATAGGAAAGATTCTCCTCTTTAAGGACTCCTGTCATTAGACTGAAACTACTCAGATAATCCAGGATAAAGTCCCCATAACAAGACCTTCTCTGTATCATATGAAAGGATTCCCAGAATTAGTACATGAAAATTTTCTCAGGGGCTTTATTCTGCCTACAACATCCATTCAGTTACTTCTAGTTTAAAACTAATTTATGAAATACATGACATTTGACAGGCATCATGCTAGGTGATATTTAATCCTTGAAAATATCCTGTGAAATCAATTATATAGACATTTAAAAACATATGTGGAGGGGTAGGTCACCACTTGATATTCATCTGAAATAACATCTCTGATTTTATGTAATTATTCTCTATATGATTCTTATTCAATAATCAAGAATAATATATTCAGCATTCAGGAATAATTTTCCTTAAATTTTACTTGGAATGTAACTCTTTACAAGAGGGCTGTCATTATTTAAACTCTTCAAGTTGTAGTTAATTAACACTCATACAATTTTGTCAATATAATGAACTATTTATAATTAAAAGCAATATATATCATATATAATGTGAACATGAATTAACAGAAAAGATGAAATATTATTTTCTAGTTTTAAAACTCAATGACTATGAATATTGTAAAATGTTTTTCAAAATTGGTGTATTTGGATTTTTCATTTTAACTCTTTCTTATCTGGCTGTATGTAGCAATTACTAACAGTGGGAAAAGTAAAAGGTATTAGTTTGATTTGAAAATATTTTGGAATCAATGCAGGAGACTACTGGTTGCAGAAACTCCTAGTGTTTTATATTACTCTGATTTGATGCTGTGGAATCATGTTTTTGAAAGGAATAAATACATCCTAGCTCTGCTCTCATACTTGAGGAAGTACAAAGATTCTTCTCTTATAGCTGCCTATTCATGCCCATAGGCTAAAGCAGTTAGTACTTTTGAAGATACAATATAAAACAGAAAAATTAGAAGTCTTCTTTTTTCTATTTTTACAATCTAAGTTTGCACATTTAAAGATATTATATTAATTATATGATAGAACAGTTTTAGAGTGAATTTTTGTTCATGAAACATAAAAAGAAAGATTCCTTGAAATTTTAACTAGCTTCTGAAGGGAAACTTTGTAAGCAGATTAAAATCAAACTTGATAATTAAAATATATATTCATAGTTATGTGAAAGATTCATCTGTAAAATATTATTAAGACCTCTCTTTAATAAATGTCATTATGATAAAATCTGTGACAAAATGTACAAAATATGTGTTGATGTGATTTTATTTAAACTCATGGGATAGTCTCATAAAATTATTTACTGAAACTTGAATGCCAATACAGTTGATGAGCCATATGTCACCTTTTTCCTGGAGAAAAAAATACATATTTTTCTTTAAAAAACATACAGCCTATAAAAGAATGAAAAATTAATGTTAAAACCAATGTTATAATAATAGTAATTGGATAAATATTTATAATAATGCTTTTGATACTGAGAGATAATTAAGTCAAAAGGATAATTTGCTAACAAATGGTTCATTTGGGCAACAGGTATATAACCAATGTATCTCCAAAACCCAATCCAATGGTAAGCATTTTGTAGAAGGGAAAAATGAGTGAATGATTAGTATTTTATATATAAACTACATATCAACAGTACAAATGAGATAATACAGGAGATGAAAGAAAGTAATTATTAGCTCTAAATATGACTAGTGTATATTCATTCATTTTAGTTTTTCCAACATAAATACCTCTAGCCCTCACTTGTATTCTTACACAAGTTGCATATTTAAAGCAACTTTGGCTGAGTAGCACTTTTTTTTTTTAATAAAATTCTCCTCTGCACTGTTTCTAAGATTCATAGGTCAAATTAGTCAGACTGCTGTTCTAAGACTGATAATTAGATCCACCCCCTACCAAAATCCACAGTTAATTGGTAGAAATTTAAGCTCTGTAGATTTTACTTGTTAAAAGCATCATATGGAGAAAGTACAAAGGCTGTCCTAAATAAATGACTTTTAAATTACTTTTAAAGCATTTTTCTCCAAAAAAAAAAGTCATGGCAGGTTTAACATGTCTTAAAATGGACTTCTTGTTGTGTTCATCATTATTATATTATACATTTTCATATCAAACTGCAGGTGATGAAAGTGTTCTTTATGCTGAATATCATATAAGGTACACTGCATTTTGAAAGAATTTAATAAGCCTTAGGATGAATGTGTTCTAATCAAAATATTTGATTAGATGCAGATTTTCTGCATTCTCCCTTCCCCTATTCACCATTTGATAATCAAATAGGGGATATGCCATCATGGTCATCTTTTTCTAGGGTGTAGAATATCAGTAATTCCTAGATGTAGGTTTTTTTATCCTGACTGCCATTATTCTGCTGTGTATCTGTTGATAAGGGATGGAAGGGGCAATGGGGATTAGATAAACAAAAGAGTATACTCAGAAAAATCCTTTGGCTCTGTGTATGGAATTTCTTTTAAGTAAATTTCTGGAATGTTTGAAAGTAAGAAGGACAGAGGTAAGTTAGGTGAGGTGTGTTGAACAAGGTAGCTGAGGGGTTACATTCTGGGAAACCACAACATAACCTTTTAACACTCAAATGTATCATCAGTACAATGTAGATAATTACATTTACATCTAGGTGTTAGTAGAATCAAAAGGTATAATATATTTAATTCACTTAACAGAGTGGCTGCTTCTAAGAACAGTGAATTTTACAGTATAGTAACAGGAATACAGACTATCAAAAGCAAAAGAATGGTTTCAGATTGAATGTTTTCCACATATGGCTTTGAGTTCAGTACATATTTTAGTCAAAAATATGTTTTTACAGAGACATTATTTCTAAGGGTGATTAAAAGATTGATTATAACCACTCTTGGGTTTCATAATTTAAAAATATTTTCACAAGTCTGTGATTAATTTTTCCCATTTAAAAATTTATTCTCAATAATATGTAGCATTAAATATAATTACAATTTGACAAGGCATCTTGGGAGTTACACTTTCACATATTAAACTATGCAGAAAAAGTTAAATTTCATAGTTGTTCAAAAATTCAGAGCAAAATGAAAAGAATACAGTGAAACCTGTTTCATGGTCCTTAAAAGACCTTTTAATGTGGTTAGTTATTTCCTAATGAATGCAAGTAACACATTGAATGCCCACCTATGAACAGAAAGTAAATTAACAATTTAGAAATGAGAAAGTGACATAAAATTAAATGAAACTTTTACCTTCACCACTTTACACAGGGTCATTTGTTGATTAAATTATCTCTCCTGTGCTTGCTGCTTGTCTTACTACATCAATCACCCATGAATTTAAATTAGAGGCATTTTGAAAATATAATTAGTAAGTCATCACTTGTATCTATTGAGTAGTAAATTTATATTTTTATAGTACCTCAACTGTGGTGTGAACCTTTGAATAATTCATTTCTCACATGAAATAGGCAAATTACAAACATTCAGCAAGTTGTAATTCTGGATAATGGTTCTTCAAAGGATGAGGAATAATGGATAGCCCATACCTTTGTTCATACATGGCAATATTTAATTACTTTCCGTACTTCCTTCAATTGAATTTAATCTCTGATGTATAACTCCAACAACTGTTGAAGTGTACAGTATAATACATGGATAAACAATCCTAAATGACTCATTTTATAAATACATGCTATTTTTTGTAAATAGTGTTTTTAAAATAACTTGAAAATTATACTTATTAGTCATGTTGATAGTAGTGGTGATTATTTTATTCTCCTTTTCCTTTACATTCTCCTCCTTATTTTTGTCATTATCATCATTTAAACTTACTACATATAGTGACAACATTTTTACACATATTATATTATATGATTTAATAGTTCTAAAACTCTGGAGCCATCACAGTCTCCTGAATGTCTTCTCAAAATACACAATATCAGGCATCTCCCCCAGATTTTCTTGTTCAGTAGGTATAAGATAAGAGTCTTAAAATTTGCATTTATATGGAGTATCAATTTGATGCCAGACCTGCCAGTCTACAGCAGTGTTGAGAATCACTGCTCTACCAAATGTATCTTTGTGTCTTTATCATTTGCACGCTATCCATACTCAAGGCTATTTCATTACTACTCTTTGTCTCATTGTACACAGATCTCTACAGATTATTCACCCATACGTTACAATCTTGCATAAGTATAAATTACTAGCCCTTACCTCTCGTTTGAGTGTCACACTAATATATAAGCTCCTTTAATAAGTCCATCTCTACTTGGAGATCTTATAAATTCTTCACATTTCACAGGCCATGTTGGAAATTTATAAGTCAACCCTCACAAAGAGTTTCAATCAAGAAACACAATTTTTCATGAGGATCATATTTGTATGGTCTTAACTAACTTGGGAGGAATTTTCTTTATTACATACATAGGAAAAATAGTACCTGTTTTAATAACTATACAATTAGTAAATTGAATACCACCTTGAAGATGGAGATCAGAAGTATCACCAAAGAAGGGCAAATGGCCATCATGATTACTATCATAATTCTCTGAGCAGGAAACATAACCTCATTGCTCTTTGATCTGCCTCAAACCATAGTGTAGCACATCAGTTCCTGCCTTCCTAGCCTCAGCCTCCCACTTCTCATCTCACACTCTGGTTTGCTATTTTACTAATGGCTTTGAATAGCTTTCCATATTATATCTTGCTTTAGGGTCTTAATTTATGCTATCTAGTTTCCTTGGCCCATACTTCCTACTCCCCAAGTCTGTTATGTCTCTTTGCCTGTTAAAAAGCAACAAGCACTTCAGACTAAAATTAATACTATTATTTCCAGGATCCTTCTTTTGTGTTTCCCCCTAAATGTACATATTCTGTTCTGACTAGGACTATCATGACATTTACCACACTTTATTATAATTTCTTGTTTATTTATCTCTGTATGCACTATGAGTTATTGGATAGTGGGAACTGTCTGATTGATATTTATTTAGTTTCTAGAACTGTGCTAGTTAAGATATAGTTTCTGGTTAAAAGGATACATGGATACAGGGAAGTAAATTTTAAAGGGCATGCATTAGTACTTAAATATTCATTTTTATTTGGTGGAGCTCTGATTGAAAAAAATAAGAATATTGTTTAATTTTATATTTAAAGGAATTGTGTAAAATTTTTAAACAGCCAGCATTTATCACTAGTACAGTTTTTTAAAGATCTCCCTTTTTAAATGGAAAATTTTGGTTTGGTATCCTTTTCTGACCAACCACCTTTACTCCTTTGGATGTACAGTAAACTGATACAAAAAGGCCTTAGGAGCAACTTCTTATCCACCCTTAGCTTTGTTATTATTCCGAGGAGTGTTGCAAGGAGACAACATTGTTCACAGTTCCTTGTAAGTTTGAAATCATTAAAGAGAAAACAGTGTATTTAGTAATATTAATTATCCAAAATACAGCTGGGCACTTTGTTAATTTGTGTATAGAAATACTGATGTATCATGATGGGAACAGGCTCACTGTTTTTATTGATGTTAAAAAAAAACTTTCTAGATATTATTTAAATTTAATTATGAAAATAAATATATAATTGGCTTTTTAAATTCCTGAATGTGTTCCTTCTTTAGCCACACCTTAAGGAGTCAAGGCATTGTAATTTATTTATCAACATGCTAAGAAAATAGACAAAATATTACAAATTTATTACTTAGTTTTTAAATTTTTTATTTATATATGACGGTGGAATGCATTACAATTCATATTACATATATAGAGTACAGATTTTTCATATCTCTGGTTATATACAAAGTATATTCACACCAATTCATGTCTTCATACATGTACACCATCATTTCTAACCCTGTGGCCCCTCCCTCCCCCTCCCACCTCTCTGCCCTATCTAGATTTCCTCTATTCCTCTTATGGTCCCTCTCCCTAACTCACTATGAATCAGCCTCCTTATATCGGAGAAGATATTCAGCATTTGTTTTTTGGGGGTATTGGCTAACTTCACTTAGCATTATCTTCTCTAACTCCATCCATTTACCTGCAAATGCCATGATTTTAATCTCTTTTATTGCTGAGTAATATTCCATTGTGTATATATGCCACATTTTTTATCCATTCATCTACTGAAGGGCATCAAGGTTGGTTCCACAGTTTAGCTATTGTGAATTGTGCTATTATAAACATTGATGTGGCTGTGTCCCTGTAGTATGCTGTTTTTAAGTCCTTTGGGTAATAGACCGAGGAGAGGGATAGTTTGTTCAAATGGTGGTTCCACTCCCAGTTTTCCAAGAAATCTCCATACTGTTTTCCATATTGGCTGCACCAATTTGTAGTCCCACCAGCAGTGTATGAGTGTACCTTTGCCCCTACATCCTCGCCAACACTTATTGTCATTTTTATTCATAATAGCTGCCATTCTGACTAGAGTGAGATGAAATCTTAGAGTAGTTTTGTTTTGCATTTCTCTAATTGCTAGATATGTTGAACATGTTTTCATATATTTGTTAATTGATTGTATATCATCTTCTGAGAAGTGTCTGTTCACTTCCCTGGCCCATTTATTGATTGGGTTATTTGGGTTTTTTGGTGTTAAGATTTTTTGAGTTCTTTATATACCCTAAAGCTTAGTGCTCTATCTGATGTGTGAAGGGTAAAAATTTGCTCCCAAGATGTAGACTCTCTATTCACCTCACAGATTGTTTCTTTTGCTCAGAAGAAACTTTTTAATTTGAGTCCATCCCATTTATTGAATCTTGATTTAAATTCTTGTGCTATAGGAGTTTTATAAAGGAAGCTGGGGCCTAATCCCACATGATGGAGATTAGAGCATACTTTTTCTTCTATTAGACACAGAGTCTCTGCTTTTATTCCTAGGTCCTTGATACATTTTGAGTTGAGTTTTGTGCATGGTGAGAGATAAGGGTTTTAATCTCATTTTGTTGCATATGAATTTCCAGTTTCCCAGCACCATTTATTGAAGAGGCTATCTTTTCTCCAATGCAGGTTTTTGTCACCTTTTTCTAATATAAAATAATTGTAATTTTATGGGTTAATATGTATGTCCTCTATTCTGTACCATTGGTCTACATGTCTGTTTTGGTGCCAATACCATGCTATTTAAGTTACTGTTACTCTGTAGTATCGTTTAAGGTCTAGTGTAGTGATGCCACCTGCTTTACTGTCCTGCTAAGGATTGCTTTATCTATTCTGGGTCTCTTATTTTTCCAGATGAATTTCATGACTGATTTTTCTATTTCTATGAGAAATATCATTGGGATTTTGATTGGAATTGCATTGAACCTGAATAGTGCTTTTGGTAGTATGGCCATTTTGATAATATTAATTCTGCCTATCCAAGAGCAAGGTAGATCTTTCCATCTTCTAAGGTCTTCTTTGATTTCTTTCTTTAGGGTTTTGTAGTTTTCATTATATAGATATTTCACCTCTTTCATTAAGTTGATTCCCAAGTATTCTTTTAAGATATTATAAATGGGCATGGTGCTTTAGTCAGCTTTTTTTGTTGCTGTGATTAAAAGACCTGACCAAAACAATTTTAGTGGAAGAAAAAATTATTTGGGGGGCTCAAGATTTCAGAGTTCTTAGTCAATAGACAGCCTGTTCCATCTCTCTGGCCTCCAGGTGAAGCAAGACTTCATGGCGGAAGAGTGTGGCAGAGGGCAGAGGCTTGCATGATGATCAGAAAGAAGAGAAAGACTCTACTCCCCAGATACAAATATATACAAAAGCATGCCTCCCCAATGCCTGCCTCCTCCAGCCACACCCTATCCACCTTCAGTTACCATTCAACTAATCCTTATCAGGGAATTATTTCACTTATTGTGTTAAAGCTCTCATAACCCAATTGATTCCCCTCTAAAACTTCTTACATTATCTCAAACATGGTCTTTAGAGGACACCTCACATAGAAACCATATCACATGGAGTTAACTCTTCTTCCAATCAAATATTATTGATTTGCAAAATTTCAAATTATTTTACTCATCATATAATTGAACCCTGAGCCACTTAATAGTGTGGTTCATTGACTATTAAATAATTAAGATGCATCTTCTTATTATATAAACTTGCCAGTTATATTCAGCATTTACCATCATAAATAGCCCCAGTAAGCCAGACCTTCTTGTGTTCATTTGAAAGGAGTAACAGGATTATTACATGTATAGCTGCTAGAAAAGTATACTGTTCACAAAGGCTCAATCAATACTCATTTCCTTTTCCCTTTCTCACTTTGCTCCTCTTTATCTTCTTTGGCTACTAGAGTTTTAAAAATTACTAATTTGTCTATAAATATTTCAATATATTTTATTCTAAAAAGTCAAACATAGATTTTTAGGTCAAATATGCTACATTAGTGGTTAATTTGGGATTGTAACTGATCGATCTAATACCTTCAATAACTGATGATAGTATTTGTCGTCATGTTAGGCACTTCTGAAAAGAAAGCAATATTTTACGTGCATATTCAGATACTGCATTATGTGTTATTTCATTTCACATTACATATAATTGCTTAGTGCCAACTTAACACAGTAAATCTCAGTAAAAGACAATTTCCATTTTTATGGTACCTTGAAAAAAAAGTTTGTTTTTTCATTTTGTTCAATGGATTTGAATTCAGTGAGGGCATCATATTGTGCTCATTCTCTGCTTTATGTGCCTATATATTCTGACCATATGAATAAACTGACCATTCTGATCAGAGTAATCAAAAGATTTCATCTAATGCTTTTGAAATATGATTTTTTCCGTTTCTCTTTAGCTTAGGGTACTGCATCTGATTGTCACTCTTGTAAACTATGAAGAAGAGTATATTTTTGGCTTAGAATCATTCCTTTAAAGTTCTTCAATATTTTAAATAGGAAAGACAGACAAACTGTTTGCTCTTATAATCTATCCATAAAGCCAGTAATGTAGGATACTAGCAATTGAAGAATTTTCAGTCCCTTGAACATCAAATTTGATGACTTTAGAATAAGATTTACATGGGACCATTTTAAAGATATGCAGGCTAGACCAGTGGTTCACATATTAGGTGATATCAAACACTTAGAGAAGTTGGCAAATACACAAAGACCCAAGTTGAATCCTTCTCCAGTATGTCTAAGAAGTTTTCATATACACTCAATTTTATATACACATGAAAACAAATCAAAACAGTATTCTTTGACCATGATAGACAAAGCTTTGAGTTATCTTATCACCCCACTATCCTTGACCTCCAGTCCCTGTTTTAGAGCATTTACTGTACTTCCTCCACCTTAGGGTTTTACTTGTGGGAGTAAATTAGGTAAAAAGGAGTCTTCTCTGCGTCTGTGAAACCAAAATTGCAAAATGGAATGCTTTCTGTAAGTCTGAAGTCAAAATTCTTTTTGTGGTAAATACAAGCAAATAAATTTCATGTAAATATGTATATGTTTAAGTAAGAAATATGAATATGTTTAATGCTAAGATGCTGTCCCAGAGTATGCTACAGAGTTTAAAAAAATAGTTGGTATATGTACTAACTATCAAAATCCAAACAAGCCTCCCCAAATATATTCTAGTTCCAAAGGTTTCAGATAAGCATATGAAAAGTGTGATTAATAAGATCATGTTTTTTTAAACAACGACCTTGTTTTAATTCCATGAGCACTGCAAATGACTTAACTGACCATGCTTCTCTAGGAGTATGAAAACTTAAAAGGTTTAAGATAAACCATTGACCTCCCTTGATCAAGAGTTGTGTAATGTTAACTTTAACTCTCCTTGTGTATTATTTTTCTTGATACCTTTACATTTTTGTTAGTATTATCAGTAATAATAATTTTGATTGATATATTATCTTTTTTGAATATTTTTTTAGTTGTAGTTGTACACAATATCTTTATTTTTATGTGGTGCTGAGGATCAAACTCAGTGCCTTGTATGTGCTTGGTGAGTGCTCCACTGAGCCACAACCCCAGCCCCTGGATGTATTTTCTAACCAAACTTTTAGATTAGTTTGAATGTGTATAATTAGATCTTCATTTATTTCTATATACATACTGATAAAACATATATTCTAATTGCTGGTCTTCATACTGATAAAACATATATTCTAATTGCTGGTCTTGGTACACTGTCTGGGAGAAATTTAGGATAAGTGTCCTCAGTGCCTCTCTCATTTCCATAATAAAAATACCTCTAAATTCTGGGAGTAACTTTCCAAAAGAACTTTACATAATTATACACATTTCCAGGTAAGTCAGATTCCTAGTACATGGCAGCTCAGGTAGCAGAAACCTCATGCTCTACTTTCCTGAATAGAAGTGTCCAGTGTCTACCTACCCCCAAACACTTGAATCCCTCCAGTATGGAGAATTCCTATAGTAAGGGGTTGAATGAAAAGTGATATACCCTTAATAAATTGGAAACTTTATTTTTACAACATACATTTTAATAGTTAATAATTATCATGGTCAAATGAAATAATTATCCTACTTATTTTCACAACCACCATAGTTATATCAATAGTTCACTTTTCCTCTTCCATCAGAAGGTCTATGGGTCAGCATTCTTGCTTTGCCAGTCAACTTGCATTTTTGTATGTGCCTCTTTAATGTGTAACATTATCACCAAGCTAATATTCCTTTCCTCAGCACTCAAAAAGTTCTGTTCATATGTCAAAGATTCCTATTATAACTCTATTTTACCAAACTAGCCTCCACTTCTCTCAGGTTTCTGTGTAATATTTTAATTCTCTAGGATCATTATCTGTTTTTGTTATTATAGAGAATATTAAACACAAACAATTTTAAGTACCTCTATAATGGACTAATCTATACCTGTAATATAACCCCAACAACTACCAAAGTATGGCCAATACTGCTCAGTCCTCTCCCCTAATTACTATTTACCACTGATGTATTATTTTGAAGCAAATCACAGACATCATAGTAATTTACACATAGATATGACATAAAATATAGAGGGATGGTTTCCTCTCTTTCTTACCTAGCATTATTTTTGCACATAAAGTAATAACACTGCCTCCATATTATTTAATACCTAGATAATATTCAAACTTAAGATCAATGAAGTCTAATGCAGTGTATTCTGTCTCTCTTCATCTTTAGGCTCAGCCTCCATGTTTCGCACCTCCCACAGTTTATTTGCTGATGAATCAAAGTTTTTAATCCTGTAAAGTTTTACATAACCTAATTTTCACTGATTGTGTCCTTGAGATATTGTTTAACATGATCTCTGTCCTGTATATTTTCTATAAATCAGTAGAACTGTCATACAGGTTTGATTTATTTTGACATGACTAGGATAGCTTAACTTATTTTTTCCTTTGTGTTAATGTGAGTTCATTATTGGTTTTCCTTTATACTAACCCTAGAGGGCATACCAGCATGTTAATTCATGCTAATACTGAAATGTTTAATAAAATTTATATGAATCATGTAAAGACATTATTAGAGGTAAGCATCTAATTAATGAAATAGCTAGATTAGGGCCCTGATCTCCAGACTTTTTAATCAACTGCCATTTTTCTTTAAGCAAACTGTTAGCTTTTTGATAGCAGCATGTGCCTTTATAAATTTTAAATTCTCTTCCATAGCAAACTGAGGAAATATTTTTTCAGAACATTTTCTTTACTGTGTATTTGTTGTTCTAATAAAGAAGTCTTACATTTGTATATATCTTTGAATTACTTAAGTACTATTACTGCATAATCATATAACTTAGTAGTTAAACTTTTAAGCTCTTTATTCTGAAATCTAAATAGGAATCTCCATTAGGGTCTTTACCATGTGTTTGTGAACAGGTTTTTGAACCTGTTAAATGGAACTTTTTATCAGTAAGGGCATTGTGGAATTGCTTAGATAATTGAATAAATATAATGTGTGCATAATAGTTAGCACAATGCCTGGGATACAATGGAAAATCTTCAATAACATTGGTACCTGTAGGGGAAGTATTATTATGAAAAAACTGAGGTAGATATAGGATGGGAGGATTGGCCTAATATTATGTAGCTGGCACATGCTTAACATAAGAGCCTGTTTCTAGTATTAGAACTGAACCTGTAATGTGTTCTTATGTTTTGAAGGAAGGAATCTATTTAGGTATTGGCTATGTGAAGAGAGAAGGGGGTGAGTTGAATCTAAACCATTGATGTGCTCACATTGTCAATTGCACACATTCATAAAATCCATGAGCCTATTACAGACTGGTATTGCTTCCCTTAGCATCGGCTAGTAAGAAATATAAGGATTATGATTGTTTCAATTTTATATAAAAATTACTTGGTTTGTATTCTGTATGTATAGGTCCTGCATCTACTGATTCATCCAACTTCAAATCAAAAACATTAGAATAAACCATGAATGTACTGAACATGAACAGACTTTTCCCTACCTTTATTCCCTAAACAAAACAGTATAACAGTGATTTACCTAAAATGTATATTATATTTAGTATTATAAGTAATAAAAATTAATAATAATTAAGAGTATGAGGGAGGATGTGTTTAGGTTATATGCAAATAGCACAACACTTTATATAATGGACTTAAGCATACATTGATTTTGGTATCCCAAAGAGGGTGCTGAAACAAGTCTCCTGAGGATGTCAAGGGACACACACACTTATGGGAGTTGTGCCCATTGCTAAAATGTGTTTTAAAAAGTTCCCTTTTACCTTACTTCTCTGCAAAAATTTTAAAATATTTATGTGTATTTATGTATGTTCATCTGATGTACACATAAGGTTTAGTTCCTTGTGATGAAATCAAAATTATATAGAGATTTTCCCCTAGTATATAAACCATACTTATCAGATGATGGAGCAACTGAATTATATTGAGATTATTCTAAGATTTCTTGAAATTTTATTTCTTCAATTATGTTCCCTTGAGAGATAAATAACTGAATATGAGTAAATCCTCTAATTAAAAGTGAATGTATTTTAACTTTAAATATCTATTGTCTTAAACTTATTCTTTTTGGTAGTTAACATAAAAATCATAAATAGTTTGAAAACATATTTTATTACCTGTGGCTTCTTAAACAGTACAAATATGGTTAGTAAAAGCAACTGCTTTGCCTTTTCAAGACTAAAAGTCAAAATTATATGATAAACATTTTCATGTTGAAGTAATTTTTAAATTTTTTTTTCAGTTGTTATTGGACCTATATTTTATTTATTCATTTATATGTGGTAAACCCAGGGTCTCACACATGCCAGGCAAGCACTCTTGCACTGAGTCACAACCCTAGCCTAACTGAAGTAATTTTTAAATTTCATAAGTCACTTTTCAATTTGAAATTAAATGTACCAGAATTAACAAACTTCATATGTTGAATATGTTTCCACAATGGTTTTGTTGACTGATACCGAGAAATTTATAAAAATAATTTGGAGTGTTATTTTACATTTTAATAATATTTTGTTTTTAATTTGTAATCTGGCTCTAAAATTTAAATGCATAGTTTCCTTCATGTGTTTCCATGCCTTATTACTTTATGATTTCAAAAACACACAGACATTCTAATATATATAAACACACAAAGCCAAATCTATAAGCTAACATGTTTTCCTTGAGATAACTCTATGTATTAAGACATACCTTCAATCAGATACCATTACTTCTAACGCTGATTCACCTCCTTTAAAAATAATGTTCAATTTTATATTAAGAGAATGTCACCCTTCACTGCAAGATGTCAGAATTACACTAGTGATTTCACTAGAAAAAGTGTCAGTGGTTAAATCTTGCTGGTTCCCTAATAACTCCCAAGTTGTTAAACTGCATTTTAGCATCATGTGAAAATATTTTGATAGGAGAATTGACAGTTGACATCCAGGTATAACTATCTATTTTGTACAGAAGCCAGATAATACCAGATTAACATTTAAAAGGCATTATCAAAACTATGGTAGAATAAAGAAATGTCAGGATGGTATCCCTTAAAAGTTAAAGTTTTATTGTTGTAATTTATTTTTGCATTTAATTTTTAAGGATATATATTGAATAAAAACAAGTATAGTTTTTTTCAGTAGAATTATAGAGGTGTTGTTTAAATGTAATGTTTAATGAGGTGAATCATTTAATAACAAAATATTCAAGACAGATAAACATATCCACTTACGAGTACTTTCTTGAGGATTAGATCAGCTGCTGATTCAGAGAAAGTGTGAATTAGATAATTTTTAACATTTTTAGTTGTAGATGGACAGCAGGCCTTTATTTTATTTATTTATTTATATGTGGTGCTGAGTACTAAACCCAGTGCCTCATACATGCTAGGCAAGCACTCTGCCACTGAGCTATAGTCCCAGCCCAAATTAGATAAATTTTTAATCACTGAGTTCTAAAAAACTTTAGGATATTTTTTTTATGTGAGAATCTTTTAAATGATGCCTTTGTTCATTCTGGATAATAAAACAAAAGACCATACACTGGATAGCTTATAAATAACAGAGAATCATTGTTTTCAGGTCTGAAGACCAGCCAAGATTAAGGTTCCAGCAGATTCAGTGTCTGCTAAGGGATCACTCTTATCTTCTTAGATGATACATTCTTGTTGTGTCTTTATATGGTAGAAAGAATAAACAATTTCCTGTTGCCTTCTTTAAAAAGGTGTACTAATCCCATTCATGAGGAAAAAGTCCTCTTGATTTAATCACCTCCAAAAAAACCACCCTCTTAATACTATTCTCTTGGAGATTAGATTTTAACATATGAATTTCCAGAGGACACAAATATTCAGACCATAGCAGTTGAGAATAATAATAATGAATATTATAATAGTACTAATAGTTCATCATTTTTAAAAAACACTTCCTGAAGGTAATGTAATTTAAAAGGCTCAGTGTAGTTTCTCAATATGTTTTTGACATGTATACAATTAGTATTCTTATTTTATAGGTCAAAATGTAAAGATGCAGACACATATTGAGAGGCTCATTATTTATAAGGTCTGCTGAGTATATATATGGAAACACAAGAGGTGTTACATTCATATTGTAAACCATAAAGCATTATACACATATACTCGCACACACACACACACACATACACATATGTATTAGAAATATTTCCATGCTGTTTTCTTATAATATTGTTCAAGAATATTCCCATACCCCAAGCTCATAACATTTTTCTACAGAAGTGATTAAAGGCTATTTGCATAACAATCTCAATAAAATTACAAATATTCAGTCATAAGGGTAGAATCTATTGATGATATGCTATGTTTCTTTATAAAAATGTGGGATAAATAAAGCAGTATACACTGCTGATCGTGATTTTAAAAAATACTTTGACATTCTATTACTTTTAGCTCACCATTTGTTTTAGTTAGTTTTTGTTGTTTTTGTGACCAAAAGATATGACAAGAACAACAGAGAAGAAATAGTTTATTTTAGTTCATGTTTTCAAATCTTTTTTTTTTCCATTTTTGGGCAACTATGCAATTCTGGGCCCAAGGTGAAGCAGAATATCAAGGTGGAAGAGCATGGGGGAGAGAGGCAGCTCAGGACATGGTTGCCAGAGAGGAGGTGGAAAGGGGGGAGAGATACCACACACACACACACACACACACACACACACACACACACACACACAGAGAGAGAGAGAGAGAGAGAGAGAGAGAGAGAGAGAGAGAAAGAGAAAGAGAGAGCACTAGAGAGCTAGAGGGAGAGGGAGAACTAGAGCTAGAGCAAGAGAGTGAGAGAATGAGAGAAAGAAAATCTGCTTACCAAGAACAAAATATAAGCCACAAAGTCACACACCCAATGACCTGCCTCCTCTATACAAGTTACCTGTCTATAGTTACCATCCAGTTAGTCATATCAGTGGATTAATCCACAGATTAGGTAATAACTTTCATAATCAAGTTATTTCATCTGAAAATTCTTATATTATTTCACATATGAACTTTTTGGGGATACCTCCTATCTAGACAAAACATTCCTCCCTGGCCTCCAAAAGCTTAGGCACATTTTATAATAGAAAATATATTTTAGTCTCTTTCCAAGAGTTTTTAAAAGTTTCATCATTGCCCAAAAGTCCAAGTCCAAAGTTTCTTCTGAATCTCAAGGCAAACTCCCAGTCTGAGCCTCTGTAAAAATCCAAAGCAAATTACATGGAAACATTTCCATTCCACAATGGAGAAATAGAGGCATAGAAAGAAGGGATGGCACCAAAGCAAGACTGCAATCTGGTTGGAGAAACAAGTTATATAGAGCTCCATATCCAGTACCTGAGGCACATGGTATCATGATGCTTTCTCTAAAGGGTTTATGTGGTTCTGCCCCTATGGCCTTGCTTGTTGTAGCCCACATGACCTCTCTCAGCTTATCTGGGCTCTATTCCAGCAGCTTTCCTTGTCAGACATCCCACATTACTGGCATCTCTTAATCTGGGGTCTCCACTGCAGCTCCAGCTTCCTTCTCACATCTTCAAGCTTCATCTCCCACTGCCTACAAGAACCCTGACCCTACTACACTTTGCCTGGCCTTCCAGGTCCTCCATTCGAATTTTGGTGAAAGAATCCATGAGCCCCTAACTCTAGCATCTTACAGTCCTTCAGAACCAGTACCACTTGGTTGATGCCAGTCTGCTGCCATCTTGAGCAGCAGGTCCCAGTAGTCAGACCTCCTGGGAACTCAACTGCAGCATCCCCCGAGTGTCTGGGTTGCTGAGCATGGTGAAACAAATTTCTAAGTTCCTCTATGCAAATGTGGCACCCTAGTGGTCTGATCTAGAAGGAATATTTAGTTTTCCATCCTTGAGCCTAAGTTGGGTGTGTTCCGGCCAATTTCTAATATTCCTTCAAGGCATCTTTCCTATTGTTTCTTTTTAAAGTACATAACATTTCTTTAGTGGCTATAAACTATTGAACAACCACACATTTTCTATCCCATTTTACTTGATCTATGCTGGCCAAATTGCAACTTTTTCAAATCTTTGTTCTCTTTCTGTTCCTGAAATTGGTGAAGAGTCACAGGGAAGATCTAGTATTCTTGTTCAATCTTGCTCTTAAAAAATAAATTTTGTTATGATAAGAATTAACTGAAAACTAGATTCAGTTCTTTCATGTGATGCATTTAGAAGACCATAACATCACTTCTGTGATATTCTTACCACTCTGCAACCTGAATTGAGTCAGGTGATTACAATAGACAAACCCAAATTGAGGTAGACAATAACTGACCAGTGCTCTGAAAGTTTTAATGTCAGTAAAGACAAAGATTGAAGGAACCTAAAAAGTCATGGCAGTTAATTCAATGTTGGATCAATTGGACCCTGGGTCAGAAAATAACCTTAGTGAAAAACCCAGTGAAATTTCAATAAAGTACACAGATTAGTCATCATATTGCTTCAATGTTCCTGGTTTTAGTCTCCACTGCAGGAAACTAAAAAATTTCCTGGTTATGTAAAAGGTTATGGTTATGTAAAAAGTTAACATTAGTGGAATATGAGTAATGGGTTAACGGGAATTCTTTGCTCTTTTTGAAAGTTTTCAGAAAACATGAAATATTTCAAAATATAAAACTAAAGCAACGTATTTTAACCTAGGGAAGAAAACAAGAACCAGAAAAAGAGCATTTCATTTGAGGATGTCTGTAATTCTGTGGAAGATATTCATGTGCACAAACTCAGTGTCTAACGTGTGATATTCTAATGATGCATGAATGTGAAAAGTGGAAATAATTTATCTTTATATTATTTTATATGACATTAGTTAAGTTCCAAAATTTCTATAATATTGCCACCAATGTTGAAATAAATGAGTAATTATACTATCTGATATGATGATTGAAGAGATTATTTGGATCTGGGACATACTGCTTCCTATTTCAAAAGACCATACAAAGTATCACAGAGAGGTTAATTCTAGTTTGGAGTTTGGGGAAGAACATGGTACATTGATAAAATTATGGGTATTAATGAGTCATACTTTAATATCTTAGGTATGAATATCAGTGAATGTTTGAGTAAATACAGTTGTGGACAATTGTTAATGTCACATTAAGGCATTTAACCTTCATTGTGAGGTCAATCTTAAGTGATCAAAGAATTTTCAGCAAGTGAGCCACATAATCAGTTCACAAACTTAATGGCAGTATGACGTGATCATTGGAGTGAGGCAAAATGAGTAGCCAGGAGACCAGAGAGGAGAAAATGGCTGTAACAAAGGAGCAAGTTACAAAGGACTAAATGAGGTCATTGGCAATGAGGACAAAAACAAATTAAATAGGAGATAGCAAAATAGAATATTTAACGTGCTGTGATTATATCGAGCTACAGTTACTTGTAAAGGGAGAATATCAAGCTACAGTGATCTGTACAGGCCAAAAAATAAAGTCTTGACTGAACATTAGGTAATCACCTTTTCCTAATGTAAGTGTTAAGGATCACAATTACAATTAATTGATGATAATGACCAGAGAACTAAGGAATATTGATTTCTTTTCAAAAGTGTAAATGAAATCTAATTAAAAATTTATACTCAGGTGATGTTGAAAGATATGGTCATAATAATATTTTTAAAAAGCCCTGAGCCAGATAATTGTGATTTTTTGAAAATGAGGTAACAAATTGATTATATTAATATCTTTTGGAGTTTATCTTACCATCAGTAAAGATAATCACAGTTATTTTTAGTTTTTATAATTTAATTATTAATGATGCCTTGTGAGTATGAAAAGTTGGACTATCAGATGTAAAAAAGTGAAGATTAAAGGGAAAAATACAGTTCACAAATAATCTTAATTTCCATTCTATAATTCTTGGTTCTAAGACAAACATCTGTATTTACTCAAGTAAGTAAGTAGTAAGTGAAATGAAATGATATGAAAATAGTTATTTTTACCCAATCTCTTTTGTTCCTCTTTTAACATTGGACTGAACCTTTTCTATTGGAGTGCTTCTCTGTCTGCACTCACTCCTTTGGTGATTTCATTCAGTCTCATGTCTTTAAATATATTCTCTGTTCTGATGTCTCCCAAATATAAATTTCTCAGTTCTCTCTTCTGAACAACAGACTCATGTATTCAGCTGTCTGCTAGACTTTCAATCAGTATCTCAACACCATTCTCATATACTGAGAAGCAAACTTTGGATTATTCCCAAACAATTTATCCCACCATTCTTGCTACTTGATTGCATAATCACTCTTCTAGTTATGCAGCACACAAAAAAAAAAGAATTAAAGGAATTATTGATTTCCATTCTCTGTCACCAACCATTTGTTCTATCAGAAAATTCTACCTTCTAAAATTCAAAATCTGACCACTTTTCACTGTCTTCAGTGCTACCATCCTGAGCCAAGCCATCATCATATTTCACCTTGATTTTTGCTAGTGCCCTCAGATTCTCCCCTTCTGCCTTGCTTCTCATCAAAATATGGTGATTTCAGCTTATGGAGTCATTCTGTTAAAACAGAGATTAGTATATGTCAGTTATTTGCTCAAAAGCCTATAAAGGCCTCTTTTTCACTATGAGAAATGGCCAAAGGACAAAAACAAAAGTGGTCTTGAAGGCCCTACAAGACTTGATCTAGTCTGAACTCACCTGATACCATTCTCCCTCTTGCTTATTCTTTTTAAGAAGCACTGGGGACCTTGCCTTTCTGCACTATGGAAACATTTCTGCCTCAGAGACTTGATATTTCTTGTTCCTTTTGGTGTACTGCTCTTCCAACTATATTTTTGGTTCACTCCCTTCCTAATTTAAGGATTTGACTGAAATTACCCTATAAGGGAGGCATTTACAGGCCACTATAAAGTTGCAAACTTTCATTCCCTAGGTGACTTTTTTCTTTGGTTATTATTGTTTTCAGTTTTTCTTACTTATTTCATTGTCTCTCTCACTTATCCAATGAAAATTTAATAAGCTGCATTAATCCATGGTTCCCATTGTCCCAGATGTAGAACACCTTTTAAAACTTAAGTATGGTATATAATATAAACATAACAAAACTATAATTATTATATTAACATAAATAAACTCTAGATTGATTTCAAATCTATTATAGTACACATATGTCAATTTCATTGAAATATTCATAGAATTAAAAATGGGATTTAATGGATTGAGGAAAGAATTTTTGTATACTAATAACTTTATACTAAATATTATAATTATAAATAAAAATTGTTGAGTACATTTAATAGGAAAAATTTTCTAGAGTCTCTCCTGATTTTCTTATTAGTTTATTCATTGCAAAATATGTGAACATCTTTTCTGTGTTTGGCTTATGATATAAGGATACAATTAGGTCAGTGGGGAGTAGGTATGAAAATTGATATAGTCCAGTATTATAAGAGTTAGGATAAAATTTGGGCTTATACTCGCCAGATTCAGCAGAAATAATCTTGCAGACTCTAATCTCAACAGTTTCCTCAACTCTATCCTATAAAAGTAGAGGGACAATATGATAAACTGGAAGAAGCTTCATAACTTGTTTTATAGAAGTAACCCAACTCTGAAAAGAAAAAAATCAAGGCTATCATATTCAGTTCTGCCTATGATCTTAGTTATAAAATAAATTCACATTTCTATTTCCAGTTCAGATATTTTGCTATAAGATGGGTCATGATCCCTGAAAAGTAGCAATTCCAAGAGTGTTTGGCACAATTCTTAATTATGCTTATTCAGGCTAAAGTTCCAGCACTTCCTTTAATACTCAGACCTGCTAGAGTGTGGAGAATATGTTGGGAGCAATTGTTCTATGTCCCTCATTTTCTTCTGAATCAGTCCATAGCCCAAGAATTCTGTGAAGTAACACAATTGGCTGTTATGGATTATAGATATATTCCTATCGCAGTGGAAATCTCTTGTTCATTTTAAGACAGATATTTATGCTTTATTTGAAGCCCAGGGTTATTCTGATTTAAATATCTGTAAATGAAAGGAGGGGGAACAATGTGCTCACACATGAAAATGTTGTACCCAGTTAAAATTTAATGTCTCTATTAATAAACAAGTCTTTGATTTAAAATTCTTGGTCCTTTTATTTTAGAGAATTGGGGTTAATAGATGTGGGTTTGTGTAGCTTTGTTACCAATGTTGAGGTAATATTAACACAGTGACCAGAACTATGATGAAATTCCCATTTTTAAGAGTAATCGTTTTACCCTGTCTACCACAAAGGGGAAAATGTCTTGACAAATTCATCATTGTTATGCTTTCTTGCCACAGTTTATTCTTTTCTGCATTCTGTGGAAGTTCTTTAGGCCCTGTGGCTTCATCAATCATAAGCCATTCTATTATTTCAGAATCACAAGACTGTAGATCACAAGCACATTCAAAAGCTTTTCACATTCCACTACCACATACAGAGAATTTTTTTCCAAAGAGGCCAATTAGTGTTTTTATTAATCTTGTCAACATAGAAAAGTAGATACGAAATATTACTGAAATATGTATACATACATACATATCCTGCATATACATATATATATACATATATTTCTGTATATATACATATATAGAGAGTGATTTCTGTCATTGCTATAGTGTGTGTGTGTGTTTGTGTATCAATACAAAGTACTTGATCATTGGTAATGGAGTAGAACTTTGCTTAATTATCCTGGGGCATTGCAATGCTAGTTTTATATTCAGTGAAGATAAGTGAAAAGAAAAACATAAATTACCCTTTTTTGTGAATTAGCAGATGGTAGAATTTTTTAATTTTTTTCAATTCTAATTTGTTATATGTGACAGCTGAATGCATTACAATTCATATTACACATATAGAGCACATTTTTTCATATCTCTGGTTGTATACAAAGTGTATTCACACCATTTGTTTCTTCATTCATGTATTTAGGGTAATGAATTTTTGTATGACTTTTTTCATAAGGCTATTAAATTATTCAATTACTTCTCTGAGAGTTTGACTCAGAATATATGTTTGTATGAGTATACATGTACATATATATATAAATATGTACATATATGCATTATACATGTATATATTATATGTGTACAAAGTGTATATATATATATATATACACACACATAATATCAAAATACAGACATATAAACATATATGCAAATACACACATAATCTTTTTTTTTTCTCTAGATGACATGAAGACCTTCACATTTTCAAATTATTTTAATTGTTTTGGTTTGTTGTCAGAAGAATTTAAAGTTTACAAATGTCCCATATTCTAAAAAATGGTATGTTTCAGTGATACACAAACATCAAAGGTGTCACACTCTCATATGTGCTATTATTGTCTAATTGTCAAGGAGGTATCTACCTCTCTGACAAAAACACAATCAATCAAGCAACCAATTTGGAGTTATGAACAGCAATCATTAAGCAGACACTTTTCTCAATATTCAAGTTGAAATTGAATTTCTTCAAGTAAGTGTTCTTTTATAGACTCAAGGATGGAGCATTGTTTTGAAGGATATTTTTTGCAATGCCTATGAAAATATTTTTACTGTCTTGGCAGGATATAGTCTCAGTAACAACAACAACAACAATAATAACAACAAAACATGCATTTGAATCAACCATATTCTTTTTTGTCAACCTGAGTTAGCTAAGATTTTTCGAGTTATTAACCTCTGCCAACAGTCTAAGGTAGCAATTGCACAATGGATAACTGGGATATAGTTTATTCCCAGAAAATGATTTTCTGAAGCCCTTGGGGTTGTATTGATTCTGATAGGTATTGTTCTGACTTTTCTGTGTAAAGAACAGTCTGTGGTTCAAGGGAACCAAATAACTCCAGATTCTAAGTTCACATGCTTACAGCTGCTGTATTTCTCTCAGTACAAGCATTATAAATTCTTCCTCTGCTTGATAATAATTTTTACTTTGTAAATTTTTCATCACTGCTATACCTAAAAACAGAACAAAGCATCTATTTAGACACGAAGATACCAAATTCTCATGGCAGCCAGATTTATGGTCAAGATATTTTGTAGACTCCCCCCAAAATAAGTATGCTATTTGTGGTAGCCACTGGGTAAGAAGTGAATAATGACAAAAACCATATTTTTAGTTCAGCAATGTGCTAAGTACAAACTGCTTTTCCTGCATGAGTACCATATATTCTAAAGACCCTTATACACATTATTTATCCAGTCTGTCTTTGAACTTGCATAACCATTTCAGTAATTAGGATGCCCCCTTAATGGTCTCTATCTTAACACATGAGAACTAGTAGTTTGGAACAATTTATATCAGATGGGTGGCATTAGGTAACTTACATACCAAGGATACTTTGAAATAAGAAAATAAATGTGACCAGTAGAGATAGAAAAATAACAAAATTTGAGATTCTTTTTTCTCATTAATAATACAAAGAGGTCAAGTCAATTGCTCAGGCCACACAAGTAGCTTATGGCTAAACTAGGCCTACATCTGGATTATTCAAATTTTGAAACTATTCTGGAGTGTAGCAAGGACAAGAGCAGTGTCAGATAACACAATTACAAAACCTTCCATAAGATGAAGATTTGGGGCTGAAAATATCACACAGCTGGGTAGTCATTGATGTTCATGCAGGTTTAGAGGCAAAAAGCATGTGTCTTGGAATCAGAAGTAGAAACAAAAGTATGGCAGAATAAGTACTGGATTTGGAGCCAGAGGAGTCTTTCTAAATCCCAGTATAAACACCAACTACATATGTGAATTATGGTATATCCTTTATGTATCCCTGGCACTGTTTTTCCTTTTATTTAAAATGGAATAATAATCTATGCTCTGCCCAACACTTAGGTTGATAGAATCAAAACTGATATTTGAAAATGCTTGTTAATCTGCACAATTTTCAGTTAAAAAAAAGCAGTGTATTTCAATATATAGTGTGACTTTCCTCTATTGGTGCTTTGTACAAGATCATGGAAATACAGTACAGGTTCATCATCTGTTATCTAAAGTGCCTGGAAGTGATTCAGATTTCAGAATTATTTTGGATTTTGAAATATTTGCTTATACATAATTAGATAGCTTGAGGATGGAACCCAAGTCTAAACATGAAATTTGTTTCATATGTACTTTAGATACATAGCCTGAATTTTATAAAATATAATTAATAATTTTGTGCATGGAATAAAGTTTTATGCTCTGGTGTTTTGTTATATGCAGATTGAAAAAGTTTCAGATTTTGCAGCACTGTGATTTTCAGATATTTAGAGTAGTGATGCTGAATCTCTACTGAACCAAATAGACATCATCATATTGTAGGGGAAAATGTGTTTGCAGTGCTGGTCATTGAACCCAGGGCCTCACACATGCTAGGCAAGTGTTCTACCATCCCTGCTTTAGGAATTTTTCATCCTAGTGAAATATTGTTTAGTGTGGCATTATATAATCTGCAAGAGCTTTTTATTGATTGTCCAATTGAAGCCTTTCAGTACTGCTGGGCAGATCAAAGTGTCCCCTTTAGCAGCATCTCACAAACTACTCTTTCTGATTCTACTGTATCTGTACATGGTTACAAAATCCTACCAAATTCATCAGGCTCAAATGAAAAAAATGACTCATCCTTCTTTGTCACTCCCTGTGAAACAAATTCCAATTCCTATCTGTTTCATTTTCATGGTTTTAGTCCTGCTGCTTCTGTGTAGTTTTGACCTGGCTGATTTTTCTAGTAATTGTTGCCAAAGCTCTAAACTGGAATCCCTGGCTTGGATTCCTTGCTTGCCTAATCCAACTGTCTTAGTTTGTATTACTCATTAGCAGACACTGAAACAAGTCTTCAAGTGCTGGTAGTTTATTTGAAACATGATCCCTAGATGCACCAGTCTGGGAATGTTTAAGTGAGACAGGAAAAGGAAGTCAACCAATAAATTATGTTATCCAGCAAGTTACCACAGTAGCTCGCTAACAGTATATCCTGTCAGGGAATCCTAAGAACCAGAGTAGAACATCT
This sequence comes from Callospermophilus lateralis, assembly GCF_048772815.1. NCBI lineage: Eukaryota > Metazoa > Chordata > Mammalia > Rodentia > Sciuridae > Callospermophilus > Callospermophilus lateralis. The sequence goes on from NC_135325.1 coordinate 16,826,711, forward strand.
GCTTTGGAGTTATCCTCTGTGATGCTCAGGGGAGATTCATTTGGAGCTTCATTTATACATCAGTATCCATTGGCTTAGGGCCACTTCCCAGTAGTTTTCAGTCTTCAATCCTTTCTGTCTTCAGTGCAAGTAGGAAATATGTGCTTTGGCAGCCAAAGAAATCCCTGAAGATGAAAGGGCCCAGAAATGAAAATTGGAAGACAGGTCAGTATGTAGAGAAGAGATACTAGGCAGAGGAATATGTCTGAAATACCAACTTAGTTTTATCCCCCAGCCTATACATTATTTCCAATTCATCTTCTTAGTGTATTTCTTTGCTTAAAGAAACTATTCCAGCCATTTGACTATGCAGGGTATGCTTTATAACTTCCATCCTTTATGATTTTATGCTTTCCCCTTTGCTTGGTTATTCTTCTATTCCTTATTCTAGTCCCAACAATACATAATCAAACGTTACCCATTTTGAATATCCACTTTTTATTTATTTGTGATTATATACTCTCTTACTTTATAACTTGATATTGTCCACTGGAATAGTGCCCTGTACATAATAGAGATCTTATAAATTTCTAGACTCACTGTCTGAACACAAAGCTTATGAACTCTTTATTGGTCAAAGAAGTCAAATTCTAAATAGAAAACTGTGAGTAATTTGCATGAATGCATTTCTTTCTAAGAGTACATCCCTAGTAACCACTGAATAATAAAAATGAATTTGTTCCATTACAATATTTAGCATGCCTAAATAGCTTCATCTGAAGATGGATTAGAGAACTGAATTTTTTATAAAATAAAATAATTTTTGGTTTATATTGATACTATTGATTCTATAACAAATTACCACTAAGTTGCTTAACAGCACAACAATATTAGAAATCAGATTTCCAAAAGAGGTTTCTCTCACTGAACTGAAAATCAACTGTATTCTTTTTTAGAGAATCCCTTTTCTTGCTTTTTATGGCTTCTGCATTCTTTCTATATTCCTGAGTTTATGGCACTCTTCCATTGTCAAAGCCAGCAATGGCCAATTGCTGCTGACACTTCTGTCTCCTTCATCCACATTTGAAGCTCATGTGATTATATTGTGCCCACCTGGCAAACCAGATTTATCTCCATATCATAAATTCAGCTAATTAGCAACTCTAATTTCATCAGCCACCTTAATTTGCCTTTTCAATGTAAGGTTGCATATTTACAGGTTCAGGAGTTTAGGACATGGTCGTCTTTGGGAGGCCATTATTCTGCTTACCATGGTTGAAGCATTTAATTTTTCTCTCCTAACTTCATAAACACCATATTTTTGTATCTGGAAAATATTTAAGATGTAGTACAAATGTCCTTGATGCTAGAGACTGAATTATGGTTTTAACAAATACATCTTGTATCTCATAAAACAACATGTATATTTCAGTTTAAAAACGTTATTTAGAAAATTGGAACATCTTAGTCTTGCTACCTGAGATTTAACTATTGGCCTACTTTTGACATTTCCAAAATAAACTTGTCATTGCTGTTATTCTCATAGATGATTATAAAGTAAATTGCTTATATTGACCACATTGAGCAAATTTAGCCATTTAGCTTACGGAACTCTATGTAATAGAGTGTGGACATTACATTTGTACTTGATTCCAGTAGTGGTTAAGGGACATTAGAAGGCTATATAACTCATCATTCAATCCTTAAAAATCTCTGTTCCTGAAATTGAATCATAAATAAACATGTAAAATGATTGCAAGAAGGAAATATATACTATATAATAATTAGAGAGAAAACTTGGAAACCATTTCTCATAAACTCTGGTTTCCTTTTGAAGAGGTGGCTATCATTCTGAACTGGACCAATTAGGTTTTGCATGCTCATGATCCACACCTATTACAGGACATTTTTTTCTTGCACTTCTTCTCCCACCATAACCTTACACCCATGTGTTTTCAATGTAGTATACCTTGGTTTTTCATCTCCTAAAGATGATTTAGACATTCTAGTTCTCTCAATCCAAAATGGCTTCTCAATTTAGTCCTTTGGTTTTCATTTTATGGAGTCCAAATTGTTACTTATTAATCTGGAAAGTTAATCCATAAAAAGTTAATAATTTGAACTGTTCTTTCTCCCTCTCATGATATAAAAATTCCTATTACTACTTGTCTTCTGAAAGGAATCAGTTACATGATTAAGCCATATTTTTAAACCAAATAGATTAGGATTTAGTATTGTAGAGTTAGTGGTAAATGAGAAGCTACAGTGTATATAGGTAATTCAAGCATTTTTCAAACTCAAAAATATAATTAAAAGTTATATAATATGATTAGATGAGAATAAAACTATCATCAATAAAAATAAAATTATGGATACAAAAATTTTTCAAATATACTGATTCATTTAATATTCACAAAATACTGATAAATACTTATTATCATTTAAATAATTAAAAAATTAAAACTAGTAATGATAAAGTAACTTACTCAAATGACTTAGCTGACTAGTTTCAATATGGTATCTTTCATAAGATGAGTTAAAATTCTTTTGTTGACATAAATTGAGGCATTGTTTTTGTTTTTGTTTGAATTTTTGGTTCTCTAATGGAAACTCCTTTATTGCCTTTAAATAAGTTCATTCTTCTGGATCTGGCTAAAAGCCGAATGTAACTGGCACCCTCAGGTACATTCATTGTCTTCATTAACTGCCTTTGTTAGAAACACCATTCATTCCACAGTATCTCCACTTAAAATATTCAAAAGTATATGGATTTTCTTAGGTTGATTTCTGACTTGTAAATAAGTGTGTTATGTTGATCCATCTCACTGGTCTTCACTTTAAATGTGAAATAGCAACTTTTTATGATGGTTTCAAATATGCATGCTCTTGAGTATACTGTGAATTTCCAATCATGGGTTTTGTCATATTCTACCTTTGTTATAACAAAAAATAATGGTTATTATTCCATAGCATATATTATGTCACTAACCGCTTCATAACTCTTATTTTGGTTTTATTTTTCTAATATTTGTAAGCAGTACAGTATGATGGACACGCAAATTATTAATTTATTCATAACGTTTAGCAATAATTTATTAATATGTAAATCAATATACAAATCTGAATATTCATAATGTATTTGTCATTATATTAACAAATTATTATATATGATTTATTGCTATTTAATTATTTATTGCATTAGTTTCCCTAAAAAATTGCAAGATATGCATTAGTGAATTACTTTTAGTAATAAAGAATCTATATTAGCAAAAAATAAATAGCCAGGCCTGTTGACACAGGCCTGTAATCCCAGCAGCTTGGGAGACTGAGGCAGGAAGAATCTAAGTTCAATGCCAGGCCCACCCAGAAACTTAGCAAGACCCTAAGCAACTTGGTGACATCTTCTCTCAAAATAAAAAATAAAAAAAGCTGGGGATGTGGCTTATTGTTTAAGTGCCCCTGGGTTCACTCCCTGGTATTAAAAAAGTAAAAATACATAGGCGAAGATTCCTAGCTAGCATTGGACATAGGCAGAATTCTAATACTGGTCTGACTCCAAATATGAATTTCAATTCTTTTTATTGTGCTATACTACTTATAGTTTTCCATGAGTGTAGTACAGTGCACCCTGATGGTTTAAAGTATATTTTGAAATATAGATATTATAATAAAAGACAAAAATAGAAGATAGTGATTGTGAAAACCAAGTAAAGTTTCTTCCTAAAACCAAAGACAGAAACCTGTGGAAGGCTACTGTTCAAATTAGATTCCCTTGGAAGCTTATAAAACAAAAATCACCATCAAGTATCTTTCTTCCTTGAGATGCTCCCTGAGTAGTCTATGTAGTACTCCTCACAATCTTCTGGAGATAATTGTCTTTTAACCATCATGTCTACCTTCTATTTATACCATGGCATAAGACTCACATTAGACAGGTGTGGCAATAACCCAGGCTTATAATCTTCATTTTTTTAGTAGCCAATGTCATTTAAATATTAAATTTTAAACACATCCTCTTGGAATATACCAAGTTATTATTTCCATTCTGGGAAATCCAAAGTTTGTAGTTCAGGTCAGGCATTTATAATTCATTTATAGTTTCTTCTAGTCCACATTCAACTTACTAATCATGACTCATTATTTCTACAATTATTGTGCCATTACAGCATATCTTATGTATATCTTTATATATTCCCAGATAATCAGGACTAGTACTTTAACCAGATATCCAATTGTAATGCAGAAGGTGAAAGGGTTTTGTTAACACTTTAAGCAAAATAATTACATAATGGAGTTGTTGAAAAGATTTTGTAATTTGTTTTTAAGGATGTCAGGATTGGAGTATGACACAAAAATATAGTGGATGAGATGGATTTCAGAAAAGATCCTTAATAACTAAAAGAACTGATAGGCTAGGGTTTTAGTTGGAGCACCTTTGTATATGTTTAAATAACTAAAATGAGTTAGTAAGAATGTACCTCAGGCTCTGGAACTTTATTGAGTGAAAATGACAGGAAGGTCTGTTGGTAACTGTAGCTTTGAGAAGATGGGTGATGGTGTGTGATGGCATCAACCTCAAATGAGTTGCTTTTGTTGGAGAAAGAAGACAATAAGTATGGAAGAAACAATTGGGAACAAGAGAAACGTACTGTATTTCAAGGCCCTAACTATTCTCAAGAAAATTAATTGAAGTGTTCTGAGAGCTCAAATTTATATAATTATAAGAAATACAACCTTAAAAATTGATTCATAAATTTATAAATGTTGCTGTTTGTATATTTGTGCCATACATCATTTCTCCCATCCAGATGTCTTTACCTAGGATATGTAATAAATTAATATAAAGAGAAGTGAACTATAGATATTTACCATAAATATTATGGTGCAACTTTGTTAATTATTATTTGATTTTTGTTAGCATTGCAGGAATGGCTTAAGTTCTAAATACTTCATTCATTAGCGAATCTTTCTCAAATTAGTTTATTTCACTAAGTCTCAGATTTTTACTCCCAGAAATTAATTAACCAGTATTACCTACCTAATAGGATGATAGTTAAGATTCAATGTGTGAATGCATATGGAAGTTTTAGCATTGTACTTGGTGTAGTAATTTCTTAATAAAGGTTAACTATTATTATTGTAATAATATTAAATCACATTTTAGCAAATTTCATTCCATTATTGTATGAAGAATTGAAAGATTCAGAAGGGTAATTTGTTCAGTTACTTTTTTGAATAAAGGATATGCAATATTATAGTCCCATGTGGTAGAAGATAGAAAATAAATAAAACACTAAAAGCAGAAGGCCATTTATGCCCTGAATTTAATTTCTGACCTTAACCATAAATCTTCCGGTTATTTTGCATGACTGGTGTACTTTTTGAAAACATTTCTGCTCTCTTACCCTATTCCCACCCTAAATAAGGCCATATTATAACTTTTACAGGACTATAACTTTTACTAAGGCTAGACTACACTTTTACTTTGTATAATTGTAGGAAAATAGGAAAGTGTACCTTGCATACTAAATTCAATTTTGAATTACTGGAGATTGTTTTGATTGCCAACTACAACAGGACACCTCATCTATCTGTTAGCCAGAATTTATCTTCATTTAGAAAATATGCACTTTTAATTTGGTGGTGATATTTAGCACTATTGCAATCTGTGGTGTCAATGTTTATGGAAAAATATCTTCCAAATGATGATTAAAGGAGCCTCATCATTCTTGGCAAAACATCTTTTAAAAATCTGTGTTTTCCTATTGCTCATTCATCTCAGAGATGTTTATATTAGAGAATGAATGCCATCTTCTACTACCTTTCAAGTCTCAGATAAACTGCCTAATCACTTCATTTCTTCGTCTATAACAAGGGAATAAAAATATCTACATCAGAGATTGATCTTTAGGATTTTAACTAAATTAAGCATATTTAAAGGTTTATAGAGTACATTTTATAGAAAAAGTGAAAATGTATCCATCCAGAAAGTTTATCTATTTTAGTTGCTTAACCACTGAAATTATAATTGAAGTTATTAGTATCATGTACATAGCATCATTAAGTTATTTTAGCATTGCCATTTTCATTGGACAAATTAATATGTGGCATGTTGTCATTCCATAATTTAATGTACATTATAATTATTTTTTAAACTCTCCTCTGCCTATATTTAATCGGGAGTTTGTTTGCACCATGTAGATATTTTTTGGCAGATGTTGGATAACTACACTGTATAATTTCATTTGCAGTGCCTGAATTTCTGATGTAACATTCATGTCTGAAAGAAAGTTGCCATTTTGTAATGGATAGTGTATCAACTGTGTAGACAAGTTTACTTAAAAAATTTACATGGCATAGTTCATCACTGGGGCACTGCTTAAATCTACTCTAGTACTAATATACAGATTCTTTGATTTGTGTATTATAATTATACATAATATTAGGGTTCATTTTGATGTAACTATAAAAGCATGTGATATAATTTGTTCCAATTCAGTCCCTAGTACATCACCTTTCCCTTTCCTCTACTGATTTTCTATTTATTTACAGTTTTTTAATTTGTGCATCATAGATATACATAAAGGTGAAATTCACTGTGACATATTCATATGTGTATATAGGAAAGTCAGATTCATTCTATTGTTGTCTCTTTTCCCATTCCTCCTTCCTCCCTCTCATTTCCCCTTCCTCTGATTCACTGATGCCTTTGCATTTTCATGGGATCTATCCCATTGTTTTTCCTTATTTTAGTCTAGCTTTCAAATATCAAGAGAAACTCTTTGACCCTTGTCTTTCTGAATCTGGTTATTTCTATTCATTTACTAATAAATATCATTATTTCTTAAGTGTAGATCATATTTCCATTGTGTAGATATACCACCTTTTCTTCATCCATTTATGTGTTAATGGGTATCTTTACTAGTTCCATAGATTGGGTGTTGTGAATTTTGCTGCTATAAACATTGATGTACCTGTATCACTATAGCATTCTCATTTAGTTCTTTTGTATAACTACCCAGTAGTGGGATACATAGGTTATATGGTGATTCCACTTCAAGAATTTTTTAGGAATCTTCATATTGCTTTCCAGTGTGGTTGTGCCAAATTTCAGGATTTATTATTAATTGCACTCTTGATGTTTGCCATTCTGACAAAAAATGAGATGAAATCTCAATTCAGTATTGATTTTCATATTCCTGATTACTAGAGATGTTGACCATTTCTCATATATTTGATGACCATTGGTATTCCTTCTTTTGACAAATTTTAATCCTCTGAGGAGCAGGCAACAAAGATCTTCTCCCATCTTTAGGCTCTGTTTTCATGCTCTTTGTTTCCTTTTCTGAGAAGAATCTTTTTAATTTGATGCCATCCTACTTATTTATTCTTGGTTTTATTTTTTGTGCATTAGTAGTCTTATTAAGAAAGTTGATCCTTGTGCCAATACATTGGATTGTTGTGTTTCCATTTTCCATTTTTCTTAGCAGTTGCAGATATTTTGGTGTAATTTCTAGGTCTAGGTATTTGATCCACTTTGAGTTTTCTTTTGTGTAGGGTAAGAGGTAGGGATCTAGTTCCATTCTTCTACATATTGATATCCAGTTTTACTAGCACCATTTGTTGAAAAGGCTGTCTTTTCTCCAGAGTATGTTTTTTGGCACCTTTGTTATGTATCAGATTACTGTAACTATGTGGGTTTGTCTTTCTCCTCTTTTCCATTCATCCATATGTCTGTCTTGGTCCCAATACCATGCTGCTTTGGCTACTACAGCTCTGTGGTATAGTTTAAGTTCTGGTATTATGATGCCTCCAGCATCAATCTCTTTGCTTAGGATTGCTTTGATTACTGCAGGTCTCTTATTCTTCCATATGGATTTTAGAACACTTTTATTTTCTAGTTCTGTGAATAATGTCATTGGTATTTTGATTGGGATTGTATTAAATCTGTGTAACATTTTTTAGTATGGCCATTTTGACTGTATTAATTCTGCCTAATGCAAGTACATGAGAGGTCTTTCCATCTTCTAAGGTATTATTCAGTTTCTTTTTTCAGTGTTCTACAATTTTGTAGAGTTATCGCACCTTTTTATTTATTCCCAAGCATTTTTGAGGTTATTGTGAATGGTATAATTTTCCTGATTTCTTTCACAGAAGACTCATTATTGGAGTATAGAAAAGTGATAGACTTATGTATGTTAATCTGGTATCTTGCTATTTTGCTAAATTTGTTTATCAAGCTTAGGAGTCTTTGGGTGGAGGTTTTTTTGGTTTTCTAAATATAGGATCATATCATCAGCAAACAGATATAATTTTAATTATTCTTTTCTTATTTGAATTGCATTCACTTTCTTTACTTTTCTGATTGCTCTGGCTGGAGTTTCAAGGACTGTGTTGAACAGGAATTGTGAGAGTGTACATTCTTTTCTTTTCTCTGATTTTAGAGAAAATGGTTTCAGTTTATCTCTGTTCAGTATGATACTGGCCTTTAATATGCCACATATAGCTTTACAGTTTTAAGATAAGTTCCTTGCATTCCTAGTTGATCTACTATCTTAAACATGAACGGGTGCTTGACTTTGTCAGTTGATTTTCTCTATTGAGGTAATCATCATTCTTGTCATTAACTCTATGTAGTAATTCATGTTGTTTGATTTGTGTATGTTGAATCAGCCTTGTGTCTCTCAGAAGAAGCCCACTTGATTATATTGTACTATCTTCTTAATATATTTTTGAATGGGATTTGCCAATATTTTATTAAGAATTTTTGCATCTATGTTAATCAAGGATGTTGGTCTGAAGTTTTCTTTTCTTGATGTGTCTTTGTCTGATTTGATCATCAGGTTGATACTGTCTTCACAGGATTAATTTGGCAGTATTCCCTCATTCTCTATTTCATAGACTAATTTGAGGAGGGTTGGCATTAATTCTTTTTTAAAGTTGTATCTAGTAAACTTGGCTGAGGATCCCTCTGGTCCAGGACTTAGACTTTTCTAATTGCTGTTTTAATTTCATTGTTTGATATTGTTCTGTTTTCTATTTTCTCATCTTTTAATTTGGGTAGATCATAGGTGTCTAGAAATTTCTTGATTTTCAAGATTTTCTAGCATACTGCTATAAAAATCATCAAAGTAGTTTTAATGCTCCTCTGTATTTCAGAAGTGTCTCTGGTGATATCTTCTTTTAATTTTGGACTTATCTGCCTTTCTTTTGGTTAGTTTTTCCAAGAGTTTATTAGTCTTGTTTACCTTTTCAAAAAAAACTATTTGTTTCATTGCTTATTTTATTTATTTATTGTTCTCAATTTCATTAATTTTTGCTCTGATATTAAGTATATCCTGTCTTTTGTTCTTTCTCTTTAAGTAATTAAAGTGTAATGTTAGATTGTTTACAAGACTTTTTTAAACATAGGAACTTAGTTTATAAACTTTCCTCTTAGAACTGACTTCATATTGTCACAGAGAGGTTGATGTATTGTATTTCTGTTCTCATTTGTTTCTAAGAAGTTTTTTTTTCCTAGTCTGATTTCTTATGTAATTCATTTATCATACAAAAGTGTATCAAATCTCTAGGTGATAAAATAGTTTCTCTCTCTCTTTTTTTTAATCTTGTCCTTGATTTCTCATTTCATTTCACTGTGATATGATAGGAAGTAAGTAACTATCTCTGCTTGTTAAATATTTGCTAAGGTGTACTTTGTGTCCTTAAATATGTTCTATCTTATAGAAAGTTTCATGTGTCACTGAGAAGAAAATGAATTCAGTTGTTGATGGGTATTTTGCAGATGTCTTTTAGGTCCATTCAATTAATTGATTATAGTTTTTAGTTCTGAAGCGTCTTTACTTAGTTTGTATCTGAATGACCTACTTAATGGCGAGAGAGTTGTGTTGAAATCACCCAATATTATTGTGCTGGGGTATATTTGATTCTTTATACTGAGAAGAATTTGTTTTATGTAGGCATATGCACCATTTTGGGGGGCATAAATATTTAGAATCATTATATCTTGTTGTTAGATGATTCTCTTAACCAATATTGACTTACCTTCTTTGTCTCTTCTGATTAATTTTGGCTTGAAGTCTGCTTTGACTGATATGAGAGGAGCTCCCCCTTGCTTTTGTTCTCCATTTGCTAGGTATATCTTTTCCAGTCCTTTTATCTTCAGTTTGTGGACTTTGTTTGTAATGTGAGTCTGTTATAAACATCATATGTTTAGATCTTATTTTTTTAAATCTAGTCCTCCACCCTATGTTTTTTATTGGAGAGTTTAGACCATTTGCATTCAATATTTTTTGAGAGATGATTTTTACTTCCTGCCATTTTTATTTATTTCAATTTTTAATTCAGACTTGATTCTCCTTTAACTGAGTAGTAAAATTCATTCCTTTGCTTTTTTCATTTTCATTTTTTATTTCTTCTGTGTGAAATATTACATTGAGTGTTCTGTAGTACTGGCTCAGTGTTATGAATTCTTTTAGTTTTTGCTTATCATGAAAAGAATTTATTTCATCTCCAATTCTGAAGGATAGACTTGCTAAATACAGTGTCTTGATTGGCATCCATTTTATTCAGGGCTTGATTCATATTATTCCAAGCCTTTCTGGCTTTTAGGGTCTGGGTTAACAAATAAGATGAAATCCAAATTGGCTTACCTGTAAATGTGTCCTGCTGTTTTTTTCTTGTGGTTTGTAAAATTCTGTTCTTATTCTGTATGGTAGTCATTTACATTAAAATGTGCCTTAAGAGAAACTTTATTCATCTTGCCTATTTGTAGTTATATATGCATCTTATGTTTCAATCAATTCCTAAAACTTGGAAAATTTTCCATTATTATTTCATTGAAATTAGGCATTCCACTAGTGTGCATCTTGAAAATTTTATGTGTACTAGTGATACCTAAATTTATTTTTAATTGAATCAGTTGGCTCACTTGTGTCTATGGTTGTGAATTGCAGGCACTGTTTTCCTATGCTGACTGGGTTAGAGATGGTTGGCCTGCCTGAGTCTGAGCTCTTATTGTCCTTGATCTTGAATTGCCAGTGCAACTTCCCTTCCTCCCCTCCACTGCCTAGCATATAGGGTCAGTTGGCCTACCAGCGTCTGTGCTCTCCTTGCTTTGGCTGTGAATTATGGGCATCAGCTCCCATATGCTTTCATCTTATTGGCAAAGTGCTATTCATTCACCATGCACCTGACTGTAACTGCAAGTGATATGGGTACAGGCTTTCTGTTGGCCTTTGGTGGCATAGAAGCCTCTATCCTGGCAGGTGTAGCTCATGGGGTTTTTATCTATCACCCTTTTGAGAGTGAAGTTACTGTTTGGCTTATCTTTGCCTGATCTCACACAGAGATGGTGTTGAGTGCTAGGTCAAGGTCAGCACTCCCTATGAGTGATTAACTCTTAGGTCTTCTTCATCCTACTGGAGGGGGGCAGTTTCAATAACTTTTAGTTACTAGTGATCATCACTCCATAAGTTTCTTGTATATGGATTATTAAGACATATCTTGGGTTAATTTTTGCTCTCTGAACATGGGAAGGAGTTGTGTTGATTTAATTTCTTGAGGTTTGGCCAACTGTGAACTCAACTAAATGGTTATCATGCCAGGTATGGCTTTAGGTCCACAATTTGGGAAACACTGCTTGATCTGTTTCTCTGTCTTTGCTGTTTCTGTTGTGTTTTGACTTGGTCTGCTTTTTTACTTATTTTTTTTCCAGTTGTTATTAAGGAAATAAGCTTATGTTGTTTTCCTCTCCTTCTTTCTCTTTTTGTTACCTATTACCCTTAAACCTATCCTCATTTAGAGTTGGGGTTAAAGGTTTCTGTCCTTATATTCTACTCCAGTAACCAAACTTCAAACCCCTCCAAGTCTCAAAATGTCCAAATTGAGTTTTAGGGTATATACTCTTTCACCCACCTCTCTGGTGAGTCATTGTTTCACTGCTTCCCTTCTGGGCTGATGAGATTCCATCTTTAAATACACCATTATCTCGTTTTTTATCCTTAAATAGTTCTTTCTTAATGGAATTAGCCCTATATTGTTCTTGACACTAAACGTCCTTATGTATGAGAATGTTACATTTTCTGAAAATTTGCTTATTAATTTGGCAAATTTGAACTGTGCAGAATATATTTTCTATTTTGATCTGTGGATATGGTAGTTCCACTATTTGTGTTCTTAAATATAATTATATTTGAAAATACTTCTACTATGATATAGATATTGCATGCCATTTTTCTTAATGAATGCATTATTTTCATAAAATTTGTTCATTAGGTAATGGTAGTTATTCTGATTTAATGAGTATATGTAGTGTTTTATTTCATTCTTATTTTGTGTTTTTAAAGTATTTTCTCTATTACAGAAGATTTTAAAATTTTTACTAAACTTATTAACAACATCAATGATAATATTGCTGATAATAATAGTTAATATTCTTTTTTTTTTCTTCTTTTGTACTGGGGATTAAACCGAGGGGCACTTTACCACAGAAATATATTCCTAGTCTCTCTTTTTTATTTTGATACTGGGTCTTGCTAAGTTTCTTAAGGTCTCACTCACTTACTGAGACTGGTCTCAAACTTGTGATCCTCCTGCCTTAGGCTTCAGAGTCGCTGGGATTACAGGTGTGCACTATTGCATCTCCTAGCTAATATTCTTTTATTGTGTTCCATTACCATGCACTGAGTTATGATTTACTTATTTGAGCTCATATAATCATCAGGGAATCCTGCTAAATTGGCTTTATTTTCTTTTACATATAACAAATCATAATGCTAAGCCAGGAGACCAGTTTTCTATTATAAATCTTAAAATTTACGTATCCATTGGTTCATTCTTGTATTCAACAAATGTTTACGGAGTGCCTACTAAGTAGTATTGACTACCAGCCAGCCTGTGAAGAAGTTATTTAGTATGCTAGACATAAGCCCTTCCTTCAAAGTGTTTGCAGTCCAGGAGGAAATTTAACAGTTAACCAAGACATCACAAATAAATGTAGTATTTTGATACAGCTAGTAAAAGGTGCTGCATCAGTATCCAGCAGGGATATTTAGCCTGGCAGGAAAGAGTGCAGAAACAGTCTTCCATGAAAGACTTAATCAGGTCAATGAAGGTGCTCAAGTGAAGCTATAGAACTAGGCAATAAACTCCTGATGATGCAGGAGAGAAGGTGCTGTATAAAGAATTTTCTAAGCCAAAATAAGAAATTTAACCTCTATTCTAAGGGCATACTTATTTATACAAAGTCTGTATTTAAATTAGGAATCACAGTCTAGCCAATAGTCCTAATCTCTTATATTTCAATTGTTGATGATTATCAAAGCTACAATATTTTTAAAAGATCTTTCCTATTTCTGGGGTAAAGTGACTTACCTAATAAAATTTTCACAAACATCTCTATGTTTATCCTTCATGTAATAAATAAACAAAAATGATAACATCTTTAATACCTTTCAGCAGAATTCTCCTAAATTTGAAAACTGTTATCTAAGATACTAATGCTCTTACTACATCAAATAGCCTTATTCTTGCTATAATGGAGACAGTTTTGTAAAGTTTTGGTTCAGTTGACAAATTTCTTTCTAATTCCTGCAGTAGATTATGTACTTTGTGTGTCAAGCAGTAGTATTTAAACACACAACCACACCACTCAAAAATTTTGAGCAAATACCTTCTAGATATATATTTGTCCTTTAACAGAAAATCAAAGTATTTGTTGAAAAATTGTTGGGAAGATAACTTTTAGGGAATGTTTTTAAAATTAATTTAATCATATCATTATGTAGTTTAAGAACCCAAATATATTTGATTTATTTTTCCCCACAGATAATAACAAAACTAATATGGACAATAATTATAACTTACAAGTTAACAAATAATGTTATATATTAATATATAGTATACATTTGAAACTGAAATAAATTTGTGAATTAGAGAATAGGCTAAGTTAAAATTTTAAAAGTTTTGAATTTTCTTTCAGTAGAGTGCATTTTAATATCACACAGGGAGTGGGAGCTTGTTTTGCCTACCATTCCATTGGGAAAGAGACAGATGAATATTCAATAATGTCTATTTTTGAAGAAGTAACATGGTAATAGGCAAGTTTAAGTTCATAAAACCAAAATGCTACTCTCTGGTATTATAAGTTGAAGCTTTTGCTGGGCATGGTGGCAGATGCCTATAATCCCAGCATCTCAGTAGACTGAGGCAGGAGAATCACAATCAAGACCACCCTCAGCAACTTAGAAGGTCCTAATTAACTTAGTAAGACCATGTCTCAAAAGAAAATAAAAAGAGCTGGGGATGTGGATATATGCCCCTGAATTCAATCCCTAGTACTTGGAGGGTAGGGGAAGCAAGAAAGTTGAAGCTGTTGTGGTTGAAATACAGGAAAGCATTTTCAGGACCAATTCAATTTTGACCAAAGAAAATGGGTAATCACCAACAAAGGCCAGAAAGACAGTGTGGCAGGGCTTTTGATCAGTTCTTCTCATAATTAAATATGCCTTCAAATCAACTAGGAGCCTGCATTTGTATTAAGCTATGGGATGTTGCTGTTGTTGCTTTGCAAACTACGCTTTGAGCAGTAAGACTTTAGAAGACTTTAACATCTAAAGTGAGAAGTTTATGCTTAATTTGGTAATTTGGTAGGCAGAAGGCAGCTTTGAATGGCATTCCAACTGGGGGCAACATGATCAAGTTGAACTCTAGGCAAAGTCATTTAGTAGCAATTTAGAAATTGGAGGCTAAGACTGGAGGCAGGTAAGTCTAGAGGCAATTAAAGTAGTACAGGTGAGGTGCTAATACATACTCTGAACTAGGACACTGGCAGTTGAAACTGGGAAAAGATAAAATTGGACATGGTAGAGCCACAATCATTTAAGATAGGGATAAGAAACTAACACAGGTATAGTATATAAAGCAAATTAAACTAAGAGCTAGAGAAACTAATGAGAAATCTGAACTTTTCTGCTCACTTAGTAATTTGGAAATTTGAATTTTCTCAAATTTCAATATATATGCATGAGTGATATGTTCAGCTAACCATAAGAACATTTATGGTGGAAAATTTCTTAAAGTAAAACTGGCTTTGATTATTTTGCCTTCTTATCACCATCCTTATTCCCAGAAAGAAATACATGTCCTTGGAGCATATTTACATCTGAGACATACAAATCTCAATGATTTTATATAGAGCATTAGCTCTGTTGGGCAAATATTTACTGCCCATCTGCCTTCACATGAATAACATTAATGTCTACATATAAATTCTAGAAACAAGAAAAAATATATAGGGTGGAAGTGACAAGGAGAAATGTAGTTTCATTGTTACATCTGAATTTCCATAGTTTTTTTGCGGGGTTGGGGGGAGTATACCCAGGATTGAATGTAGGGGCACTGGATCACTGAGCCACATCCTCAGCCCTATTTTTATATTTTATTTAGAAACAGGGTCTCACTGCGTTGCTTAGCAACTTGATTTTGCTGAGGCTGGCTTTGAACTCATGATACTCCTGCCTCCTCCTCCCAAGATGCTGAGATTATAAGCATGAGACACTGTGCCTGGACTTCATAGTTTTTTTTTTTTTTTTACCTGACTAGATGCTACATGCACTATGTATCATAGAGACAATTATGTTCATTTTAGTTGTATGTGCCTATGTCTGGCTTTCCCTATTGGATAATAAGTTTCTCAAGTGCCAAAACTGTACCCTATTTGTTTTATATCCATGAATCCCATCAGAGATGCTGAATAACGGTCTTTTAAGTGAAAGCATGAATGATTCACATCAAAGCCTAGCATAGATGTGAGCATGGAGCCTGAGTCATAGTTAATTTCATCATATCTTTTAGGAACCTAGATATGATAAAAGCAAAAGCAATACAGACATTTTGAAGAAGTCTTTCCTATACAATATCATATAACTAAAATTTGTATTGGAATCTTTTGATTCTCCCTCAGTTTATTGATATTCCAAAGAACTTAGGGAATTTCCAGATTCATTTTGTAAGCTTTGTCAATAGTATAATACTTAGTCATGTAGAATTTAGCTCAAAATTATATTATTATACATTGTCTGTTTAGAAAATAATTTTGAATCTGCATAGGAATTTTATGCTTTAGTTAACATTAGGTATATGGTCTATGTGGTTTGTTGATGTAAATACAGATTCTGAAAATTGCCTTATGATTTTTGTGCTGGAGATCAGATATTCATATATAGAATATAACTTCTGTTAATGTTCACAGTCTATGGCATTTCACAGAAAATGAAGGGTAATGCAAGGACAGTGCAAAAGGTTCTTTTAATAACTTTTTTCTTCGTAATAACAGAATGAATGAGACAACCTTTTACATAATCTATTCTATTTTTAAAGGAAGCCATTATATGATATGCCATTGACTTTAATTATACGTGCTTACTGTCATAATGCAATCTTAATGGCTTAAAAATCCATAGGTTCTGAAATCTCCCTTGAATCTCTACTTCTCTTCATTTCCACTACCATCAGCCCACTTGAAGTGATGGTCTTCTGAATAGTTGCAAATTTTTCCTCTTCTTGTTCTTGTTCAATACATTTTTTTAAACTGAGCATTCAGGGCTAGGCTCTAGAAATGCAAGCCTGGCTGAAAACTGTTCAGTAACTTCCTCTGGCTCTTAAGTAACTTCCCACCATTCAAAAATTATTGAAATGTCTAACAGACACTTGCTTTTTTTCCCTTCTCATCTTCACCCTACTCCTCAATGTCTACTCTCTATGACAGTTTTGTGCCTGGCTTTGCCATCACAGTAGGAACTTAGTGCATGCTTTGTACTCTGTCTGCAAAATATTCTCTACTACTTTTCCTGCAATATTTTAGAAAGTTTTTGTTGTTTTTTTAATGCATGAATTTCCAGATTCAATAGCATTTCATCTGGAAGGCCATTTCTCACTTTAAGACTTGGTTAAGACTCCCTGTTATATCTCTTCCAACACTATGCAGCAATAGTCATAGAAATGTTGGATTAATTGTGTACTTAATTGATAAATGTTGAATATATTTTTAAATTTTATGACAAATAAAGTCATCCTTCGTTAACTGTTATTTCATGAAAAATTGGCATATTTTTTGAACATGGTGAATTTTAATAAATATTTTGGACTATTGCTAATGAAACATAATTTTTTTAATTAGGAAAGATGGACAGGAGATTGATAAATGTTTAAGAAGAGTGTTATTCAAAGTGGTGTTTGGAATTTTACGGGACCAAAAATAGAATTATTAGGAAGAAAATAGTGGAATGTCTCTTCATTTTATTTTCCACATTAAATTAAGCTATGCCTATTTTATATTATATATTGGCAGATTATATGTATATAATTTATATAGTGATAAAGAGAGTGAGAGGATATGTATTCACTGTTTCTTTCCTCCACCCCTTTCTTTCTGGCCTCCCTTATTTTTTTTCTGTTCTTCCACCCCTCCCTCTTTTCCCCCTTTTCTAATCAAATAATGTTGGTTGATCAAAAAGCCTAGAGATTGCTTTCATAGAAGAGTTTAAATTTTTTACATAATATCTATTTCCCTTTAATTAATGAGCAGACTGACACATATTTTGAATTTGCTTTTCTGCCCTAAATTCTGCTATATGATTCAAAAATTACTCTACCATTGTTAAAAATACTTATTTTTCTTCTTGAATGAAGGGTAGTGAATAAAACAATAAAAGTTTTATATTATGGACAATAAAGTTTATAGTGTTATATAATCATGTTATTCTTATTTTTACTTCATTTTACTTTCTAACCTATGGTACATATGAGAGCATATAAATACTTAATATAGGATGAATAAAGGATATTTAAAATTAAGTGTGCCCCCCTACATTATCAAGAGTAGAGTAAAGTGAAATAGACCAATAAATTAGATTACTGGCAAACACCTAAATGGATTATTAAATGTAATGGTACAAATTTATCAAAAACTCACACTTCCCACTAATCTTTTTTATTGGAATGTGCAGTAAGTGGGGTGCTTTATATTCAATGGATTGTCAAATGGAAGTACTGTACTAAGAAGTGTTTAGCATCATGTTAATTTTTGGCTGTTTTTTTTTTTTGTTGTTGTTCCTTTGAATATTTTCATTCATTCTTAATAAATTTTTAGTGGATTCTGTAGGTATTGTTTTAACTTATAATCAGTGCCTCAGTAAAAATATTATGTCACTCCCCTTTTGCATATCATGCTTTGAACACAAAGTCATGTGCTATAATCGTGCTGTCACATATTTGTTTTGGCTGGCTCCTGTATATTAGATTTTGGGACTTCCTTAACTTGTTTTAAAAACAAAATCTCATGTGAAAATAGTAGAAACATTTATTAGAAAAAAATAATGAATTCTGAATGACTCTATATTGAAAACATCCATGGCCATTTAGTTAAAAGAGCAATTTCAAACTACCTGGCAGGATCTTAGGTAGTTATTCTTACTATGGTTTCTGAAGCAATATTCAATGTTGTCTCTCTTAACTTTTAATGGAAATAATTACCAAATCTCTCTTTATATGGAAACTGAGTAAATAAACTGGGTCATTAACCTGAAAACATTATCAGGGTCCCAAAGTTTCACTAATGAAATTTTAAAAATACCTTTATTTTGTTTATTTATATGTAGAGTTGAGGATTGACCTAGCACCTAGCATGTGCTAGGCAAGTGTTCTACTGCTAAGCCACAATCCCAGCCCTCACTAATGTAATTTTACATATTTGAATGAAGCAATAAAAGGGAATAAAATAAATAGTAACGAAAACCTATTTATTATCTGCATGTGAGTCATCGCAAAGTCAAATGTCACTTTGAACCTGGGTTCTATAGTATTTGTTTAATCAAAAAAAAAAATAGAACGGTAAAAATGAATCACTGGAGTCCTCATATACTTTATTGCATTCAAACAATGTTTTCCATGGATGGTTAGGCAAATATTCTAGTATATCCTGAAAATTCTGTGGCATATACTAAATCTGTAAGCTGACATTAGTGGTAGAAGAGAATTATACACAGATTACAAATGATTGAATTAATTAATAGATGGTACATAATCTTAGGTTGAAATCTTCATGGAAAATTTAGACTGAATATTTGTGCTTTTTAAAATAATATCCACAAGTACCTTTTTCCTTTCCCTAGCCATACTGCCACAGAATTCCTTTTTCTAAAATATTTCCTAAATTCAGTTCATTGAAATCACTTTTCCTAAGAATTTCTGCCTGTCTTAAAACAGCCACTATTTTTTTGGATTCTTCTTCATTCAGTGCCCCCATTGAGATTTCCTTTTCTGACCAGAAAAAAATGGATATGCCCTATGAATCTCATTATTCATTAAAAAATAGGGAATAGATATTTCATTTAGGATTGTTATGAGAATTTGACAAAAACTAGATATGAAGTTGAAGGTTGGTATTTGAGATGACTTGCAACCACCTTTTTTTTTCTGTTTTGCTTTTCCAGTCTTAAAGTTCATTATAAGCATGTGATTTCAGATTATATAAACTTTATGAATAGATTTATAGTTTCCCTTATTAGAGAAATGGGAAGTAATGAATATTCACATATATGCAGAAGTGATTGGTGCACAATGCTTAATGCATTTTAAATAATCAAATTAATATGTATAATAGTGATCACCGAGTATTTAAAAATTTAAAAGAAAGAATTTTGAAAGCTTTTTACCATAAAGAAATGATAAATGTGTGAAGAGATAGTTGTGTTTAACCTAGATAATTTTTTAAAATTTTATTGGTTTTAGGGATGAGACCCAAGACCTTGCGCATACTAGGCAAATGCTCTCCAACTAAGCTCCACTCCGAGACCCATTTAAACTAATTTAAACATTACATAATGTATTCATGTATACAAACATCACATGTTACCCAATTAAAATATAAAATCTTTGTCTTTTTCTGTTAAAATAAATTTAATTTAAAATTTCAAAAATAGAAATCAAATTGAAAATTCACTATGAGGTATAAAGAAGACTTGCATAATATTCTAAATTCTTAATAAATTTCTTTGAAGTCAGTATGATCACATGACTAATTGGGTTATTAGATGAAATTTTTTTCTGTTTTAATGCTTCAGTCTTTTTTTAAAATTTTTTAATTAATTTTATTATTTTTTAAAAAATACATGATTTTATTTTGTTTGCACTCAGATAACTTCAAGAAATGCTATTAATAAAAATTTCTTATGTCTCAATACATTTTATGAAATGTTGTAAAGGATATATACTTGTGGATGCTTATTAAGACAATAGTGAGGGCTGGGGCTGTAGCTCATTGGCAATGTTCTTGCCAAGCACTTATGAGACATTGCGTTTGATCCTTAGCACCACATAAAAATAAACTTATAGAAAAAGTTATATTCGTTTTCTGGCCATTATGTGATTTTTGTATGGATGATAGTTTGTTTTCCATTACTTAATGTCACACCCATTTATTGAAGTCATAGGGTGAAACTGAAATTGTATAGACACCAAAGTTAAAATGCAGTTCTGTGAGAATGACCTGACTGAGACTATGCTTCATATTTTTACCTCTAAAGTGGGTGTTTTACTTCCTACTTTATCATCAAATTTTAAGTATGGTGTTGTGGTTATTTAATAAATCCCAAGAACATAAATCATGTACCATAGTATTTAGCCAATACAAAACAAGGAGCTAAGATACCATCTCACTCCAGTAAGATTGGCAGCCATTAGGAAGTCAAACAACAACAAGTGCTGGCGAGGATGTGGGGAAAAGGGTACTCTTGTACATTGCTGGTGGGACTGCAAATTGGTGAGGCCAATATGGAAAGCAGTATGGAGATTCCGAGGAAAGCTGGGAATGGAACCACCATTTGACCCAGCTATCGCCCTTTTCGGTCTATTCACTGAGGACCTTAAAAGAGCATACTATAGGGATACTGCCACATCAATGATCATAACAGCACAATTCACAATAGCTAGACTTTGGAATCAACCTAGATGCCCTTCAATAGATGAATGGATTAAAAAACTGTGGCATCTATACACAATGGAGTATTACGCAGCACTAAAAAACGACAAAATCATGGATTTTGCAGGGGAATGGATGGCATTAGAGCAGATAATGCTAAGTGAAGCTAGCCAATCCTTAAAAAACAAATGCCAAATGTCTTCTTTGATATAAAGAGAGCAACTAAGATCAGAACAGGGAAGAAGAGCATGAGGAAAAGGTTAACATTAAACAGAGATGAGTGGGGTGGGAGAGACGGAGAGAGAAGGGAAACTGTATGGAAATGGAAGGAGACCCTCATTGTTACACAAAATTACATATAAGAGTTTGTGAGGGGAAAGGGGAAAAAAAACAAGGGAGAGAATTAAACAACAGCAGATGGGGTAGAGAGGGAAGATGAGAGGGAAGGGGAGGGGGGGATAGTAGGGGATAGGAAAGGTAGCAGAATACAACAGTCACTAATATGGCATTATGTAAAAATGTGGGTGTGTAACCGATGTGATTCTGCAACTTGTATTTGGGGTAAAAATGGGAGTTCATAACCCACTTGAATCAAATGTATGGAAGTTGATATGTCATGAGCTTTGAAATGTTTTGAACAACCAATAAAAAAAGAAAGTAAAAAAAAATAAGGAGCTTAGTTGATATTAGTTATATTGCCTTTATATGAATATGACTAAATGTAAAAAAAGAGGATCTTATAAGGCAATGAAATTTTATCAAGTGGGGCAAATATAAAAGCAATAGTTATAGTATTACCAAGAATTATGTATAAGTAGAGGTAAATTGAGTTAACATTTGGGAAATACATTGTTCAATCAGTAATTTATCAGGCATGCACAATTAAGAGTGTAGACATTGAAAAATAATTATCTAAGAGCAAATCTAAATATCATGCCTATTTTTCTAAATGTCAGTACAAATGGCAAAAGGGGAGAAAAAAGAACATTTATTTTGCTTTCAACATGCTTTTGAATGTTGATCGTAGGTTCTTGTGGGTACAATAAGTTCTTCTTAACTGAGAGAATGTGAATTTGTGTTCAAATAGTGCTTTTCATCTTGACGTCTTTCCAAATTGAAAATAAGGATTCATTTTGCCAATAATAACCTCAAGATGTCTTAATGCAAGTTTTTTTTAAACCATTCAACTAGTTTTATAGCACACATGTGGTTCCTTTCAGCATTAAGAAAATTACTGTATTTTTTCAAAAGGTTAAATTAGCTGAATGACTTAAGGTTTCTAAATTTATATATATTTTAATACTCTATAGGTAAAGAAAAAATTCAGTTACAAAATTTGCAATTAAAGAGAATTGTATGATCCCAGAATGTATTCATAATTTTCAATTCATTGCCTAGAGTAGTGGATCTCAAACCATTGCCATCAGTAGCAGCAGCACCTGATGACTTGTTAGAGATAAAAACAAGTTCCTGGTTTCCATTGCAGACCTACTGAATCAAAAATATATGAAGGAGGAGTACAGCAAACTGTCTTATCAAGCCCTCCAGGTAGTTCTAATACATGCTAAAAATATATCAAGCATATATCTGGCACTTTAGTGCCATACAGTAGGGCTGTCATTAGTGAAGCTAAACATTCAAGGTGTGTGGGTCTCTATTAGAGAAGTCTCATGCATTTCACGTGATTTAAAAAAGAGACTAAAAGAGTTGGGAAATTATGATAAGAACCATTGGAATTATGGATATCATGGGAAAGTCATTAGATAACTTTCTTACAAAACTCATTAAATGACCAACAGAGAATCAGCACAGGATGAGAAGACACTGAAAGGACAACTAGTAAATTTGAGATAGGGGCATTTATTTGAGTATAAATTAACTAGGAAGATTATTGTTTCCAACAATTTCATATCCCTTAGAGAGCAGAGGGGTCTCAGATTTGTTGGTAAACCCAATCCAGGCAACTAGTTGGAGGTTGATTTATATATATATATATATATATATATATATATATATATATATATATATATATATATAAATTTTTTTTAAATTTTTCCCAGTACAGTGGTGGTTCTCAAATTCCAGTGTACTTGGTAATCCTCTGCATCATTATTTTGATGCATATTTTTTGGGGGGGTAAGGTACTGGGGATTGAACTCAGGAGCACTCAACCACTGAGCCACATACCCAGCCCTAATTTGTGTTTAATTTAGAGATGGTGTCTCACTGATTTGCTTAGTGACTCACTTTTCCTGAGGCTGGCTTTGAATTTGAGATCCTCCTGCAGCTGCCTCCCGAGCTGCTGGAATTACAGGCTTCCCCCACAGTACCCAGTTTGAATGCATAGTTCTAAACTACGTTCTCCTTACTTAAACTAAAAAGTTTTTTCTCAGCAAGAGAAACAATAAGAGAGGAAAATAGGGAGCCTACATCCTGGGAACAAATTTTTACCCCTCACACTTCAGATAGAGCCCTAATATCCAGAGTATACAAAGAACTCAAAAAATTAAACAATAAGATAACAAATAACCCAATCAACAAATGGGCCAAGGACTTGAACAGACACTTCTCAGAGGAGGACATACAATCAATCAACAAGTACATGAAAAAATGCTCACCATCTCTAGCAGTCAGAAAAATGCAAATCAAAACCACCCTAAGATACCATCTCACTCCAGTAAGATTGGCAGCCATTATGAAGTCAAACAACAACAAGTGCTGGAGAGGATGTGGGGAAAAGGGTACACTTGTTCATTGCTGGTGGGACTGCAAATTGGTGCAGCCAATTTGGAAAGCAGTATGGAGATTTCTTGGAAAGCTGGGAATGGAACCACCATTTGACCCAGCTATTGCCCTTCTTGGACTATTCCCTGAGGATCTTAAAAGAGCGTACTATAGGGATACTGCCACATCAATGATCATAGCGGCACAATTCACAATAGCTAGACTGTGGAACCAACCTAGATGCCCTTCAATAGATGAATGGATAAAAAAAATGTGGCATCTATACACAATGGAGTATTACGCAGCACTAAAAATGACAAAATCATAGAATTTGCAGGGAAATGGATGGCATTAGAACAGATTATGCTAAGTGAAGCTAGCCAATCCTTAAAAAAACAAATGCCAAATGTCTTCTTTGATATAAAAAGAGCAACTAAGAACAGAACAGGGAGGAAGAACATGAGGAAAAGATTAACATTAAACAAAGACAAGTGGGGGGAGAGAAAGGGAGAGAGAAGGGAAAGCATATGGAAATGGTAGGAGACCCTCAATGTTACACAAAAAATACATATAAGAGGTTGTGAGGGGAAAGGGGGGGAAACAAGGGAGAGAATTGAACAACAGCAGATGAGGTAGAGAGGGAAGATGGGAGGGGAGGGGTGGGTGGATAGTAGGGGATAGGAAAGGTAGCAGAATACAACAGTCACTAATATGCCATTATGTAAAAATGTGAGTGTGTAACCGATGTGATTCTGCAATTTATATTTGGGGTAAAAATGGGAGTTCATAACCCAATTGAGTCAAATGTATGAAAGATGATATATCATGAGCTTTGTAATATTTTGAACAACCAATAAAAAAATCAATGATAAAAAAATAAATAAAAATAAAAAATAAATAAACTACGTCCTCAGAGATTATGATGCACAAGGAGTACATTATAACTTGGTGCAGAAGGAGTTTAGATAAGCAGAGCTTTATACAGATGTCTTCCATAAACTAGTAGTTTTATTGTGTTGGAAAACACCTAATCATAAAAGCCAAAATTTTATTCCAAATCTTTTGTCTCAATATATATAGGTAATATTTCTTGGTAATTTCTAACATCACTCACTTCATTAAAACAATATATTAGGACTGTGTATATTATATAGATGAACCACCACTGTACTGGGAAAAAATAAATTAAAATGAGACTTATATTAGCTCCTAGACCATAGGTTACAAAATATGCTTTTTTCCTAATGAAGACCACTAGAAAGCCACAGAAGTTCGCAATTTAATAATTTATCTGGAAGTGCTTTGCTTATCATTGCTGTTGGTGATTTCAAGGTCAATCTGTTCTTAAAAGTTGACTAAAGCAACTCAGAAACTGAGGCTATTTCAATTATCATTTTCACGTTAAAAGAAAATTTATAGTGATGAAATATCCTGAACATTTTGGATTTATAGGGGCATATACTACTTTCACAGAGTAAGAGAGAACCTAATAGGCAAAATTTAGAGAATTCTGATAAGGGAAAGAAAAGTAAAGCATAAAAGAATAAGAAACTCTGTCTGGATATTATCTATAAAATTTTCTGAAAAGGTAATTTAAAGATCTTCAAAACAGGTTACCTGTTTGTATGCATTAGTAGATAAAAACATGTAAATATCTATTTTTAAAACACGTTTAAAGTGATTGATAATTTGGATATGATATGATTTGCATGGATTGAGAGGTGGATTCCTAGTGTTGGAAAAAAAAGTATTTTCAAGTGACATTGTTTTAGACAAAGTATATTTTCTAAATGATTTTGGCTTAGCTGCTGGTAACCCATACTTGTACTGTGACTTGATGCAATGGAAGAAAATACATCATAAAGAAAAATGTTATACATTAAGGTTTTATTGAAAAATACATGTGATATTTAGATTACTTTGTCTTGCTCGTGAAGACATGGCTAATTTATAGTATATATCAAATGAAAGCTTTTGTGTTCTGGTAAAAAATAGCAACTATTGTCCATGCGGGTCACAAATACTTGATGATATTTTTATTTAATATTTTGCTATCATGTAAAATACAAAAAAACTTCAGAAGTAGATTTATAGCAAAAACACAATTGATGGGGCTGGGGACGTGGCTCAAGCGGTAGTGCGCTCGCCTGGCATGCGTGCAGCCCGGGTTCCATCCTCAGCACCACATAAAGACAAAGATGTTGTGTCCGCCGAAAACTAAAAAATAAATATTAAAATTCTCTCTCTCTCTCTCTCCCTTTCTCACTCTCTCTTTAAAAAAAAACACAATTGATTGTATAGAAAATTACTATTGCCATAATATACAGAAAAAAACTGCCTTGAAAATGCATAAATTTGATTTATTTATATCGTAGTAGTTTTTTTTAGTAGTTTTAGCAGATGACATTCTGTACTAAGTGTAGGGAGGCATGAAAAGACACAGGAATCTCAGTTTATATTCTAAGTAAATACCTTATGATCAAAATTAATGTACATTGTCATATTGTGCTTGAAATGCTTTATTATAATTAATTTTATGAGAAAATGATGGTGATAATTTTGTCATAATGGCAGGTCACTAGTTATTTATGTTTTGAATTGTATTTGTTTATGTTTCCACTGTCTTAGCACAATATCTCATATGAAATAGATAAACTATAGATAGGGCAGAGAGGTGCGAGGGGAAGGGAGGCAGCATGGGGTTAGAAATGATCATGGAATGAGATGGACATCATTATCCAAAGTACAATCCAAAGTACAAATTGGTGTGAATATATTTTGTATACCACCAGAGATATGAAAAAGTGCTCTGTATGTGTAATATAAATCATAGTGCATTCCGCAGTCATACAAAACGAATTAGAATTTTTAAAAAATTAAAAAAATATATGTATATGCATCCAACTGTTTTGGAAAGCCAACCAAATGAGTTATAAGTGGGCTGAGTTTAATCCATTATTATTTCTTGAGTTTGGTAACTAAAAGTAGAGTGCAGTTTAGTATGAAAAAGGCATGTATTGTTACTGGCATTCTCCATTCAAGAGGGAAAAATAGAAAAATGATTGTTGGCACATTTCAGAGACTAGTTATGAACAGTTTTGTTTAATAAGACTTCTATATATGTTCAATGTAGAAATGGGAACATTTACTTTTTTCTTGAGATTTTATACTGCCTTATATAATGCTTTTCTTTACCTTAGTAATTCTAAAAATTTTAGCTCATATTACCTCAAGTGTAGTTTTTATAGAACTTGGGCCTCAGGTCTAGAGTTTCTGGTTGAGTAGACTAAGAGCAAAATCTGAGTCTATATTTCTAAAAAGTTTTTAGGTGATGTTGATGTTTCTGGTCCAGGAGACACACTTTGAGAACCACTGTACAATCTATCATAAGCAAATTTGAAACTTTAAAAATAAACAGAAGTATCTTCCAAGGAATTTCTCAACTGTGTATCCAGAATTTTTACTCTTAAAACTTTTACAATAAGAAGTCCTGAAATTTTTATGAGGATTATTAAAAGGGAATCTTGTTTCATTTGAAAAAAAAATTCTTTTCTGGCAAATTAACTAGACAAATGATCCATGCTTAAGTCTGATGGTCATATCAGGACTTACAAACAAAGATACTATAATTCTGTTTGTGGCGAATATCCTTTCTGTATGATGAATACTATGTGGTCTCTTTCCTGTCCTCATGAAAATTTCTCAATGATTTTGGCCAATATATGCCTGCATATTACTGTCAATGTAAAGCAGAGGGATTCTGGACAGTGATTCAAATGAGGTTGACAAAGACCGGAAAGCATTTAAATTCAGGACTCTAAAATGACTCAACATTTTGTTCTTGGGGTTTGGATATAACAGTCTTGAGAGTTCCTGACTTCATCAGTCTTCTCAGGATCCTTACTTCTTTTATAACTAAATTGAAGTCTAGCACCAGAGGGACTGGGGCTCTGTCAAATAGTATATATCTCCCCTGCCTGAAAAGAAAGATGATTGTATGGTCAACTAAGCTGAATTCTGCTTCAGTGGATAAGAAAAGGAGAAGCAGTTCTGCTGATTAGGAAAATTATCATGATGCATAGTGAAATGCTTACTGTAGGGCTAGGGTGCCATTTATTCTTTTCAAAAAAAATAGACTTGTTTTGCTTTAAGTCACTTGTTTTACTGAATCACTTTGAAAATGTATTAAATTACCTGACCATGTCATTAAATTCACAATACTTTACAATTCTAATAAATAGCTTTAATGGACTATTTTTTCTCACTAGAGTACACTGAATTTTCCCCAAATATATACTGCTGTCCCCAACTGAATATATGTATTTTATATTATGCAAAATTTTCACAAAACATGTTTTCCTGAGCAGAGTAGTGAATGTCATTTGAAATATATTTGATTTTCTTTTCCTCCTTCTCCTCCTTCTCCTTTTCCTCCTTCTCATTCTCTTACTCCTTTTTCAAGCCCTGAAACAACCATCAACTTAGCTTGGATACTTTATCTAGCTTAAAATAAGAGTACATTAATAAAACATTACATTGTTTAATTGAATAATATTGTATAACAATCCCTTCCTCTGATAAGTCAAAGTTTTAAATTTTGTTGTGTGCTAGGAAAGTTAGTATAATAGAATAACAGACCTCCAAAATTGTTCTCAGCTCTGAGAACCTGAGCTATGTTACTTTATATGGCAAAAAGGAATTTGGAGATATGATTAAGTTAAAGATGTTGAGATTAGGGTATTATCCTGGATTATTTATGTGGACACAATGTGGTTGCAAAGGTATGACTCATAATGGGATAGGGAGGGGGAGCATGGGAGGAATAGATGAATTCTAGATAGGGAAGAGGGGTGGGAGGGAAAGGGAGGGGGCAGGGATTAGCAAGGATGGTGGAATGTGATAGGCATCATTATACAAAGTACATGTATGAAGACAAAAATTGGTGTCAATATACTTTATATACAGAGATATGAAAAATTGTGCTGTATATGTGTAATAAGAATTGTAATGCAAAGAAAACAAAGTACATGTATAAAGACATGAATTGGTGTGAACATACTTTATATACAAATATATGAAAAATTGTGCTCTATATGTATAATATGAATTGTAATGCATTCTGCTGTGATGTATTAAAAAAAATAAAATCAATTAAATAAAAAACCCAAAATAACAACAACAAAAAAGAAGAGCTCCTCAGAGAAAGAAGTCTCTTTGTAATCAAGATCATTAGAGAATGAATTCTGAATTTGAAAAAACTCTGCTGTGACTTTTGTTTTTGTTTCCTTTTTGACAACTGCAAAATATAAATGAAATTTTCTTATTAACATTTAGTAATATGTCCTTAATTATACTTCATGAAAAGAAAATGATGTTTATATCCCACTTTATGAGAACACTGATATTCACATATTAGATTGTATCAGAATCACCTGAAGGGCCTATGAAATCACAAAACATTTAAAAGGATGGGGTGGAGCCCCAAAATTTGCATTTCTAACAGGTTACCAGAAAAGGTTTCTACTGCTGCTCTGGGATTGAATAAGTATTTTAATATTTATTTTTAGTTGTATTTGGACATGATACCTTTATTTTATTTGTTTTTATGTGGTGCTGCAGAATGGAACCCAGGGTCTCCACATGCTAGGCAAGTGCTCTATGGCTGAGCCACTACCCCAGCCCCACCTTTCAGTTTTTAATGAAGATACCGATGTTATAGGGGAGAAATTCAGACATAAAGATGGTTGCCAGTGTAAGAACGACTATCTTTAAAATAGGAAATAAATTGAGGAAAAATGGCAATGATATATATGTAACACACTTGAAAATCTGCAGATATGTCTAAGATTTATTTTTAAATATTTTAATCCTTTTTCATCCCTTTGAGATAGGTAAGATTGAAGTATAATTTATCCCTATTTTCAAGCAGAGGAGACAAGTTATTTTTTGCCTTTTAAGGGAGCAGTGGGACCTACATTAATCTATTTTTTTCTGGTTTTCAAATCTTCATGAATTGATCCAAGAAACATGATGCAACATATTTCCTTATACTTTATTATATTTGATAGAATTTAACTATGATAGTGGAATTTAAGATTTTGTACTTTTTTGTGTATGTATGTATGTATGTAGATATGTGACTACACATACACATACTCAAGTGTATCCATGTCTGTACCACATTGTTTATATCAAACAAAAAGGGAAGAAACTAATTCTAGAAAGTACTTCCATATTTTATTTCCTTCTTTCGATAGACATCATTATGTTAACAATTTTTTTTAAAAAACCCCTATTATTCCACAATTGAAACTAGTTGAAGAGATTAAGGAATATGTGACTGGGTTGCTGACATGCAACCTAGAGGAAGTTAGTTTACCTCTTTAATTAATTACTCAAATTCTTCATCTGTAAAGAAAATAATAGTAGTCTCATCCTAGTTTTATAGTGAAGATTAAATTATATAATATTTGTAAAGCTTCCAACACAGTGTGTTCCTAAGTACTCATTACTATTCTCAGCTATTTAATACTATATTCTCACCTCTTGTTGTGATTTAAAAAAAGCACTGTTGTTATCTCCACAGAGCTCTGAATGAATCATAGGAATGTTTTGTCTCAGAATCTTAACCTAAAACTTTTCATATGCAAATAGTCTAGATATTACTCCTTTGAAAAGGTGTGAACCATAAGAACCTAACCTCTTCCTTTTTGAAGGTACTTTTTCTCTTCATAATTTGAAGACATTTATCACTTCAACTGAAGTTCACCGATGGGTAAAATTTTAGAAAGAATTAGGTAGAAGCATTTATTGATTAACTCAATAAAGTAATAATTATATAAAATTTGTACTCTGTTCCACATGCTCTTGTTTAATAATTCATCAATGAATCAAAGTTACAAAACTTATGTCCCTGTGGTATTTACATTGTAGTGGATTTATTGCTATGGAAATTGCATAAAATAAAATGTCAATTTTACTTATATACCTGATAATTCAACTTTATCCCACTCTCAAATTTTGACTAAATATTCCTTTTTACCTATTCTAATGTAAAACATGTACAACTGAAGACAACTTACATTCATTCTTAAAATTAAGCCAGACACATTAACATCTGTAATAAATTATCTACAAGTCATTGTGATACAGTGGTTGAACATCCAAGGCAAAATGTTTTGTGTTTTGTTGCTTGATTTGCAGACAGCTGGGTAGCAATGGTGACTCCAATACAGAAGTGGCAGAGTTCACGTGATGAGATTTTCTAAAATATTTAAAAGTTCTTGTTAACTTGTAAAGAAAACAAAGTAAACTCTTCCTTTGAACTGTACATAGTTGAATTGCTAGAAAATCAATTACATTAAACTTTGAAAATAGCTTTTGCATGTTTATATTACATGAAGTTGGTTCCTAGGCTCATACAGTTATAAATAGTTTTTATTCCACATATATAAATGTCTAGAGGCAAAGAAAGAAAGATATATGGCAAAAGAAACTTTGTAGATATTAATTAGTTAAGGATCTTCAGATAAGAATGTTATTCTCAATTGTTCAGATGGGTCCAGTGTAATAATAAGGGGTTTTATGAGAGGAAGGCAAAAGTGGCAGAGGTTGGGTAGTGTAGGACCATGAATTGGAGAGTCTCTATCTAGAAACTATAAAATACAAGGAAATCAATTCTCCCCTGACATCTCGAGTAGGAATCCATCCCTACCTACCAGTTTTAGACTTCTTTCTTCCAAAAATATAAGAAAATAAGTTAATGTTGCTTTTTAAAAAGTTAAATGTATTCCTTTTTTTTAAAAAAAATAGTGTCTTTTAAAAATACTTTTGTTTGTTTATTTATTTGTATGTAGTGCTATGGATCGAACACAGTGCCTCACACATGCTAGGCAATTGCTCTACCACTGAGCCACCACTCCAGCCCCAAATTTATTCTTTATTGATACATAAAACATAAGAAATGTACCTGTTAATGGGGTAATGGGTAATGTTGAGATACTTGTAGACACTGTATAATGTTTAGATCCCATTTGTATTGCTTAAAGCCACTTGTTTAGTTGTTACTTGTAACACCAGCAATGGGAGATTACGTTTCCCAAACACCAAATGCCAGTATTGTCTTTCAATCAATGTGACAAGGAAAGAGAAAAAAACAATTTCTGAAGTGGCTTGGGGAGATATAAATGTACTTCTCTGATCATTTTCCCTCTTTCTCCTTTTTTTGAGAACAGTTTTCACTATGTTTTGCAAGCTGATCTTAAACTCCTCAGCTCAAATGATCTTCCTATGTTGGCCTCCCCAGTTTTGGGATTATAGGCATTTGCCAAAGTTCACGCCTCTCCTATTTTTTCTTTTCTTTTTTTATATGTATGACAGCAGAATGAATTACAATTCATATTCCACTTATAGAGCACATTTTTTCATATCTCTGGTTGTATATAAAGTATATTCACACCAATTTGTGTCTTCATACATTTTCTTAGAGTAATGATTTCTATCACATTCCACCATTATTTCTACCCTCATGCCCGCTCCCTTCCCCTCCTGCCCCTCTACCCTATCTAGAGTTCATCTGATCCTCCTTTGCTCCCCCTCCCTCCCCCTCTATGAATCAGCCTCCTTTTATCAGAGAAAACTTTCAGCAGTTGTTTATTTTTTTTTTTTTTTGCGGGGGTGGGGGGATTGGCTAACTTCACTTTGCATTATCTTCTCCAATACTGTCCATTTACCTGCAAATTCCATGATTTTATTCTATTTTATTGCTGAGTAATATTCCATGATGTATATATGCCACATTTTTTATCCATTTATCTACTGAAGGACATCTAGGTTGGTTCCACAGTTTAGCTATTGTGAATTGTGCTGCTATAAACATTGATATGGCTGTGTCCCTGTAGTATGCTGCTTTTAAGTCCTTTGGGTATAGACCAAGGAGAGGGATAGCTGGGTCAAATGGTGGTTTTATTTCCAGTTTTCCAAGGAATCTCAATACTGCTTTTCATATTGGCTGCAACAATTTTCTGTCCCACCAACAATGTATAAGTGTACCTTTTCCCCCACATCCTCACCGACACTTATTGTTGTTTGTTTTCATAATAGCTGCCATTATGACAAGAGTAAAATGAAATCTTAGAGTAGTTTTTATTTTTATTTCTCTAATAGCTAGAGATGATGAACATTTTTTCACTTATTTGTTGATTGATTGTATATCCTCTTCTAAGAAGTGTCTGTTCAGGTCCTAGGCTCATTTATTGATTGGGTTTTATTATTTACTTTATTATTGATTTATTGATTTGGTTTTTGGGTGCTTAGCTTTTTGAGTTCTTTATATACCCTAGATATTAGTGCTCTATCTGATGTGTGAGAGGTAAATATTTGCTGCCACGGTGAAGGCTCTCTATTCACTTCACAGATTGTTTATTTTGCTGGGAAGAAACTTTTTAGTTTGAATCCATCCCATTTATTGATTCTTAATTTTAATTCTTGTGCTATGGGAATTTTATTTAAAAAGTTGGGGCTTAATCCGACATGATGCAGATTAGGGCCTATGCCATTTACAAGAGCCTCAAAAAATAAATAAACTACTTGTGAATCAAAGAAAGAGGTGAAAGATCTATACAATGAAAACTATGGAACCCTAAAGAAAGAATTCAAAACCTTAGAATATGGGAAGATCTACCTTGCTCTTGGATAGGCAGAAATAATATTATCAAAATGACCATACTACCAAAAGCACTATACAGATTTAATACAATTTCAATCAAAATCCAAATGGCATTCTTCATAGAAACAGAAAAAGCAATCATGAAATTCATCTGGAAAAATAGGAGACCCAGAATAGCTAACGCAATCCTTAGCAGGAAGAGTGAAGCAGGTGGCATCACTATACCAGACCTTAAACTATACTACAGAGCAATAGTAACAAAAACAGCATGGTATTGGCACCAAAACAGACTGGTAGACCAATGGTACAGAATAGAGGACTCAGAGACTAACCCCCAAACTACAATTATCTTATATTAGACAAAGGTGCCAAGAACATACATTGGAGAAAAGATAGCCTCTTCAACATATGGTGCTGGGAAAACTAGAAATCCATATGCAACAAGATGAAATTAAACCCATCTCTCACCATGCACAAAATTCAACTCAATATGGATCAAAGACTTATGAATTAAACTAGAGACTCTGTGTTCAATAGAACCAGCTTTCCTTTATCCCTACTATTGCTGCCTCTTTTCACCCTGAGCATCTCCTTTCTGAATCAATATAGATTGCTAGCTTTTCTCCATCCTTCAAATTTGTATATCTCCAATGAAGCCTTTCCATTTTGGATTATTAGAATATTTCTGTAGCTCTAAATCCGATCCTGTTATTCTCTGCCTGAGCATTCTCATGACCTCTTTATTTTCTATAAAAAGAAAGTGAAAACCCTTTAGTTTGACTGGAAACACACCCATGTTCTTGTTGATTGTTTTCCAGTGATTTTCCCAGTACATTTTCATCTCTCTCCACATTCTTTGGTGTAAATTGACGTTTACAATACATGTGGGATTATTTTCTTACCTCTGTCTCTATGATTAAGTTTTTCCTACTGGCTGGGATGTTCTCCTTTTTCCTCCTTACTCTCTTACCCTTTAAATTTGATTTTTCTGTTTTCAAGACTTACCTTATGTTCAAGAATTTAGCTCAGTGAAATTTTGTTATTGCTCTACTTATAAATAACCATGTTTTCTTTAGGGATACATTCAATCTTCTACTGTAAATTATAACATACACTTGTACTATAACTTGCACATCCCCACTCTGACCTCTTTGCACTCCTATTTCACATTTCTAGACCATGTGTACCTAGGCAGTAGGAATTACAGTTTAATGGTCTCTGTATTCCCAGAAATAAATATATTATTTTAAGCAGTGGTAGGAGCATAATTAAACCTTGGCAAATGGACTAAATTAACCAATGTTTACATGAATATTTGATGGAAACAGTACCTTGATTTAAGATTTAACAAATGATATTTAAATTATTATTATTTTTTTAAAGAGAGAGTGAGAGAGGGAGAGAGAGAGAGAAAGAATTTTAATATTTATTTTTTAGTTATCGGCAGACACAACATCTTTGTTTGTATGTGGTGCTAAGGATCGAACCCGGGCCGCACGCATGCCAGGCGAGTGCGCTACCGCTTGAGCCACATCCCCAGCCGATGTTTAAATTATTATCAGGAAAACATTTATTTTCTTTAAGGCACCATTTAACTTGTCCCTGTAAAATGCCATAGAGCCATATAAATTATTCATTTTTCTATGACACTGTGGTTCTATTCTTTTCCTTTCCCAAATTTCTGAATGATCACTTTTGGAAAGTGCAAGTAAAGCAATGCTATCAAGTTAAAATGAATTTCATAGATCAATTTCTATTACTGTACTTGTCATGTAGGAAAATTTTGTTAGTCTATACAAGACCAGTCATATTGTTTCAAAGCTATGATGATTTTTAGTGGTCTATGAAAATCTAATAAAGTGTTCACAGAGTCAATTTACAGTGTTAAAAATCTGCCATCTCTATCACTTTTAATAATAGTTTTTAAATGATTATGAATAATTTTTGATTCTTAAAATTATACTTTTAGTTAAGAGAATATGAAATTCTTTTGTCGAGTGAGTCACTAAGTAAAAGTCTGTATTTATCATTGATGCAATTATAGAATATTTAGTGGACTGAAAACATTTCTAAGTATTCTCTTCTGAAATAAGCATTGTGGTAAATTTATAAGAATGTCTATCTACATTCTTATATTTTGGTTCTCACAGAAGAAATTAATGTCATGGGCTCGTAACCTGACTTTATTTCTAAATAGCTGTATCATTTAGGTAAATTATTCATGTTGAGCTTCCTTTAATTTAACTCTAAAATAGAAATAATTGTATTGGTATTTTCAGAGTTGTTTGTAAAAATCAAAATAAAATGCTGGTAAAGCACTCAGCACACTACCTGTCTCAAAGCAAATGCTCAATGAAGACTAGTTCTAAATACTTTCTCTACTTCCAGATAGCTGATGCTTTATTATTTATTATATAATGTTATTCTCTTAGGAGGCATTTGGTGGTTACTGCTGACTCCTTGCCACTATATATCATAAAAGAAACTACAAACCTTGAAATTGAAGTAGCTTGCAAGCTAACAGAGGAGATGGAGCAAATCCACAATTAATTGTAAGAAAAAGTTGATTAATTAATGAAGAAAGTCAAACATATAACAGATTAATTAAGAAAGGAGTAATGGCATTTCCTATCTGAAGTTAGGCATCATGCTCATGGTGGTAGCAAGATGAGGCTCTATTTAAATATTTAGAAATGGGTCTAATTTTGACAAAGGAGATAAGAAAGTACTACAGGCAGTGAGTAGAAATTGAGCAAAAAGACGGGGAACATGAATACTAAATTAAAGCAAGTAGTTTTAGTTTTAATTCCATTGATCATATTAGTTTTAGATTTTTTGTTATATTTATATCTAAATAAAGTTCACTTTAATAATTTTTTTCATAATAGTTTACAGTAAACTTAAAAATTTTCATGTTGATGTTGAATTTTTTTTGATTCACAAAAATTATGGCACATACTTCTGTATATAATGATGCTATAAAATGAGTGATTATTGTTTTAAAAGCTAGATTTATGTAGGAGATTTAAAAGCACATAACACAAATTCTGGAATGAAAAATGATATAATTGGCCTCATAAGACTTCTTTGTGACCAACTTGGACAAAATGCCTGGCCAGTATGATTGATTTTGCTGAAACAAAGTATTAGGATGCCAGAAAACAGTTTGACACCATAAGTAAATCCTTTAGTCCAATCTGTGACTGAAACTAGGAACTCTATAATAATAAAAATACTAAGAAATGAGCGTAGGTTGTGAAACTGGATAGAAAAAAAAAAGCTACTTTTTTTCAGTAGACCAAAAGAAAGAGGGAGAATACAAAGAAGAGGAAGGAAGTAAAAAGACAATTGTATTTGTAATCCTGTTCCTTTTGTGACATTGAGTTGCCATGGTTACCCTCAAAAATAAAATTCATCTTCAAACTGGTAAATACCAAGATTTAGTATATATATTTGTCTATATTTTTGTTGCTACTACTAATTATAATAATATATATTTATTGATTGACTAGTATGTGATAGTATACATGGTTTTGTACATAGTATAAAGTATAAAGGAAAATTTTAATAGTTCATAGTTAAGGAAAACAAGGTTGAACAAATAAGTGACAGAATCAGAATTTGAAGGTTCTTATGTATAACAACACAATATTTGTACATTTTACTGCTCTAGACTACAAGTTTGAGCATAGTGCTACAAAAGAAGAGTAGATGAATACACTATGAAAATATTTACTAATATTCAGAATCTTCTGGCAAAAGTTGTGATATGGCTGAGAATTAACCCTAATTCAAAGTTAACAAAAATGAAACATAAATCCACGATTACTGGCATATAAGACTCACAGTCCTATCTCATCAACAAAAGCGTTTTATGGTTTCATGGTGATAGCAGTTCCCCAGATCTCAAGTCCCACAGTTCATCATGAGGACAGAGGCCACCTGCTTATACCATGAGTTGCAATATAGGAGAGGAATCTTGATTTTAGGAAAGGCAAATCTTCTATATAGACAATAATCAGTAAGTATGCGTGCCATTGCTCTGGAGGGAGCCATTGTCTTTATCTTCCAAGGTAGTTTGCTAAGTAAATACCTTTAGAAGGATAAACTAGACAAAGTGCTTCTGCTTGCCAGACTTAAAAGAATGTGAAAGACCCATTGAGAATTGTTTCCCACCATCTTCCACAGGCTTAAGTGAATTCATAGGCACATGGCTTCAACCTATCCCATCTTCACCACTGCTCCCTATCCTTATATGCTTTCCTTGAACTGCCATTTGCTTTTCAACATGATTCCTTAGGAGAGACTTTAAAGCAATACATGCATTCCAATACTGATATTAATCAACCTGAATATGGAAAGAAACCACATATGACCTGTGTACAAACTTGTTCGTCTCTGAAAAACTGCTCTAAACAACCCTGTAGAATTTGTCTCTCCAAGTTGGCCCTAAGGTAACCACTTAAATTTACTTCATGTGCATTGTCCTTTTTTTGTAAATGCAAGTAATATCTACATAGTCACCCAGTTTCTGTCCAAACTAGAACAGCTTCTCTAGGAGACTGCACTGCCTCCAGGCTCAACCCATGTGATTGGAATCATTCCCCTTCCAAAGAATGTTCCTCTGTCTTTACAAAAAACTTCCAGCCTTTTAAGCAATCTGACTGTCTCTTCCTTTGTGACTCTGAGGAATTTGACTGGCAGGATAGGACTATATTTATCTTCCTAATTTTAAAAGCATTTAATTACCAATAATTACCACCAATGCGATTTTTCCCCTAGTGCACATTAAAAATTTTGAATCCCATTTTCTGTAATAATTTAAGTTGATCTGGAGGGACAGAGACTAATTAATTATCTATAATTTCTCAAACTGGAAATGTTAAAAAAGAAATCTAGCATACAACAACACTGAAATGAATAGGATTGCATGAGAAAGAGGAATGCGGCAAAACTAAAATTTTCATAAATATTTTAAGAGCTATTTAATACTGTAGTTGGGTTAAAACATATTCTATTGTAATCAACATTTCAGGTCATGTCTCCTAAAGGCCCCTTTTTCTGAAACTTGGGTGGTTATTGCTCGTGAAGTGTTATTACTGCAATATGAAACTATGAGCCACAGGAAGAGAACAATTGAGAAATTACATTGTTGTTTTCCCCAGTTTGGTCCTTCAAGCAATTGAGGTTAGGTAATCTGTGTTTCATTTGCCAAATAAATCTACCTTTTATGAATCTTCACAAAAATTCAACCTTGGTTTGAAAGAGAACAAAGCAAAATATGAGATGTGCATGTTCAATTTTAAATTTGCTGTCATTTAAAGGGTATGGAGTTTGTACTGGGTCACAAGTAAGTGTAATATGATCTGAGTATATTAACTATATGATTGTGGGCAAGATAATGAACCTCTTTGAGACACATTTTCATAATCTCTAAGATAGTGATAATAGTATTTACCTTCCAGTTTTCTTGTTAAGACATTATGAAATCATCCATAAAAGGACATCTAAATCTTTATTTATAATTCTGTAAATATTAGCTTCTTTTTTATTCCCCATTCCAGTTTTTTTATTCTCCTTTGTATTCATTTATTATCTTAAAAATATCTAATTCTTCTAGAGATATAAATTCCTACAAGAATGATAAATCCCTATAAAGAAAATTTCTGCCTGCTTTCAATAATTTCAGCATCTCACAGTTGAGAAAGTACTATTAATTATCTTCTGTAATATGGAAACAGCAAGAAGAATATAGCATTGCATGTTTCTCTACTCAAATTTTCCCCAAAGCTTAGTATTAAAGGTTCACTCTCTATATATACATATTTAATTAATTTGATTCATTTAATGTGGAATTACTATTAATATTTATCTGTACTATAGCCCTATATATTAATGTTTCATAAGGAAAACACACTTTAATTGTACTAGATCTTTATACAATTAATACAGTACATTACTATTCTTTTCCCAGTAAGTATATTTAGTTTAATTTGTAAACATTTTTGAATTGCACTTGATAAATAATAAATGACATTATATAAGGTGTACAACTTGATAATTTTTGACATATATATGTGTACATGAAGCCATCACTGTAATTAAGAAAATGAATATAAGCATCACCACCACAAGTTCCTTCATGCACCTCTTTTCCTTCTTCTGATTTATTTTTTGAATTGGTGCATTATTTATACATAAAAGTGGAATTCGTTGTGACATATCCATACATGCACATAGCATAATTTGGTCACTTCGATTATGCAGTTTCTCTCCATTTAAATCCCTCTTCCCTCCTTCTCAAGCCCTTTACTCTAGTCCATTTTTCTTCTTTACATTTTTTGAGATACTCTTAAAAATTCTTTGTTTCTCTCTTGCTTCTGCATATGAGAGAAAACTTTCAACACTGGACTTTCTGAGTTTGACTTATTTCACATAATATAAAGTTATGAAGTTCTCCAGCTCTGTTCTTTTACCAGCAAATGACATAATTTCATTCTTCTTTATGGCTGAATAAAACTTCATTATGTGATTGATTATACAAATATATATATATATATTATATATATTTCTTTATCCATTCATCTATTATGTGAAACTGAGTTTGGTTCCATAACTTGGCTATTATGAATTTCATTGCTATACATATTGGTATGCATGTTGTCAGTATTGTATAGGCATTACTAATGATAATGACATAATGTAGCCATGGGCCATGCATTTTATGAGGTATCTGGAGAGATAGAAGGTAAATGACATGGTTGGTCATAGTTAAACAGATTTGTGAGCATGAACTTGGAAGTTCGACTCATTATTTATTTGACTCCCATCACTTACTGTGTAAAATTAGATAAATCATCCAATATGTCCAAGACTAACTTTCTCATCTATGAAATGTGGCCAGTGAATGCTAACTCATGGGATCATTGTAGATTGAGATAAAAATTGGCAAATTGTGATACAGAATGACTGCTGCTTACTGCATATTTAACAATAGGTAGTTACTCCTATTACTAATAAGACAAGATATCTGTCTTTATGGACTTGCACAGTATAAATTTAGGCATATCTACAATTTGGTATAATATAAGGGCAGATTAACATTACTGATAAGTTTTTCAAAATTATTAGTTGGATCTCCACATCTAATCTATCATTTTTTTCTTGTATTAATAGATTGCGGTATCTGCCAGAAAGGGATTTTATTGAAATTAATTTAGGTTAATTTTGAAGATTAATTGAAATTTTGTGAGAATGAATCAACAAAATGCTAGAGGAGTATTTTGCACAGTTGATGGGATAGAGGAATCACTGTATACATGTTGCCCATATGTACATTCTCATAAAGAACCAGTTTTGTGAGGCAGAGCTTACAAAGGACTGTTTTTTGCCCAAATTGATGACAGACACTATATGTTGAACCATAATTATAAAGTATAATTAGTACTGCCTTCTATA
Source organism: Callospermophilus lateralis (assembly GCF_048772815.1). NCBI lineage: Eukaryota > Metazoa > Chordata > Mammalia > Rodentia > Sciuridae > Callospermophilus > Callospermophilus lateralis. The sequence goes on from NC_135325.1 coordinate 16,867,519, forward strand.
GATTTGAATGGTCTTCATGGAAATATTTTCATCAATTAAGTACCATTTGTGGCTTATGCCAATTCATTAAGTATAAAGTCAGAACTCTTCCTTGGTGAAGCCATGATGGATCTTGTCCTGACTTTATTAACTTAATAAACTAATATTAATGTAAACATTGTATCATATTTAGTTTTATACTGGTGCATTGGTGATTTGCTCTATATGATTGAGGTAGACAACAGAAGAAAATCAATGAATATTGATTAGTTGACAAGAAAAATTACTTATTTTAGAATTGGCTCTAGTGTTATTATCTTATCTAGAATACATATGAGTTTCACTTAGTCTCAAGTAATACATTGCACATGATTAAAAAAATTGTTGTTCAATAAAAAATGATAGTCTTATGTATTTAAAAAATATAAATATACATATTCATGTTTGCACTGATCGATAAGTGTAAATGTACTTGGATTTTTTGGTATATTTATATAGCTAAATATGGTATAAAATAATTTTCAGGGCAATTATTTATAAATTATAAAAAGTAAACACTACTTGTATGATATAATCATGAATCAACTTTAGTGTCTACTTGAATCTTCAGAATTTCGCACCATTGATACTCAGGTTCTCCAAAGAAGTTTTAGTGTACATATGTTTAGTGTCACTTCCAGAAAAAATTTTCTCTCAGTAATTAATATGCCTGCTAATAATAAAAATCCAAAACTTATTTTAAAGTAGTAATTCCCTTATATATACCCACCTACCAGTCTGGCCAAATAAAAGCTGAAAAAACAGTCCAAAAGGAGATGTGTTTTGATCTAGTCTTCCTGCCATGCATTTGACACCTTTTCTACATACATGTAAATTGATTTAGGATTCCTTATAATTAGAATACAGAGATTAAAAAAAAAAAGCTTAAGGGAACAAGAGATTTTTTACGTAATTGGTGTCTTGGACACAGTTTGTAGGGATCTTTAGAGATAGCACCTACTCCCTGCTGGCAAAATGTTTGTCCTGTGATTTCCTTCACTAAAAAAAAAGGAATCTCCATTTTAGTTTAGTACAGTCTCCTCCCTTGGCCCCAAGCATTCAGAAGGTCTTCTCCCATTTTTTTCTGATGAAATCTGTGGCCCTTCTAGATATCTCTCTTGATCAGGATGTAAGGTGTGATTTCCCTAGTTTTTTTACCATGCAGTATACATGTCTGTTCTATTCATGCTCCAACAAAATTCCAGACCAAGTCCAATGCAATGGTGAACTCTTTTGCTTGGCTGTGTAAGTCCCTAGTTAGGTTATTCACCTGTGAATCAGAGCAGTCTATTCTCAGCAACTAAAGGGGTGAAGGTTGTCTCTGGCCTCAGGGTGAAGGAAAACTCATTTTCCACCCTTCCATAAGAGGCTTGACCCAGAGGCAAATTGGCAGTTTAGAGCAAAAGCTATTTCTTCCACTCTACATGATGATTTTTAGTATTTCTGTATTATCTCTACAAAAATATTTATTTATTGAAAATAAGATATCTGACCTCCCTAATATGCATTTTGGTGTACCAAAATTTTTGTTCCAGTGGACATATTTACTAGATAGAGTACTAAACTCTGAATTTTTTATTACAGATAACTAGTTATGTTCTTTTGTAATGAACTAAAACAGCCATAAGCTAGAAAGCAATATAAAATTAATCTATATTTACCAAGGGAGAATTATATCCTCAAGATTACATGTTATTTTAAGATTAGGGTTTTGTCCCTAAATAATAATAACTAAATGCAGCCACAAAGCTATTTTCCTATGCTTCCATTAATATGTTCTAAATAAAATATGTTTCAAAAACATCATTGATGGTCCTTAGTATAAATTTACTAAATTAAGACTGACATGAGAAACATATATGTAGCAATCTATTTTCCTTGACTGTTATAAAACTGTAAAAAACATCAAGCCTGTGACTCACATATGAATATATTATCATTAGGTTCAGAACTTATTACCAGTCCTTATTTTTCCTCATAAAAAAATTAGGAAAAATGTTTTTGTCAAATATTTGCTAGAAAAACTTAATGTGTTAAATATAATATTAATAACAATAACTTTAAATACAAAACAATGTAACAGCAATGTAGAGGAGAGCAAAGAAACAATAACATTATTATTGGTTGAATAATTTACATTATAGAATTTGTATCAGAAAGAATGCTTAAGGACATTCTTCATATACATTACAGCTAAAAGGAAAGTTGAGTGTCTGAAGATGGCTTGTTTGTTTTGTTGTTTATAACTCATTTAACTTTAATAAATCCATGTTCTATGAATGTTACATTGATTATTAGATTGTGTTTTAAATTTTGTATTTCTTTGAATTTTCAATTCTATTGATATTTATGTAAAAATACATGTAAATTGAACTACTAAATTAAATTAATATTTCCTACTATTTTTTGGATTACTAACTAGTGATTAAATATTCTTTAACAGAATTTTCCAGAACTTCTTTATTAGCATATTCTAAAATGATATTTTCTTTCTTAAGTTTATAAAGAAAAGTTTCTGAATAATAAGTGCAATAAGTGCAATAGAAAGTAGAGCACAAAATAACTCTTTCATTTAAAATTTTGTAGGAAAAATGATAAGTAGCCTCTCAGGTAAAATATGTTTATTCCCTTATATATCTCATGTATTTAGGGGAAATTATAAGCCAATTAAAACATATAATTATTCTTGAAATACAGTCTAGTAAGAGAAAAGGGCCAATTGGGGATGGGTGGGATCATAAAGTTTTAGAAGGGTGTATGATTATGATGATGGCATGAAACAACTATATTTTGACTTTGTGATTATACAAAACTGTACATAGTATAATATCATATAGAATTATACACACATATACACAAGTACATACAAATCTTATATGTTGTACCAGTGTCAACTTCCATACATATGCATATACAAATTAATACATAAAAAGTCCTATAGATTGTACTAATGTCATTGTCCTGGTTTTATATTATATCAGAATTATACGTTACCTTTAAAAGAACTAGCTGAAGGGAACAAGGGACTTCTCTGTATTATTTTTGTAACTTCTTGTGAATCTGTAATTATTTGAAAATAAGAAAGTTTTAAAAAAATCTCTTGTATATTTTAAAGATTTTACACTTAACCATAGCCATAATTTTCCCCTTAGTATATTTGTATTCTGCAATAATTTTTTTTAAATCAGAGAATATCTTAGGATATGACATGTAACATGAATATCAATTATACTAAAATTAAACAAAAAAATAATTGGATTGGAATATTTTGAATACAATTATTAAAGACAAATATTAACATACATAGATAGAAAAATATTATTATGATTATTTTTAAAAACTAAATATTTTCCTATAAATGCTTCATTTATACATGAACATTATTTATATTCATGCCATTGTTAGCAAAGCTCAATAATGTAAGATGATTTTTACAATTTTTGAAGATCAGTACTATATGGTTCTGTAATTAAGGGCTGTATAAAGTAAATAGGACCAAGAGATTCAAATGTTTTCAGGCATTCATTTACAAATATCTAATGTGGACCTACCTTGGGCTAATCATCCTTATAGTATTGGTGGTATAACATTTTAAGAAAAAAGATAAACCTATTTTTCCTGAAGGAATTTACATTCTATTCTGGGGAAATGAAAAAGCAAATACATATGTTTTAATTAAAATCTGTAAAGTGAAATTTGATCTGTCAGAATTTGTTTTAAAAGGCATTGGTATCTTACAGAAAAGGAAGACGAATTACTTGGATATAAAATTATCATAACTACATTTAATAATAGGGCTTATAAATATAGTATTAGCATCATATTCAGTATTTAGATGATTCTAAAGAGTAGAATCTATGTATATATTCTTTTCCCATATGGCACACACTTTTTTTTGGCCACAAAATAATGTTCCCTATATATCATTTGAATACATTATCATAAATTTCTTTTGGATTACTGTTCTCATAGAACTGGTCTACCAGTATTAGAGATCAAGACATGCAATCACCTCAGTTTGTAGGTGAGAAAACTGGTGTAGACATGTAACATGTAACATGAATTTTCCCCAACCCATGTAATCAAAATGAAAAAGATAAAATATATTCTGATCCTCTGATTGAAAATCCAAAATAATTCCGGGTTGGTTATAATTATATCAGAATATATCTTGAAGTAGTTCTAGCACTGCCTTAAAAACTTCATTCCTCCGAGTTTTCTATTCATATACACTTTCCACAGATGTTTATTAGATACATAGGCATGGGCTGAGGACAATAGGTATAGTGAAGAATGACACCTAGGTTTTGAACTTTAGATTGTGAAGTAGAAGCATGTACACATATGATTATAGTACGAAGGAACAAGTAATCAATGCCCTGAAGAAAGTGCTACAGAAGACCACTGAAAGATCAATGGAATCTTTCTCCAGGGATACCAGAAGTCTTCCAAAAGACAATGGCTTTTATTTTAGGCTTTGAATTGGGAGGATTGTGGTGATGGATCAAAATTATACTTAGGATAAGTAATTTTTCACACTAGTGTATTAAATATATCAATGTTGTCCAACAGTCTGCTCATTTATGTAATTTCTAAATATGAATTCCTGAACCTCCCAATGCCTGTAGAAATTTACACTCTGAAGGAGTTCAACAAATTCCTAAATTTCTTATGTAATGATGTAGTTAACCATGTTTTCTTTGGAAATTCTTGTCAGTGGTATTCTATTGTCAAAACTATGAGGTAAGTTGCCAAAAAAGTCTCTCTATATATTTATCCCATGTCATCACTGCAATTATCTCAAGATATTTCTATATCAATAGATAATAAATATTTTCAGAAGTGCTTAAATTTCAGTGCTTAAAGACTCCTTTATATATAAAATAAAGGTTTCATCCATAATTTACACTTTGAAGAATACTAAGAGCTAAGAAAAATGGAAAAATGTATAATTTATGTGCTGTACATTTTGAATGAGCTCCTCAGAGAATGTTCCTCCTTAGCAATAAAGAACTATAATTTTGTGATAGCTCAGTAATACCTTAATATTGTTGTACTTATATGGGTAACAAACTGAAATATGTCAGGTAAATACACATTCTCTGAAGGCAATAACATTTGGCTCTGTGGTTTTCCTACTTAAAGCTGACATGAATGGAGGACAGTTAATTCAGTGCTTGCAAATGATATTGTCTAACCTCATCAAAAATAAATTCATAAATTTTATCCAGTCTTGTCCTTATAAATATCTTCTGTTTATGGGCATGAGAATGGAAGAAGGTGGATTACAGGATAATTTCTTAATAGTTACTTGTTGAAGACCTCTATGTAACCCATCATTATTGTTTTGTCCCTGTGACCTGGCATAAGACTCACCCTTGTAATTAACACTATAGTCTTCCTCCACCACCCCTGTTCCTATTTTAACTAGGATTCTGCAGGGAACTCTATGAGTTGAGCAATGAGTCATTGTTTAGGTCTGGCCAGTTTCTTCTGTGGTCAGTTTGTTCATATATCTTAAAAGCTAAAAGGGTAATTCTCCATAAGGAGTAGAAATACTGCATCCTGCCTGACCTCCTGTTTAGTGTATACTGTAATTTCCTAATCATAGAAACAGGCTCTTGAATAACAATAGTAGTCCTGTTTAAGCTCAACTTAATCTTTCTCCTTTAGATACAATTTTTAGATTCTTAGAGGACCAAGACATAGCATTGCCTTATTCTGTATCCCTTTAATTTTATTGGGCCTTTAGGTTATACACTCTAAGAGCAAGCCCTGATATATACTTTTTAGGAATCTTAGGTTCTTTGCAGTGAGTATTTTATTTAATAGTCATTTAATTTGCTTCATTGTGTTAAGTAAAGATTTTTATTTAAAGTCTGACTTCTGTTTGATGATTTATCTCTGGCTTTATGTAGAAAAATGGAATTAGTATATATGACTTCACACTGCTTAGCACTAAACCCAATTATTGTCCCATACTTCAATGAAAATAAAGGCTGACTCTGTTGAATGCATCACTATCCATTTGTACAAATAGCCCCTAGATGTCTCAACACTCTTTACTTATGTTTGTGTTTGTTCCATTCTTGGTAGCTATTTTAGGAAGAGTGATTATTTTTGCAGTACCTCCTGTATCACATGGCAGACGAGTAATATTCTAAGTTTAAAAAATAGGCATTCTAAACCATTTAAATTATGTTGATAAGGTTATCAATATTGATTTTTTAAATAATTCTTTAAAGAGGTATTTCAGTGGGAAATTTTACAAAAGAAAGACTATTTCTTCTGACCTACTTGCCTATAATAATTCTTGATATTGGTATATATCTGGAAGTAATATATATTAGATACTAGTTTTCTAGAAACCTGAAGAGAATGATCATAGGAAGACTCAGAAGCAAGCTGCATGGAACCAAGAACTGAAATCAGGAGACAATGAGAATCTCTCAAAAGATTTCAGTATGGGTAGATGATTTTCATAATAACTAAACCAACTCTGCTCTGACATCATGGTGCCATTTAAAAGCCCTTGGAATATATATGAGTCTTGGACAGATGAGTTAGGGTATCAAGTTAACATGAGCCAATTAGCACATCCTAATGTATACCAGTTTATTTGTAGAAAAAAAAAAGAAGGGTTATAACTGTTGCAAATTTGAGTTTATAATTCAGGGGACTTATGGCCTCTGTAATAACTATGAAGATGACAAGAAAGAAGATTAGGAGAAACTGAAAATAGAGACTGATAAAGAATCCTTTAGGTGGAGATTAAATAAACTCAATAGAGAATTTCTAGATTGATTTAAACTACTCGTCTACTTATTGTACATGAGAAATGAGAGAGTAAAACTAGAATAATTTGGAGTCTACTAGAATGGGTTACTAGTTGAATTATGATGTTATTGGTCAATGGAAGCGAAGGAATTAGCAAAATAATAGAGGATTGGAGAAGGAATAGTAATTATTCACTTTGTGACACATTGAGTTTAAGGTACCTGAAGAACATTCAGGTAGAAAAATTCAGTAAAAATCTGGATGCAAGCATTTGAAGGTTAGCAGTTAAATCACACCCTTAATTTTATATTTAGGAATAAATGGGATGCTCTAATTGGCTCCAACTATGAATATAAGGAACAAATATGTGGAAAAAAATTGAATACAGAATCCTGAGGCCAGGAAAGCATGAGGTATTTTTAAATAAATGAAGCCGGAGATGGAGAAGGTATAAAAAAAAAAAAAAAAAACAGAATTTAAGCAAGAGAAAAAAATGGCATCATGAAATTTGTTTTGCAAAATACTAACTCTTCAAGGATGGCAGATGATTTGATTGCCCTTGAGGTTTTATTGCATTCTTCCCATGAAATGAAAAGACATTGAACTATAAGGTCAACTTAACAGAAATGGGTATTTAACAAATTTATTCTGTTTAAAACAGATCAGAGAAGTGAAATTTGTAATCAAATATTATGAGTACTAATACTTAATTCTTTTATTGGTATAAAATTTAAGGATTTTAGAAGTAAGATATGAAGGACAATGTAGTTTTTCTTTGTTTTATCAGAGAAATTTTGAATGTTAAAATACATATTCTTTTGATGGGTAAATAATTCATTAGAGTTCAAATTTTTATAATATGCACAGAGAAGTCCATTATGTGAGTTGAACCCAAATGCATTGTAGGAAAACTGTTTTTATTTTATTCTTCATAGAAATAAATAATTTCTAAAACAGAAAAGTATTTGTCATTTAAATAAAGAGTCTGGATGGAACAATGGTATTTGTATAACACAGTTATGATCATGCTTCCACCCTTTTCTTTTGTATTTTTCCATCTCTAGATATTTTGTTCTCTTTGGGGTACTATTTTGATTTCTAACTTGGATAAAGATAGAAGGCATGCTCATCAAATTTACGGATTATGCAAAGTAAATTAGCAGAGGAAAGCTTTATAAAGTAGCCTCAGACTAAAAAGAAGTGCCAATGTACGAAGATGACATTTAATAAGAATAAACAGAGTACTGTTTTTGGCCACAATAATGTGCTGACCAAGTAAAGGATGAGGAAGATGCAGCTGGATTCAGAAAAGAAAATTTAGGTTATCTTTTTATATATACCCAATAAGCCCATCGTTAAGCCTACTGTTTGATATGCCTATTAGAAAGGCATCAGCAATTGTTGGGGACTTTAATATAAATGTATTACCTGAGCCAGAATTTCTCAAAGAATGGCAAATGGTATCAAAATCACCTTTGTGAAGTTCAGACTCTGAGACCCAACAAGTTATCCACTGAAACACAGTCTCCTTGTGTGGAGTCAAGGAAGCTGCATTCTAAAAACTTCCTAGGCAGTTCTACTGCAATTTAAACTTTATTAATCTTTGAAATGGACAAAGAACACATATAATCCCTTTCCGGTTTATACTATTTTAGTATTGTAGGATCATTATGTTCTATTCTCTTGCTTACACTTTAAGAGAAGTGAAATTTAGGCTGCATTAAAAAAAAGCAACTTTATGAAAATAGGGGACTGAATCATGTCCATGAGTAATAAATGCATGCAGAAAATGGAATGTTTTACTTAGACATGGAATAGCTCAGAATGACCTTCACATACTTATGATATAATTGAATAATTAAGTAAATTACAGTGATTAGTTTGACTATTATTTATGAATATCTAATAAATATCCATTACCATTACCATTAGCTGTTAAAAGAGATTATTGTGGCAGTCAAATAGTACATGGGAAAATGCTTGTAATATAGTAAAAAAAATAGTAAAAATCACACAAATATTTTGATTAAAAGTGTGAAAAATAAGGTGCACATTAAATTGCATGAGAATAAAATACACCAAAGTATTTAATGGTTTTATTTATGTATAATTATCACTTTTTTTCAAAGTACTCTCTGTGAACATATTCTCATGCATTGTTTTGTAAAATTAGGAAAATAATAATTTACCTTAAAATAAAATACTCTAAATGTTAAGCACTATTATTATCTTTATTGCATATGAATAGATTCAGAATTTGGTTTTCAGAAAAGCTTTTTTGAGATTTTGATAGAATTCAATGATTATACCATAAGTTTCCTGTTTTTATTTTAAGACTATTTTGAAGCAATTACACATTATACATTATTATCGCATACTCATTAAGTACCTACTGTTTGCTCAGGTTATGCATATGGCTTCTTGCTACATTAATATAAATTTTTAAGGTTGCACATGAAATAAAATCCCATCCTGGGTTTGATTTACATGTTTAGAATATAAGGCTGAAAGCATGCAGGTTTAAAAGATCAGACAGTTGAAAAGGGAGCTAGCTCTATGCTATATTAACAAAAGCATCCCCCCAAAATTGAACTGTTTTACCTTGCCTGACTGTTATCATTGTGATTGTATTCCTCAGCAGAGCCTTTCAGTGGCTCTGCATGGCTGAAACTATCAACTTGAGGGTGATTTTCTGACTGTGACAGGACCCCCATTTGATTACATTTAATATATCCTCCCTCCAACTGGGGGCTTAGCAGTTTCCACTCAAAAAAATGGTGCAGCAATAAAATTTGAAACTGCAGAATGATCACTCATCCTAATGATATGTTATTTGGCATCTTTGAATATATGACTATTGTTCATCTGAAATTTTAGCAGGTTATTTTTCTCTATTCAAAATCACATTGAATAGCAGAGAAAAAACTGCCACAGTTCAACATTTGCAGGTCCTAAGGTGAAGTGCCATTTTGTCCCAATAAAATAGTGTTTCATCATAAATTCAAGGTATGTTAAGATTGACATTTTTTATGTATTTTTTAGTTGTAGATGGACACGATCCATTTATTTATATATTTTTATGTGGTGCTGAGGATCGAACCCAGGGCCTCTCACCTGCTAGATGAGGGCTCTACCACTGAGCCACAGCCTCAGCCCCAAGATTGACATTTTGATAGCATATCTGGGCAGGGTAAAACATCTGGAGTTGTAGTAATTGTTTTTCTTTATTATAAAAGCTATCATGTTCATATTAATATCTAAAACATGCTCACAATTAAGCTCATATTAATATTACAATATAATGTGACAGTTATATATTATATACTACATGGAGACGTTTATATTATACTACATGGAGATTTTTCATTCATTCTTTTACCCACTTTGTGATTTGTGGTATTTGATTAGGGGCAAGAAAATCAAGGAAAAATACGGATGATGTCAATTTCCTTTTTTTTTTAAAGAGAGAGAGAATTTTTTAATATTTATTTTTTAACTATCAATGGACACAACATCTTTATTTTATTTTTATATGGTGCTGAGGATCGAACCCAGCACCCCATGCATACCAGGAAAGTGCACTACTGCATGAGGTACATCCCCAGCCCCGTCAATTTACTTTTATAGTTTCCAGTTATTAAAGTCAATAATTGCATATTGAATCATTTAATATCACAAACTAGAAAATCATGTTACTTACCAATTTATATCTTATCAACTACTTTAAAGATGTAATTAACAATAATTTTGTCTTAGTTAATTCTTGTAATACATTTATTTTTAACTTTTATATTTTTTCATATACCTATTTTTGGAATTGTAAATTATTTTAAGTTGCTAAAATAAAATTTATTTTGATAACTGTTATCTTTTCAATATTGTCACTTCTGTCTCTTTTGGAGAACTTCTGGAGTTTCTTTAGTCATTGTTAGTTGACACATTTTTGTAAAAATATGACATTGTGCCTATTCCTTAACTAAAAGCAATTTATATTATCATGTACATGAATTTATATTCCTTAAAAGCCATCATATGAAGAATGTTTTCCAAAGGGGCCTCTATTATAGCTACATGCTTAAGAAGTAATTCATGCGTATGCAAAAGACACAGATGTCTTGTTAAGATAGCCCTTTTAGATTGCTTTCCTTGATGGACAAATTTATATGAAGTTCAATTTGTATCAAATTATTTTGACTTTTGTTATGGTCATTAAAGATTTCTGTGTAGTTTCTAGGCTGAAATGTGATTGTTTATATTTTCCTATGCCTATAAATGAAAAAAAATCCTTGGTACTTTGGTACAAAATGGTGAGACATTTGTTCAGTTTACTACAATAGGGGAAAGATATTTCAGTATAGAACTGAGCTCAACTCCTCTGAAAAAAAGGTGAAAGGACTTTTAAATGCTGAGGTATACTAAAGTAATACTACTGAAGGACTTTGGGGAATGGGGGTGAGATATGTTCAATTACCATGTGTAATTGCTAATCATTTCTTTTTAAAGTTAGGATTCTTACATCCCACCAGGACCTCAAGACAGGGGCCCTGTTTTTCTCAACCATTGTACTGCAAAGGGTTGGTTTCTAGGTCCTTGAGAAAGACTTTCCTAGGTTGTAGAAGATAGATCTCAAAGAGACATAGAAAGGATTTACAATTCCAAGATTCCTTAAATAAATGTTCTAAGAAAAGAGGTACTTTAATTGGAACACACATTAAGTTCTTTTGTAGGTGTTGAGCTTCTCAGGCAAGAACTTAAAGGAGCTGGTAATCTAGTGCTGGGTACATGACCCTTGAGTTAGAAAATGTTAGGGTTTGTTGAAGTCTTTTATTTGGGGGGGGGTTGACAAAATTATTTGTGCTGAAAGGTGCAATTCTTAGAGGCCAAATTTGAAGCCTAGTGGGAAAAAAGGACTAAAGTTGCTGAATTAAAGTCTTTGTTACCTACTTTTCACTTTAGAAAATTTTCTACAAGTAATGCTTATATTTGTGAATATAGATTTTATAAATATTTTATTTCTCTAAACTTACATTTGCAACTCAAACATTCAAATTAAACGTAGAAGATATGAATTAAAGCTAAAATATTTGGTTTCATAAAATTCTGTGATATTCTTCAATATATGACTTGATGATATAAGTCTGCCTATGTACATTGATGTTGTGTGGAGCATGCTATCTTTATTTTATATAATAGATGTAGTATATTTTGCATTGAGACTGAATAACCTCTAAACCCCATCACTGTATAACTTTGTCAAATCACTTAAATTATTCAAGTTATAGTTTCTTCATCTGCAAAATGGACATTATAATAATAGTTATTGTGTTATTTTACTGTGAGGAATAAATGATCCAAGTGCTTGGCAAAATACCTGGCAATATTGGTACCACAATACTTATTGGTACCTATAATTTTAATTAGATATTATGAGTTTTAAATAAGTATGAGCTATAATTTCAAATAGATATTATTCATATTTCATAAATACAAGGGGAAAATGTAACAACCTTGTTTATATAATTGACTTATTTGAAACTTTCAGCAATAAGAGAGTTCAAATTCTAATTTTATTTTCTGACATTTTTCCTATATACTATTTTAGTCCATTTTTCTTTATTTCTTCTCTGTACTTATTTGAAAATATGTCATTTTTAAGTCTGTCGTTTGTATTTATTTATTTTTAAATATTTTTAGTTGTAGGTGGACGCAACACATTTATATATTCATTCATTCATTCATTCATTTCCAAGAATCGATTCCAGTGCTTCACATATGCTAGACGAGTGCTGTACCACTGAGCCACAACCCTATCCCTCAAGTTCTGTATTTCAAGGCAAAACATTTATAAATTGAATGTGAAATCTATTGCAAGGAGAAGACCTCTATATTTCTGATTTCTATCAGAAGCTTGAACAAAACACTGTAGGGGCACATTTTTGTGTTTGATAATTCTATCTAATATCATCCTAAGATGTACATTGATGTCCAGAGTTATATTTCTTTTTTGCTTAACAAGAATAGTGAAATATAGTTAACTCAATAGTGAGAAGAAACCTTTGATAACATATAACACATATATGAACTTAGATCTATTTTAAATTATGACTTATCGTAGAGTTTAAGAAGACTAATGCATTTGAATGTTAATTTTCAATTTGAAACTCTTTGTCAAGTGATGTTTGATTTACACAGTACTTAACTATAATGATCATATTTCCATTCTAGATAAGTAAAAATTGCAGTAATTATAATATTTCCTCTGAATAAAATAAAATTGGAGAGATTTTACATGGATTATCTCACTTTATTTTTTAAAAAAGTCTTCTCTACCCCGTCTCTTATTAACAGTTGGGTCTGTTGTTTTAAAGAAAGTGTAAAAATTAAAGAAAGCATTTTTTAAAAAAGTGTAAAAGTTGTCCTAAATAATCACATAAATGTTATTGACAGGTGAGATATATCTTATATACAATATTTATTCAAATTCTTATGTCTTATAAACTGATAAAATTCTCAATGTCCCCACCTCTCATACCATGGGCCAGAAATTGTTTTGATGGAGTTTTGCTTGCATGCTTTTGTTTTTGAAATTGCATAGCTAAATTTCAAAAGATGGTTCTACAAATAGAACTTTTAATGTAGTTTAACTGTTCTAAAACCTAAGAAATGAGATGTCATATGATATTTTCTCAAATAAATATAGAAATACAAGATTGTGTCCAAGTCATCAAAAATAAAACTGATAAAAATTGTTAAGATTGAATTATTTGTAAAAAGAACAAACTTAATTACCATTTTGCCATCTCATGGGTCAAGAAGACAAAATTAATGGTTCACTGAAGGTGTCAATTCTTTGAAAACATTATAATTACAATTTTGAGTTTTGAAAAAGTTTACTAAGCATTTTAACTTTACAACTCTAAGTAGAAAGAGAAATGTTCGCTTTTTGTTGTAATGTTCACTTTTTTTGCAATGTTCACTTTTTATATCCTTGTGCTACATCATTTTTCATTACATTTGACTAATGCTTTTCTGAGAAATATTCCTGAACAGGTCAATAGATAACTGCATTATCTTAATTTCTTTCTCATAAATTCTACTGTGGTTTCTCAAGAGATCCATATTATCCATGCTGACTTAGCATCGAATTTGCTGTTAGAATTTGTGTGTTTTCTTATCAAAGAGATTTGCTATAAATGTATTTGCCTCTTTTTCTCTGCTTTGGCTTCCTTGCTAAATATTTTTTAGTAGACTAAAAAATCGTGGACATTTGGAGGCAAACGTTCATACTCAATGGAATAATGATCTGTTAACAGATCATATTAGAAATGAGATGAGAGGTGACTATTAAAGCAGAACTTTCTGTCAACACATAAATATATAATTTTAATAAGAGTTAAAATAGTAATAAGAATGTAAAACTTTGATTTTATAATCAATGCATTTTTATAAATACTGATATGGCCAGCCACCATCAATTTATTTGAAATTACATTCATTCCCTTTGGAAATCTTCAAAGAAATATCTGCCTAACATTCACCGAACTATTTAGATTTGTACTTGTTTATACGTAGTACAAAATATATACCTGGTATATTTGATAGAATTTTTATGTAAGATTGATAGGATAGAAGCAGAATCATGCAAATACAATCTACATTAAATTTTATGTCCTGATTATGGTTTGTCAGTCACAATAACAGTAAACATGGTAATGAATAGGTTACCAAATCCCTGATAAAGTAACATCTCTTTGAAATAGTTACATGGCTTCCAACAGACATAGTCAGTGAAAAACCCTCAATCTTAAAACCCAAAAGAAATTTGGTTATGAGGTATAAAGCCAGAATAAACAGAGCATAAAGTTTAAGAACTCCTTCACATAGAATTATTTTCAACTAGTTAGACATTTAAATGTCTTGGCTACTTTTTCTCCATTAGGCCTTCCTGTAGTATAGGAAGAATATAGTGAAAAGTTCAAAGGGGGTTCTAAGAGGAAACATAAGGTGTTTATAGTAAACATCTTAATGTAGCCATCCAATGCATTTTTTCACACACTTTCAGCATTTTTCAAAGATGGCATTACTTTTTCTTCTTTGTGATTGAGAATTGTGAGGCACCAAAATGTTAAATATTGTAGGAAGACCATACAGTGGAAAAGAAATGAAACTTAGGAAACTTAGAGATCCATTCTACTATCTTTTAATCAGGACACTCTCATGCATAACTATGTTGACAGCACTTCCTAAAAAATGTCTATTTTTGTGTTTTTGTCATTGTGTTGACCTATGTTTTATGGGTCAAGTTAACCATGCCATATATTTCATGACATATAATAATTGGTTCTTATATCAATGTTTCTATGTCTATCACTATGTAAGTATTATATTTTCTCCACACCCACATTGAAATTTCCCTTCTCTCTTCAGTATAACTGTTATGTTTAATGTCTATGCTTTTTATTTGAATCATGTCCTTCAAATATGTTTATGTTTATGCATTATTTATGTAAAATTCATTGTTATGTATTTTATTTGTCATTTTGTTTTCTCACTAAGCAGTATCATTTGTTAGAATCTTTGCTTATCCCTAGGTATACATGTATTCCATGACTTTAAACTTCATGCATTATACATTTTGAACCTCTGTGAATTAGAAAATGGTAAATCCTAAGCTATTTATTTCCTTGGAGGTGACCCCTTTCTAGGTACTCTTTTATAGAAAAAAAATCTATCTATGCATATCTGAAATGAGGGTCATGATTATGTACCCAGTAAATTTTACCTCTTTTCCTCATTAATTGATAGGTCAATTACTTCCAATTCCCATTATTACAAATATTGCTACAAAGAATACCTTGATATATGTGTATTATGTACGTGTGTGAAAATTTCCCTGGGATAAACGCCAATTGTGGATTTGCTGTGTCAAAGGGTACATATATATACTTAATTTGACTAAGTAGTAACAGATGGCCGGGCAGATTGCTGCTGCTATCTACACTACCACCAGTGGAGCACCAAGATTCCTACCTTATCTATGTATTTGATTTCCTTCATATTTTTTAATATTCTTGCCTTATTTTCCCAGCTGTAGTGAAGAAAGGACCATGTCTCCTCCTTTTTATATGGCTCAAATTAAAAATCCTAGAAATTATTAAACTCATAAGGATTAGGCTTTAATCCTGACATATGAAAGTCAACATGCATTCCAACTATCTTTCCAGGTTAAATTGGAGTTTAGAGTTAAGCAGTGGTCTCCTTCCAACCCAAATTATACTTATTTTGATTTTGTTTGGTTTTATTTCTCATTTATTTCTTTGTTCTATCCAGTTAAACATAATGATTTGATTTTACCATCATTTCTATAGCTAAGACAGAATGAAAATGGTGAAAATAAATATGATGCTTCTCAACTTGTCATGTATTAGTGTCAAGGATCATGAAGATTTATTATTGTATTTTGGGAAGTTGGTGTAACAGAAAGTGTGATGTTCTTCTTATAATATTTACCATCATTGTAAGCTAAAAATTTGACTTTCATGGTAAAGAGCTCTCAATAGGCAAACCCTAATGTATAATCTTGTAATGTTAAAATATTTCCTGAGCAGTAGATATTCAAATGTGTATCAATGAAATATACTTTTAGATATTTTTATTTGTTCATTTAATTTACTCATTACTAATTTGCTTTTCTAATAAAATGAATGACAATGATCTGATTTTAGCCATTTGGAGAAAAGCATGTATTCAGTCATATTATGATGAGTTACGTAATGCTCACAAGTGACATTGATTGGCTCACTCATTATGTTACTGGGATTGCCTTTTTTTCCAAGACTTCATTGTAAAAATCTCATTCCAGGTGCAGCTTAAGAATCATGTACCCTTTGTTCTTTAAAATAATTCTGGATAAATAGCAGGAACTCAGTAAATAATCACTGGTTGACTTATGTTTTCTAAATGAAATCTTCTACTATTCTTTAATTCTTTAAAGAGATTGTTTTTCTTCAGCTCTGTATGGATACTAGATACTCATTGAATGTGTTGCCACATCTCAGCTTTGCATCATATGTATGCTCACTACTTTATACCATCTGTTGTCTTGTTTTCCTCATTTAGCTGTTTACATAGGCAAAGAATGTGAACTGAGCATGATAAATTGGTTTTAGTCCATCTTATGACAATATATCTTAGATGCTTTGCCATACACACACACACACACACACACACAGAGATGCACAAACACACACACACACACAAATGCACGCTTGCACACACACACAGAGATTCTAATTTAAATACTTAACTTTCTATTTTAAATATACATAAGTAATTTTAGTAGATGTTGTGCAATTGAGGTGTGGACAGGGCTGAGATAAAGACAAAAATTGAGCAAAAGAAGTATAAATTGTTTGTTTAGGGTGAGCATCTCTTTCCAAATTATTTGTTCAATGCTATTGACATAAGTCTTCCAGTGTTATAAAGAATCAATGGCCTCCTCTTGGCTGAACAGTTGCTTACTTGGCCATGAGTGTCATTAAATAAATAGCCATATAATTTATTATTCAAGCCAAGGCAGTTTTTTGGCCCTGTCAATAATTCATCAATAACAGGAGTGAAATGAGAGATGCCCAACCTGCCCTCAGGAAACATTAGGAAGAGTGGACACTATGGTGACTTGAGGATCTGGAAGTCTCTTACATTTGATTCAGAAACATTGGAGGACATATGAAAACTAACCAGAATGATGGGGAAAATGTACAATTATAAATATTTAGTCTGTATGATGCTGAACCAAGAAGCATAATTGTGACTCTCAGGCAGGCAGAGTGAAGAGATGGAATCCCTAATCCATCTGAGACTTGACTTTGTGTGTGTGTGTGTGTGTGTGTGTGTGTGTGTGTACTGGGGATTGAACTTGGGGTAACTTGACCACTGAGCCACATCCCCAGCCCTATTTTGTATTTTATTTAGAGATAGTGTCAAAATGAGTTGTTTAGGGCCTCCCTTTTGTTGATGCTGGCTTTGAATTCGTGATCCTCCTACCTCAGCCTCCTGAGCCATGGGGTTACAAGCATGTGTCACCATGCCCAGCTAAGACTTGATTTTAACAAGCAAATATTGATAAGTTTGAAATGAAATTTTAGAAGAATTGAATCATTGCTGTAGTGGTCAGCCTTGTTATTACCATTTTAGTTTTCCTGATTTCTATATATTGATTTTTCTCAGTCTTTGACATCTTAGGTCTCTGTGTTTTTTTTTTTACTTTCTACACTTACAGACTTATATCCTCAGAAAATCCTCATGAGTTTAGCTAAACCTCCTATGTGCTGATGTCCTAAAGTTTATATTTGTAGCCAAAGTTTTTTTACCCATTTCTGGGCTTGAATATCCCACTTTATACTCAACCTTTCTAATTGGTACCCAGTAAACATCTGTACAAGTCCAAGCTTAAACTTCTGCTCTCCCCAACCCCAAACCTGTGACTTCCAACCATTAACTATGCTTGCTCAGACCAAATGTTTTGACATCATCCTGACTACTCTCCTTATTTCATATCCACCTCTATTAGATTCTATTTTATATTAAAATATATTGAGAATTAGATAACTTCTTGTATCCTAATATTCCATTGCTAATCTTCATCACTACTATGATCTTTTGTCTCAACTATTATACTGGTCTCTTAACCACACTGCAAATCAGTATTCTCTCTGCATGCTTTAGACAGTCTAATTTTTATGAAGTAGCCAGGACATTACTGTTAAAGCAGAGAACAGAACTTGGGACTCTTCTGTGTCCAATCTTGTAGTGGCTTCCATTTCACTCAATAAAATCCACAGTCCTTCAAGGAGCTCATTAGGCTACTATATAATACGCCTTCCTTTGTCTTCTCTGAGTATATCTGTTATTCTCATCTGTATTTAATCCAGTGGGCCTACAGATGCTTCACACAGGTATATGGCATTACCAGCATGGCTAAACTAGCAGTTTCCAGCAAGGGGCAATGGGAGATTGGAAGAAATAAAGAGTCAACACAGGCACCTCTTGAAGATAAAACAGCTGGGATCAGATGGAGCGCTGCTCTCTGATGGAGAAGCAGGTCTAAAGAATTACACCAGCAATGTTTATTATATATGTCTCTAAGTCAGATTAAAGACTATGCAGGCATCATTCTTCGTATTCATGAAAGTTACAGAGTTAGCAACAGTATGCAGCTATTTCCTCAGTTACATTCTACAGTTGCAATGTGCAATGTTAGGAGCATTGTGCAGCTCTCAAGAAAGTCCATTGTTTAAAGTTACCAATTCAAAGGCAGATTCAGGAGCAGAGGAACTGGTAAAACATTCTGGTTATCTTAGCAAGGAAGTTCCTACATTTCCAGGAACTGCCATGCCTGGGAATATGGTTGAAGCTGATAAGACTATAGCATAGAGGACATCTCCATAGCAACCGGGCATCCTATGCCTTTGCACAGAAACTTTCCCAGGCACCAAGTATGCCACGGCCATAAAGTCATCTGGGACCCCAATCTCACACACTGGTCTCCAAGTCACTTTCACCACTCTACACAGATATATATGTATGCCTTGGAGCATTGACACCTTTATTGTCTCTCCTTCAAAATGAATTCTTTCACCTTAAGTTTTTCCCTGGATATCTCTTTGTGAATAAATCCAGTTTAAAACTAAAGCAACTCTCCAACCCTCAAAATTAACCTAAAGTCACTATAATTTTCATTAACCCATAGCATTTATCATCCTCAATATACACTGTATTTGATTTATTTTAATGTTTATATTACATTCCTCTAATAGGAGTAGAAGCTCCATAGAACAGAGGTGTTTGTTAATTTTGCTCATAAATAATTCAAAGCACCACTAACGGTATCTACTAGACACTGGCAAACATTTGTGGAAAAAATAAAATTAAAAACCCAGTGACGTCCACAAAATAAATTGCCTTCTCTGCACCTCAAGTAGCACAAACTGCAAGCATTCAATAAAATTATCTCTCTATGTCAACCAAGAACAAATTATCTTGATCAAGAAATCAACATGTAAAAAAAAGATTAAGAAAAGTTTCACTATATCTTGATGTTTCATTGCTTTTAAAACAGTGTTCATATTAGTATGTGAGATGATATTTTGGTAATTTTCATGGGATATGTGATTGTGATGTGAAAGGAAATGTTTAGAAAAAAATGAAATAAAGTTTGATTTAACATGTTCCAAATAGAAAATAATTGAAAGGAATAAATCAAACAAAATTGGCAAAACCATGCTAATGATTGACGAGATGTGATAGATACTCTGGGATTTCTTATGTGATTATCTTTACTTGTGTATATTTGACATTTTCTATAACAAAATATTAAACTAAGTAGCCTCTGCAGTCTCTTCCAACTCAAAAAATACTTTATTCGAGTCAGAATTTTTAGGACAATAAATTGTATTCTAAATACTAAGAGACTCATTGGGATCCCCAATATCTTTTTACATTATAACTAAACATTTAACTGTAAACAATATTAAAATATTAATTGTTTTAAACTATGACTCAAACTGAAGAAGTTTAAGTGAATTCTGTTCATTGTGAACAATTAATGCAGGTAAATGAGTAAATAATGTCTGTATATTTATCATTGTACAAACTATATTCCATAATTCTATCAGCAGAATGGAGCTTATTTTTTTTCCAAAATAGATCCTTACTACCTGGATTTAATAGCAATAACTACCTAATTTGCCAAAATAAAAACTACTATTTAAACTATGTACTACTATATTTCTTATTAGAGTATTAATATTAAAGGCTGTAAGGATATTTTTTAAAGAAGGATAATGGTATTTATCTTCATCATGCATGTATAATCATGGATAGGTATAGATGAAAATTATGTAATGTTGATATATAAGCAGTAAGACATCATTAGGTGAATAAGTTCTGAATCATGAGTCATTTGATGATGAAACATAGAGGAGAAAGAGATGAGATCATGGATATAACTTTTATGAAAATGGTCTCATCCCATAAAGTATAGAGAAGCAGAACATTATAAATAGGACAGTTAGGTGAAGGAAAAAATCATATTTGGGATTTGGCACAAGGACATTTTATTCATATTAATATTTTTTTTTCAGTTGATAAATGCAGACGTTTATTTCTGGATTCCCAATTTATTCTGTTAATCTACATGATTATCTTACATTGGTTCCACACTGTATTGCTTACTGTACACTCTTATTTTTGAAATCAAGAAATGTGAATCCTCCAACTTGGATCATCTTTTCAAAGATAATTTTATCAACTGTGGGTCCCCTGAGTTTCCATATGAATTTTTGTTTAGTTCAGGGTTTTTTGTTTGTTTTGGTTTGGTTTTGGTACCAGGGATTGAACCCAGAAGCGCTTAACCACTGAGCCACATCCCCAGCCCTTTTTATATTTTATTTTGACACAGGGTCTTGTTAAGTTGCTTAAGGCCTTGCTAAATGTAGGGGGAATTTATAAACAAAAAGATGGTAATGTTTGAGAAATTTAACCATGATCTTACCTTGACTGTTTCTTCTTGGTATGACAAATATCTTGATTAAGAAGATCAATATCAGATCATAAAAATCATATCAGGTTTTTGATTTTTACATTAACATTTGAATTTCATAGTTTCAGAAATTTTTGTTGTTACTATTTTATTTTTTACTTATATTTTGCCAGCTGCCCCAAGCCTTCTACATAGGGTTTTCAATGTGTCATCTGATTGTACCTGAACTACACACAGTAAAAGGTATCTCCTGACCACTTCTTTCACATTGAAAGACGAATTAAATTTCACATTATTACCTAAGTTCAAATGGAAATGACCATATTCTCCTTAAACATTAATGCTTGCAAAAATTATCTTTTTTTATAGTCAAAATTGTCTTTCAGTTTTGCTAGTCAACCAAAACACACATAAAACTTGTTTCATTTTATTTTATAAGGTAGTAGTTTTCAAATCTTTTTTATATATTGACAAATATAAAGGACCTACACATATATAAGTGACACTACACCCACTGGAATTATGCAGTGATTAGCCTATATATGCTTTCAACTGAAACTAAAGTTTCTTGAGCCAACCTTTGGTTTTGCTATCTTATGGTCCAACACGACAAAGTGTACAACCAAAGGCATGAAAAGTTGTGCTGCAATTGTGTACAATGAATCAAAATGCATTCTGCTGTCATATATACCTAACTAATATAAATTAATTAACAAAAAAGAAGCAGAAAGGATGGTAAAGAATATTATTTCAAACGACATATGTAAACACAGATGAGGGTGGATTGTTGTAATTCTGTATGTTCTGCATGTAGATTGTGAGATTCATTGGGTATGACTGTAATACTCCAAATACAGTAAATTGCAGCAACACTGGAATAGATAGCATCAGTTTCTCTGTCTCAAGTACATGAGGTAACCCAGTGGGGCCAAACAGTGGTAACATATATAGTGAATTGTGCTGTAAATATGAGAAACACAGGATCAATGCCTCAGCACCTTTGCAGTAAACCACTACCAAGACAGAAGCCCTTCCTTGGGGAGCAAACAGTTAACTTGTAGTCATGTTATCATCATGTTCATCTAGTTACTTGCCTACAGAACTAGTTATACAAACTGCTTGGTATCAAAGGATAGTCTTGTCTTATAACTTCACACACTCAGCAAGGATGTCCAGATATGTGTTTTGCTCATGGTGAATTGCCCTCTCAATAAACTTGTGAAGCGGAGGGACATAATCTGTTTTATTCCACTTTGATAAAATGCTAGTCAAGATTGAATCATCTGATTTCAAGACTCACTAATAATTACAACTCAGAGTTTGAAAATTCCTGCCTTAAAGTAGAACACTACCTTGTACCCTAGTAAATGTCTTAAGGATTCTGATTCATCAAGCCATTACTAAACACCACATAATTGCTTCATACTTTGTTGAGGGTTCAAGAATCAATGTGTTAAGCAGAAGAATTATGGTCTTTATCACAACTATAGTTTAAGTTTTCCAATTTTTTCTATTTGGTAATTTTTTAGTATTTTAGTTTTTTAACTTTATTTTGCTCTTAAGAAGCTAAAACATAATTTGGTATGATGACTTGTCCATTGCCTGGTAGGTTCTAAACATTATTCTTATATGATATTCCTTCCATGATTTTCCTTGTAGTAAAAATCTATACCTAAGTTAAATAAGGAAATATTGGCGTGGTACTCTAAGAAACTAAATTTAACTGAAATTATTGCCTGAACTCTTGAACTTAGAAATGTGCACCTTGAATTTACTAATTTTCAATTTTCTATCTCTTCTTCCTCCCTTCCTCCTCCCTCTTCCTCTCTCAATCTCTCCATTCTTATCCCTGTCTGTATCTCTGTGTATCTCTATCTCACACAGACACACACACACACACACACACACACACACAAACAAACAAACACACATACACAAATGCACAAGCTAATTAATGGGATGGAAAATAAACTTGAAGCTTAATGAAGCAAAATTCAAAAGAAACAAAGCAAACAGAAATCTGATATTTTAAAAGATAAATATGTGTTGCTTTATATCCTGTATGCAGCTTTGAAATGTTGTGTGATTAATCTTCTCTACTATTCACTAATTTTCTAGTTAAAGCTTTTAAAGAGAAAGTCAATAAAATATATTTGCTTTTTTTTATATGGAAAAGAATCCCATTTGTCTTCTCTACCAATCGAGTACCATGACAGTGTAACATAAACAAACAACTTAACTCGATCTTACAGGATCATGATGAAGTATATAAGAAACTACTTTCCAATGCTATTTGTTTGTTTTGCAAGTTTATATGAATATGAACCTGAGCCATATCATTTTTGTTATGTTAATCAGAGCACTATAGTTGTTGCAATTGATAAATTTTTATACTAACTTGTTTCTATTATCTCTGGTAAAATATGGAAGTCTAGTGCATGCATACACACAGACACACACACACACACACACACACACACACAGAGCTACTTTCTCAAATATCCCAAGTAACACATATTTAAAGCATGACCCAAAGTAAATTAAAAATTAAAAACTTTTTGTATTAAATCTGTTTGAAAGATATTTATAGCATCTGTGAGTCACACTATTAAGGGGAGTTACTATGCAATTGAAGTTAGCAATTAAGGTCTGATTCTGTATCCTGTATGCCTATATTCTTAATTATTAAAAACTCAGAATTCTCGATCTAAAATATTGAACACTGCATAAATACCATTATTAAAATATCACAACGAAGAAGTGTTCGTTGTTAAAAGAAAACAATACACTCTGATAAGTGGATACTGACCCATAATGGGGAGGCATGGGAAAAATGGAAGAACTTTGATTGGACTAGGAGGAGGGAGAGAAGCTGATATGGGAGTGGGAAAGATGGTGGAAAGTGATGGAAATTATTACCTTCGGTACATGTATGAGTGCACATATGGAGCAACACAACATTGTGTACAATCAGAGAATTGAAAAGTTGTGCTGCAATTGTGTATAATGAATCAAAATGCATTTGTCTGTCATATATTTCTAATTAAAATAAATAAATTAATTAAGAAAGAGTAGATTAAACATATTTTTCCAAATAAATAAAGTGAGTGGTTCCAAAAGAAAAAACAAAACAATAATGTATGACTCTATATTTACTCTTTTTAAAAGAAAAAATTTTAATATTTATTTTTAAGTTATTGGCGGACACAACATCTTTGTTTGTATGTGGTGCTGAGGATCAAACCCGGGCTGCACGCATGCCAGGCTTGAGCCACATCCCCAGCCCTCTATATATACTTTTAAAACTTTGTTAATTTGTCTTTACTTAGGAATCAGAGTTGATGTGAAACAATGAACAGAATATTGAAGCATATTAAGAAAAAATGTAATTTAGCATTTGTAGACATGTCATTGACTTTGTAATTTAAGGTTTTAATATTCCTAAAATAATTTCATAATAAATGTAATACATATTTTAGCGATGTATGGCTTTATATGGAAGAGATCTTGATTTGCCTCTCCATGTATTTATTGACTAACATTTTTATTGAACAAGGAGTAATATTTCTGAATGGACACAATGTGATTTGAGCCTACTAAAATGGGCAATGGTGACAATCAGTTGATTATATAAAATTCAGCATTTTGATTTAACCTATGGCAATTTTAAATTGCCTATTGTGTGATAAACTTTCAATGGAAACAGCATACATTAAAAATAATTTAGTCCATACACCTCAATTAATGCATAGGAAAAGTAGGGAAGAAATGACAGTCTCCTAATTAAGCATTGGGAGAGCAAAGACTCAAATGTATATAAAGCATTTATTCCATAAAAATAAATGTCATGAAAAATTACTGTTTCAATTATTCATCTGAATATTCTACAAATATTCTAAACACTTGTAGTATTCCAGGCCCAGTGCTAGCTAGGCTGTGGGAATAAAAACGGAAATACATGGGACTATTACCTACATAAATCATGATTTAGCAAAGGAGAGTGTTAACAAAAGGAAGAGGAGGAGGTGAAACTAAAGGTATTTCAGCTTTAGCTATAAAAGACATCACAGGGTCTTAGGATTATGCACATTACTCTGATTGGTGGACAAGGCAGAGGTCTCACTTGAGTTGTATTTTGAGTTTGATCTCTTCTCATCTGGACTATTGCCTCTTAAAAGATGCTCCCTTGGGGCTGGGGATGTGGCTCAAGCAGTAGCTCACTTACCTGGCATGCGGAGGGTACTGGGTTTGATCCTCAGCACCAGATTTAAAAAAAAAAAAAAAACAGTAAAAAATAAAAGATATTGTGTCCACCAAAAACTAAAAATAAATATTAGAAAAATTCTCTCTTTCTCTCTCTCTCTCATAAAAAAAAAAAAAAAAAAAAAGATGCTCTCACTTCTAGTTTGACCTTGCTCTACATCTGTCCTCCACCTTGCTGCCTGGTTGTTCTTTCTAAGATTTAAAATTTAAGCAGAGCACTTGACTGTTAAAGAGGCTTCAATAGTTTTCCATCTCTTCAAGATGAAGTTCAAATTTGGTATCATTGCATAAGAATGTGCACATTCTTGCCTCAATCAATCAGTAGTCTTACTGGTTGCTACTTTTCTGGAAACATACTTTGATTTAGATACATTGAAATGCTTAATTTTTACTTCCTGGTCAAAGTTGAAGAATTTAAGAGCATTCTAATTGAAAGTCACCATTAACTCAGTGAAACTAGAATTAACAAAAGTTTTAGCAAATAAGAGGGAATGTAACAATGTAAAATGTTTGTGGGAGAAGTGAAAATTAATAATAGTAACCAAGATGACAGGGAGAGGTGATTTCTTGATAGTCAATCAGTGGTAAGATACAGTCAGGGTTAATAATTCTTTTATTTTCCCAATTCTTAATGTATAATTTCTCAACTAATTAAGTGGAAAATATGATTGAATTTCGCCTAACAAACTTCCCACCTGGTAGAAAATTAAACAGTATGGAATCATAAGGGGAGTTCTTTTTTCTTTAGACCATTTTGTATATTTTGCTATTTGTGCAATGCAATTTCAATTTGACATAATAAATCTCCACAATTAAAAAACCTGCCTGAAGTAAAAAAATATTTACAAGCCCAGCATATCTTAATTATTTGAGAAATTGCACAGTATGTTTATATATTTCTGGAGATTATCTTCCAACTCGTTTTCTAAAAGATGATAAGAATAGTTCTCCAAATTGAATACAGGACAGAAACAGAATAAATGGATTATAAAGTTGAATAATGCTGAATCCATTCTGATATAGAACATCTAAAACATGGCTTCATTATTATACTGAGAATGCTACTCTTGGTTGTAAAAGGGAATTTGGAACTGATTGTGGCTGCGTGAAAATTGTAAATGTCAGATCTCAGTTTAATTGTGGTGGAAATATGTGGTAGTTCATTCTTAGTATTAAACAGCTGTGTAAATATTGGAAAAGCAGAAAATCTAACATAATCAATGGTGAGATGTTCTGAGGTTCATGTTTTTGTTTTAAGCCATGAATTAAAATCCTATGTAGGAAGAAAAATAAAGGTTAAGATGCAGTGTATAACTTAGGGTTTCTCAACATTGGCTGTACATTACAATCACTTGTAGAGCTTTTTAAATAAGCAAATGCCTAGGCCCCACTGCCAGATAGTTTACATGAATTGGTCTGGGTTGATGCCTAGGCATTAGTACTGATTTTTAAATAAGGTTCATATCTGATTCTGCTAGGCACCCTGGGATGAGAACCACTGGTCAACATTGATGAATATGAGGTTCATATATTTCAGTTGTAAAAGAGAATATAGGAAACTTGTCTAATCTTTCCTTACCTGGGCATCATGCTGTGATGTAGTCAACCAAAATTAAGCCAGTTACATGCATTTTTACTGTGAAACTGGCCACACAAATCTTCCAAAGATAAATGAAATGAATAGAAAAACCAGATAGATGTGTATTTCACTCTTTTGTGATTTCACATTTTCTTGACTAGAACTACTAATGCTCAATAGAACGAATCATCCTGACAGTACATTTTTATATACCCTGTGAAGGTCTCATAAATAAGACATGGCTGAAATCATGTAGGAGTAATATTTATCTTGGAAAAACAAAATCTCTAAAGGAAGGATTTATATATTGAATATACTATAGTTATTATGACAAAGGAGCAATTTTCACACATACTCCCCACATTTGCACATACATCTACAACTATCTGTACTATAGAATATGCATTATAAGAGTCTTAACTATATTTACATTCACAGAAAAAATACAGGTAGGAGAACAAAAGGAATGTTGCTATCTTAAGTATTTCCCATGTATTTAGGTGTGTTACCTACCCTTTTCACCTGGTATGAAGATACTAGACTTATTTTTAATAGAGAAATTACCTTAAAAGATTCATCCAGCTTTTCCAACATTGAGTATATCTATGAAAGAATGTGCCAAAGAAAATAGCATTTATTGTAAGGCTATAGCCTTAGTCCAAATCTTGTCTTTGCCTAATGTCTGTGAGCCTAAACAATCTTGTTGACAATATTGTGATACTCAATTTGCTTCAGAGAATTTGTGTGAGGATCAAGAACTATAAGCATCATGATGGCAGGGTGTTTTGACTGTTTTGTTTCTTAATCCCCAATCTTTGGAACAATGCATGGTACATAATGCTCAGTCAATATTTGTTCAATGAATAAACTAAACAATCCATGTAGGTACAACTGACAACTGACACTTTGAGGTTGTTCAAATAATGCTAGTTAATATTATTGTCTTTTTATTTCAAAAGATGTTTACCTAATTTGAATTTTCAAATAATAGAAATGTGATACTAAAGCTGTGCAAGTGGCTCCTTCTAAAGGATTATCTTTCTCTGTTGCACTGGTATGTGAAATCTAATTATAAGGTACTGAGATAAAAG
This sequence comes from Callospermophilus lateralis, assembly GCF_048772815.1. Classification (NCBI taxonomy): domain Eukaryota; kingdom Metazoa; phylum Chordata; class Mammalia; order Rodentia; family Sciuridae; genus Callospermophilus; species Callospermophilus lateralis. The sequence continues at coordinate 16,895,789 of NC_135325.1, forward strand.
CCAAAAAATACTCAGAGGTAGAAGCATTTTGCCTTGACAGAGTGGATTCTCATAATCTTGGTAACCATATAAAGGACTGGAAAAACTTATATGTTAGCAGTTGTAGACCTAGGCTGAAACCCCATTTTATGTGTAATATTTTATCATTCTTCCCAAATAAGAGTCAGATTGTCTCCTCCTGTTTCTTGTCACACATATATTAACCCATCCTTCCAGTTAACCAAATGAGAAACCCTAGTAACATCATTGACAACCCTCATTCTCAATCTTGGCCACTTTCCACCAAATCTTGTTATTTTGCCTTCTGAATATATCTTCTTTTTTTATTGGTTGTTCAAAACATTACAAAGCTCATGACATATCATCTTTCATACATTTGATTCAAGTGGGTTATGAACCCCCATTTTTACCCCAAATACAAATTGCAGAATCACATCGGTTACACATCCACATTTTTACATACTGCCATATGAATATATCTTCTAAAGTGATTCATTCTCCCTGTCTCTACATGGACACTTGTTCAATCCTACTTGAAAGAATCTTTTATACATGTTATAGACAGAATGATTTTTCTTAAAGGAAAATTTGATAAGCACTCAGCACTTAAAAAATAGAGTTCCCTTTGCCCTTGAGGTAATGACAGTATTCTTTAAATGACTTTAATCATTTGGCTCCCATGAACTCTATAGGAAAAAGAAAATAAACATATGAACACACATATACACTTATGATTGACTATTTTTATTTTATCTAAATGAAATTTAGTATTTGTTTCAATTGTAATTACTGGCCAGAATTATTAGTGTCTATTAACACAAACTAGCTTTGTAACTAATTTGTATTGATACTTATTTCAAAATTAATTCTGCCAGTAGCAATTGTCATATATGTGTTAATAAAGAACTACATATTAATATATTACAAGTTCATTTTGTTACCTTTTGATAGCTATCTTTCAATATAACAAGTTCTCTTCAAAATACAATATAGTTTTATTTTATGCATATAAAAATATTTCCAGAGGGGGTCCATAGTCATTAAATTGCCAAAGCCGTCTCTCTCTCTCTCTCTCTCTCTCTCTCTCTCTCTCTCTCTCTCTCTCTCTCTCTCTCTCTCTCCCTCTCTCTCCCTCCCTCCCTCCCCCCTCTCTCTCACTTATACAAACACACACAATGTTAAGAACCTATAAATTATATTGCAATTCCCTGAATTTTATTGTTTCACAAGGGCAATCCTTGCTACAGAACTGTAGTGGCTTGGTCCATTTTCTGTTGATATAACAGAACACATGAGATGAGGTAATTTATGATTGAAAGATTTTTATTTTGTAACACAATTCTGGAAGTCCAAGAATATGGTGCCACCATCACTCCCCACCCCTTCTAGTGAGAGAGTCTTGTTGCTCTATGCAGCATCAAAAGAAGAAGGGCAAGCAGGAACTTGCAGAAAAGACAAGCTCAAGGTTTAACCTTGCTTTATGGTAACCTTCTGTCAAGGTGACCATTCCAGATTCACAAGAGTGAGAACTTACTACTGCAAGTTAGCTTTATTGTCTGTTAATTAAGGGTGTATCACCACAACCCAAAATCCTCCTACTATGACCCACCTTCCAACATTACCATATTGAAGAATTATGCCTCAGAATGAGTTTTGGTGCAAACAAACCATATTAAAAGTATAATAGATATTCTACTACATTGATTCAATAGGAACACACTATGTGTTGAATGGAACTGAGTCAAATAATATCCTGAGATATGGACATAATTTCATAAGGTAATTTGACAATACCTTTAGCCTTTAGTGGTCTTTATCACTTGTTTGGTCAGGATAAACATGTCCAAGAGGTAGGGGTGTGTGTGTGTGTGTGTGTGTGTGTGTATGTGTGTGTGTGTGTGTGTACACAGCACTGAGCCATATCTTCAGATCTTTTTATTTTTTATTTTAACAAATGGTATCACTGAGTTGCTGCTGAGGCTAGCTTTGAACTCACAATCCTCCCTCAGCCTCCTGAGCTACTGGGATTACAGTCATTTGCACCACATGCAGCATGGTGCAAATTTTTAATTTTTGTTTAGATGTTGATATACCTTTATTTTGTTCATTTATTTATATGTGGTGCCGAGAATCAAACCCAGTGCCTTACACATGCTACACAAGTACTCTAAGCCCAGCCCCAAGATTTATTTTTTGATTACTACTCGATGTACTCATTTTAGCCTATGTGTGCAAACATTAACTGACTATGCTAGATGGATAAAAGAAATTAATATGGTTTGGCTCTCAAAATCCCATAGCTTAACATCTAATTCAAAAATTGAGAAAGTGTTCATGGGTGTCAAGTTGCATTAGCTTGTATAACTTTTATTAAGATAAGATTGAGGAAGACTCTTTTACCTCTTTTTATTTCTACCTCTTCCTTTATAATACTAATTATTATCATCCTTTCAGACAACAGCATTTCCACCTGGGTAAGTTTTGCCTATCACATAACACAATACTGTTGAATATATAGTCATATCATGTTTACTTTGTATTTTTCATAACTTTTTAAAATATATCACTCTTCTGTGACATTTTCTGGGCTTAGTCATACAACAAGTATGATGTGCAGGGGTAGTTTCAATTGAACATCTTTATTTTTTTTTTTAATTTTTAACTGAAGAATACTTTTAGGCTATTGGAATGGCAAGTTAATATTTGATGTACAAATATTGCATTTAAAGATTTTCACAAGCGGAAGAGAGTTCCATACAGAATTGATTGCAAAATAATAATTGCACATGCCCTCTTCCACAAAATCAGAATGGTATGGTTTTGAATGATGAAGCTATTTACTACATGGCCAACATAAATTTTCCCTCCTCTTTGTTAATCCATGTAGTGACTTCAGCACTCAGTAGGCACATTTATTTATTTGTATCTTCTGTACAGTCTTAGTGTTTTGCACATCACTAAATGTATGTTGGATTTCTTTATTTATGTCTTCTTTAAAACAGTCATTTTAATTTTAAATTGAAAACAATATGCAACAGTAATAGCACATCAACAATTCCAGAATATACTTCACACAGTTGAACACAAAATAAAATAATCAGGTGATTGAAGTGACATTTTTAAAACTTTCAGTCCTATTATATTTCATGGTGATTATCTAAAACTTCATGTTCTATGTCTCATACCTGTTTTATTATGACCCATGCCCTATTAAATACCAGCAAGTCATGAGCACTATTATGGTCAGAGCAGTGTTTCTCGATTTTATTGGATGGTGGAAACAACTGTTAAAATGCAGATTATGATTGAGAGGTGGGGCTTAGGTTAATGTAAAATAAAAATTGCTCCAGACCACTTGAATAAAGTGGACTTTATTCTAGACCATCCCAGTAGGAAAGAGAGAATATTTTAACAGGAATGAGAGATTCAACTCAACCCCACTGAAACAGAAGGTGGGGATATTTTTCAATGCTGGCTATGAGCTAGTAGAAAAACTTTGGAGTACATGGCTAGGTGGGGAGTAGGCTGGTTAATGTGATTAAGCCATTTATATTTGCTAGGTGGTTTCTTATCCATGCTAGGCTTGTTTCCTCCTACAGAAAGTAGAAAATAGGGACCCTATGTTTTCTTGATAATGAACTTTCAAAGGGATAATTTCCAGATATTTGAGAAAGATAGGCTCAACATCACAAAGATTTATATCTCACAGGGGCCGAAAAATTATTTGCAACTTCAAGTTTTCTAAAGCAAATCCTCTAAGAAAAGGTGTTCAGAGACATATATTCAGAAAGAAGCCTGTCTAAAATCTGATCATGCTGAAGAAAACATCAAGACTTCTTGGGTGGTTTACATTTCTAATTAGCTCTCAGGTGGTGCCATTGCTGTTGGTCTGCAAACCACACTGAGTAGCATAGCTGTGTTCTCTGGCATCAATATACAGGAAATATTCAATACTAAAGAGTTATGCTATCTTACTTTTCAACTTTTAGAAGGCACATAGAAATGTGTGTGTTTAAAATGGTCAAAATCATCGGCCTAGTAGTAAAATAAAAGGTGTTGTGTACAATATTTAAAGCAATGATGTCCTTTTGTATTTCTAGAGGCCCAATAAAAAGGCCTAAGAGTCCCAGTCCATGAGACAAAATTTGGAATAAGGTGGGTCTCAGAGTTTAGGACACATTTGATATTTACCTCATTTCACTATTGGAAAAGTAGTGTTAATATGGAGTCTTATTATTATATTTTGTTTTAATTACTCTGTTTTTATTCCTAGCAATGCATCACCTACTTTTAACACTTGAAGAAAATTATAGCCAATGACAGTGCAAAAATATAATTTAACAATATAAATAGTTATTACCTGTTAAAATCAATTTTCTCATATAATCAGGTAAACTAGAGCAGATATGCTCACACTGTAGAAAATCATTAAAGATAGAATAATAACATGCCAGGGACATTTTTTTTTTTTTTTTTTTTTTGGTAAACTGAATTCTCCTAAGGATTTTGTTTTAAAATTTCCCTAATTATTTAGGACTGGAGGATTTCTTTTAAATGTTGCTCAAAAGACTTTTCAAGAAATTTGAGTCATCTGTATAAACACTGGCTTTTATTGTATTGAATTTAATGTGTAAATTTAAAGTGTTCATATTAAATAATCAAATTTCTAAAATGTAATTCATTAACATATGGAAAATATTGAGGTCTAGAATTAACTCAAAAACAAGCTCTAACTTGCTAAAACTAAATGCCTGTAATGATAACACACTCCAAAGATCAATAATAAAATTACTTGAATTTAAAGACAATCAATGAATTAATAGGATTAAGAAAACTTTGCCTTTTTTCATAAAAAGTTAAAAAGTCAAGAATGTGATTTTTTTAAGGTTAGCTCTTCATTAATGGAGTTTTTGATCCATTCAGAGCCTAATCTAGGCTTCAGGATTCAAACAAACAATTTCCTAATATTTTAATTTTCAATCAGGAGAGATTCAGTCAGGCCAAGACATTTAATTTGGCAGCCTCCTTTTTTTAACACATAGAGCTGCTTCTTTAGTTTGCTTTTCTTAATAAAATGGATGAGTTTCAATGAATTTACATGCAAAGTAGTAATAAATTAGCTGAATTCCATTTTCCATTGATTCTCATTGTAAAATTATAGATATTTTGGACATTGAACAAACGTCCTTCTCTGGAATGAGGAATTTAATATGAAAATTGACTAAAGAAAAATTATGATGTAGAATATGGGCATTATCTTTGTATATTTGCAGTAATTTGTACCATTTTTCCTGATCTCTTACCTTGCCAACTCTGCTTTCTTACTGGACCAAGAATCATTTCATATAGTAATACTAACTTTTTTTTTCTAGAAATAACTCATAGAACTTTCACATTAATTAATCTTCATGATTTACTTGTCAAATAATTTTATTTGGATCATCAACATAAACATTTAAGTAAGTAGTAAGTGCCAGAGTTTGGGTTTAAATCTGGTAGTATGACTCTAGAGCCTTCCCCAGTTAGAAAATTATTAATTTATTTCTATAATAATACAAATATTGGAAGTACTTATAAAACAAATTTACAGGGCTGGGGATGTGGCTCAAGTGGTAGCGGACTCACCTGGCATGCGTGCGGCCCGGGTTCGATCCTCAGCACCACATACAAACAAAGATGTTGTGTCCGCCAAAAACTTAAAAAAATATAGATATTAAAAAAAATTCTCTCTGTCTCTCTCTCTCACCTCTCTCTTAAAAAAAAACAAATTTACAGTTAATGAACATTTATTACTGTTTAATAAAATACCCTTATTACTATCCCCAATGTCAGAACTAGTACTTTGCAAACCATTCCAGAAAATGTTCATGTGTCTTCTTGTAACCACACAAGAAAACACAGATATGCACCAATATGCAAAAGAATAATCAGTATACTGGCTTTCATAGAATGGCATCCTTACTTGACATTTTTATCACCAAAATATGCATCCCTAAACATCATAATATAGTTTTACCTAATTTAAAAATATTTTTGGTCTTTTTTAATCTATATATTCCTCCATATCTTTTATGTAAGCACTTTATTTATTGAAGAAACTGGATCTTTTTTTCTGTAGAGTTTTCACAGTCTTGTTTTTGTTGCCTATGTTTTGTGATATAGTTTAACTTTCCCACTATCCACTGCATTTCCTATTCATCCCCTCATTTTGCCTGAAGATCACTAAACTTCAAAGTCTTCTTTTCTGCCCTGCTCCTTGGCACTTCTTGGCCCTCTATTGATATGAGTGGTGGCCAAGATAGAATTGAACCATCTGCCTGTCTAGTAGGAGCTTGGAGGTCCCATATATTGGATTCTGGGTTGTTAAATGCCATCCAAGGACAAGTTCCAGGAATTTCAGAGTACACATGGGTTAAGATAGAATACAAAAAAAAAAAAAAAGCAACATTTTACATTTTTTTTTTTTTTTTGGTACCAGGCATTGAACCCAAGGTGCTCAACCACTCACCACCAGGAGTGCTCAACCACTGATTCACATCCCAACCCCTTTTTATATTTTATTTAGAAACACGGTCTCACTCAGTTACATAGAGCCTTGTTAAGTTGCTGAGACTAGCTTTGAATGCCTGCCTTGGCTTCCTGAGTTTCTAGAATTACAGGCGTGAGCCACCATACCTGATGCAACATATATTTTTTATAGCTAAACTTCTCTCTTTAAAAGAAGTGTTTCTTATTAAGATATTATACTATTTCAGTCATCCACAGATTTATTATCATCATTTTCCTGTTGTTTTGTTCATAAATTTGTTTTGATGAAAATGAAAAGAAATTCCATATTGATCTTTCTTTTATATGATGCTGGTTTACAAAATTGAAAAGTTTTGAATACATTTCTTGCATTTGAAAATTCTTAAAGAAATTAGTTTTAATTAAAGTTTTAATTAGTTTAAAAGAAATTATTGTCCTTAACAAATTATATAGGAAAATTTAAAAAAATCTTTAAAATCTACATTGAGGAAAGGTATCTATGTTTTAGCTAAGCTTTTAAAGAAACTCATACTACTACAAATGCATTTTTATCACTAAAAATATTATTCTCTTTCATGGAAATGAGAAAAGCAGCTTTCTTTTTTTAGGACAGGAGAATTAAAGTTCATCGCATGGAAACTGTGGAGAGAAAAGTAGCTAAGTATTTCTCTTCTGGACATTTCTATATCTGTTCTTCAATCAGACAGCTTCCATTTACATTGCCTGCTGTCATGAAAGTCCATGCCTTGCATGCAATACCAACATAAATTCTCAGTATGGCAACAGCTGTGCTTCTTGATGAATAAATTCTTAATTATCAAATTGTTTTAATTATCCACTTCTATCTATGCTCTCAGTTATATATTAAATAGAGGGACCTGGTATATTTTATATTAGTGGAAGAAAGGTAATCCACGTTTCCTTTTTTTCCTGACTTATTATATCTTCACTACCTTTAAACTGTTTGGTACATGATCAGTCACAGCACAGTACTATTTATTGAGCATCCATGGCCACTGGCAGACGTGGCATTGAATATAATGCTGTAATGTTGCTCCAAGCCTTTTTGCCTTCGTGCTAAATGACTCAACTCATCACAAGAAATTTATAATGGACATATAACTCCCCTATTTAGTCTGCATGAGATTGATTTGTTGTGAACTTACTAGCTATAGTGTTTTTGAGAGATATACCTTCAATTCAAATAAAGATAGTCTCATCTATGGATTTCAAAGTAAGTCTGCACACTATAAGTCTGTATTACAGGAGTGAGATGAAGCCAAATGTTAAAAAATAAGAAAATGTCATTTGGATTTGGAGCTTACTGTGTTATATAGAAATATTAAATTAGGAATGTTAAGAGTACACTGAAGGTTAATATTGTTTGAAAGTTTATTTTGAATCTTATAGAAGTGTAGCAAGGTGAATTAGGTGATGTGATTTCAGCATTCCCAGGTTGTCTGTTCCCTACTGTATCCAAACCTCTTCCAAGTCCATTTCCTTTATTGTGACCTCTGTGGGTATTCTATCTTTATAGTCCTTTGTAAAAAAAAAAAAAAAAAAACATCTGTTATTATTATCATTATTGCTGATATGGTATTCTCATTACACCCATAATCCAACTCTTCTGCCCACTTTGGGGAATGATCTGTGTGACTTGGTTTGCTCTTCTTCATCATAATTATCCCCTGCTGATAAGAATCACAAAGTGCCATAATTGAGACCCACGATATTAAAAGTGTGATAATAGAATCCAGGATAGACATAAAGGAAATGGAGAGGGGGAAGAATGGCAGACTAAAAAATAGACACAAAATAAAGAACAGGTTTATTTTCAAAAATGCATATTCTACCTAAAAGCATTTCTACTCCTAATTTCATATCTTAGAGGAATTTGCACATTTATGATAATTTATGATAATACCTATATTTATAGAAAACTTACTCCATGCCAAGTGCTCCTATCTATCATCCACTCTATGAGATAGATAATTTAATATCCCCAATTCACTTATGAGGAAAGTAAGACATAGAGCTTGGGTAATTTGCTATAGCTAGCATTTGAAACCAAATAGTATAACTCCAAAGATGTAATTCATAACCAAGGGCACCATATATAGCTATGAAATTTGTGCATAGGGAGCAAGTTGATGCAAAAATTCAACCACTTAATAATCCATGCATTTCTAGTTCAATTCTAAATCCACCTGAGTACAGTCATCCCTTGGTAGCCTTGGCGAGTTAGTTCAAGGACTCCCCCTCTCCACACACACAAGTATCTAAATCTGCTGATGCTTAAGTCCCTCATAGAAAATGCTATGGTATTTGAATATAGTCTACAAACATCCTCCTTTATACTTTAAATAATCTCTAGATTACTTATAATACTTATTGCAATCTAAATGCTATGTAAATAGTTGTTATTACTACATTAGGGAATGATGGTGACAAAAAAGTCTGTCAAAAGAAAGAAAAAAACACTTATGTTATTGTCTCTCAGGCAACCAGGACATTTTTATCAGTGCACTTAACCTCCCCATTACTTCCTATAATTCTTGTACCATTGGAAACTTGAAAGACCATATCCCATTATGTTCCATATCTCCTGGCCTGCCAAGATTTCCTTCTAATATCATGAAATTACACAAGCTATAAGAAGAACTAATTTACACTAAATTCTTAGGTAGAAATAACTGACCAGGAAGCAAGGTCATTGTTTAAGCACTTAGATTAAAATTGTAATTCATCAGTGATCCTTCACAGACAATGAATGTGACTGACGTTGGAATTTTTGGAGATGATGGCCCCTTGGCTTATAGATGACACCTTTGGTTGCAGGAGTCTCTGAAATCGTCTAACATTCAGCAATTGGAAACAGACACAGAGAAAGCCCTGGTGACTCTTTTAAGAGGCTTGTTGTAAATAATCTAGCAGTGCAAGTTAAGTATATCCTGTATTTCTTCAAAAATAAATGAATGAATGAATGAAATGAATGAATGAATGAATGAAGCCTGCTGGAAGATATTAGAATTTCTGGTGTCTTAACCAACACATGTGAATTTCACTGCCTGAATTGTTCCCTTTTCAGATGGAAGTGTTGAAAGGAGGATGGAGCAATTCAGGGGGTAGCTGCTTTGTGCAGTTTGCTTTTGTTTATTTTCTGACTGACCTGGCACAGTGTAGGCGGAGGCAATGCATGTTTCCTGACACTGGGCCAGTGATGTATGGCCTGACCTTCAAAATGAGGAACATCTTCTCTGTGGGTGAGAGTGTAGCCTTGCAAATGCTTTTATCCTATATTGTTTGGTAGTTTGCAAACAGTTCTGACAAAAAGTACCCACCCTGCTGAGTTAGCTGAAGCTTGTATATTAGTTTTAGTTTGAACATTTTGGCAAATTAAGGGCTGAGTGAAACCATAAAATTGATTTTATTTACAACAAAGCCTCGTGGTGTCTGCTGGTTGCTCTCAACATTTCTTGCTTTCAATCTTTGAGGTTTCTGTAGGTGTTTTATCTAACTTTATATTGAATTTCCATCCATTTAAGGCTAATACTTCCCCTGGGTTTCCTCTTAATTGATATTGGGCATGGTCTGCTTTCTGTTTACTCTTTGCTTCTCCTGAACTCATTGTACATCTCTTTTCCATTTCTTTGATTCCATATCAAGAATCGCTAAAACCTGCTTTATAGTGAGCAGAGTAGTTTGTTATCTGTTCTGAACTGTTAAGGCTCTCATTGAAACTTCCTCCTCAAACACTGACAAGAAGGGATGACATAGAATGCACTTTATAAGAGTGTGGCATCTGATATATGCAATGTCAGTTAAAATATGTGAATACATTTTCTTTCTGAAAGTGTTTTTATCACACTTATAATATCTAATAGGGATGCTAAAGATTTAATACATTTCTGAATAAACAGGAATTGTGGGAAGAGGAATGGCCTACAAATCAGAAAACCTGGATGATATTCTTAGTTTTTCCAAAAACTTGTATAATTTATGCCAAGTTGCTTAATTTCTTTGACTTCAGTTCATTTTTGATATATATTAATTTCATAGAAATAGTGGAGTTCATTGTAGGATGTCTATACATGCATATAACATAATTTGATCAATTTCACTTCTGAACTTAGTGCTTTATGTTTAAAATGAGGCATTTATTCTGGATGAATGGTTTTCAACCCTGGTTTTAAAATAAAATCATATGTGAATCTCTCTCAAATATATTAATAACCGACCCCATCTCAGACTAATTAAAAATAGAATCCCTAGAGAGGTAGACCAGTGCATTGGCATATTTTAAAAGCTCTCCAGGTTATTCTAATGTGCAGCCAAGGTAGAGAATCAATGGATTAGGTGATTTCTTAATTCCTTTAAACTTTAAGATTGTATGATGGTAATCTTTTAGCAAATCTTTTGGTTGTTGTCTTTTCTACTTTTGTAGTTGAAATAAAAATATTAATTGAATTAGATAAACATTTTAATCAGCTCACACAGTTCTCACAGGAATAGTCAAAACCAAGGGTGTTCAACAAAGTATTTTTTATCTTTTTATTCTCAAACTTTGTTAAGAAAAGCACCAAGAGTACAGATACAGGTTTACCTTCACACTAGGTGAGTATGATCCAGAAGATATGAGATGGAGACCCAAGTTCCACTTTGTTAATAACCACCTGTAGTTATCATACCCCTAATGTGAATCTACTGATCTTGTGTTTTGAAACATTGTCCAATACCTGACAAAGCACTCATTTTCTAGTTCTTTCTAACTAATATGGTATACAAACCATGACCCAGCACCTCTGATTTACCATAAAATGTTTAAGTTTGAATCTATTTTGTTCATAATGTGGCTATGGATGACTAGAAGCAAAAGTTCAGACTGGGCATAATATATTTTGAATTAATTTTTTATTTTCCTTGTAATAAGTTAGAATTGTAAGAGAGCCACCTAGTGGATATGCATATAGACCTGTTGCATCTTGTCTTAAGGTCTTTGCCTTATGGGTTTTGTCAGAATATAGATTTAACTATATATGCAATTATATATGTATACACACATATATTTCATATACATACATATTTTATTCATTCAATTTATATTTATACAATGTATTAAATGTTAATGGGGTTTTATTTAAAGTTTTAGCTCTTTGCTTAAAAGTAATTTCTCCTCATTTTTATGAGCAATCATTTATATTTTAGGTTGTTCTACCTCTTATAAAATATGAATACAGAGGTGAATATGTTGTTGTCATAAAACAAAAAGTATAAGCTCGTTTAAAGACATAAAATTCACAAGTAACTACAATGGACATTTAAAAAAAATTTTCGCTGTAGATAGAAAAAAATACCTTTATTTTAGTTTATTTATTTTTATGTGGTGCTGAGGATCAAACCTAGTCTCTCACATGTTCTAGGCAAGCACTCTACTACTGATCCACACCCCAGACCCTAATGTATATTTTAATGCACACAAAATATTTCTTATATTTCAATGTGACAAGACTCCTGGACTTAAAAAAAAGTGTTTAAGTTGAAAATATCCTATTGTAACTTACATTGTATCACGTATTTTGTGCTGCTAGGGATTGAACCCAGGCCCTTGTGCATGCTAGGTAAGTGTTCTACCACTAAGCCACTTGAATTCTTATATCATTCCTCCTTTCTTTGTACTTCTAGGAATCTCATGCATTTATACCATTTATACCCAACTCTGCTATTCAAATCATTCCCAAGAATCCTCCCCCAGACCTACTTTCTTCTCTCTCCCCTCCAGAATCTAGGCTTCCAGATGCCTGCTGGATATCACTTCCTAATATGCTCCCAGCATCACAACATTCCCCCAAACTAATTCATTTTCTTTGTACTGCTCTTGTTTTGTGTGTTTCAATTAAATTTTTGAATGGTTATCTATAGAATATGAAGATTCTAGTCCTCTTTAATTTTCCTTCTGTCTAATCCTCTTCCCTCAACTTCCTATTTTTCCCTCTAAAATCTATCTGATAACATTCATTCAGGATACTCAGCAAAACAGACATTACATGATCAGATCCTATGGAAGGCAGGCAGCCTATAAGATGATCTTCAAATTCCAGCCTCCTTCCACAGTGAGCATTCCCTAAGCAATTCCCTCCCCTTGCACCTGCAAAGATGATGGATACCACTACTCTGACTACATTACACTATACAGCAAGAAGGGATTTTTGCATGTGTAATTTAGTTCCTAAGTTAGGTGACTTTAAGCTAATGTAAGTGGCGATTGTCCTAGGTAGAAAACCCTAAACAGGAACTAAAACCTTCCTGAAGAGAGCAATTGTGAATTCTTCCTTGAAGAAGTAAGCATCTAATGTTGTGAGAGGTGCTGTGAGAAGTACCCATTATCTTTTACTATGGACCAGTTCACTATCCTTCAACCTAAGTTCTCGTACCTCATCTGTTTCCACAAAATCTTACACATTGGCACCAGTCATCTTCCTTAAAAACAATCTGAAATGTAATCTTTATGAGTAGGGGTCTTGTCTTGTTCAAATCTGTATCTCTAGAAGAATACTAGCATATTGTATGTATCCTAGAAGGATACTGTATCTTAGAATAATTCAAGAGTATTTTATGTGTTAAAAATTTTGGCTGGTCGATTGAAAGAATGAATATTGTCTACCATCTATATAAACACCGAAACCTTTGGAGGTTTTGATGTGTTACCTACAGATAATCTCCTGGTGAAAAACAAAGGAAGGGTATATAATAAAGTGCTTCAATATATAGGTTCTAGCGTTACAAACACTTAGGTTCAAATTCTAGCTCTAATAATTCCTGGCTTTTTGATCTCTCTGAAAGTTGTATGGTCTTAATTAGCACCATTGTTTTTTCACTTATAGAATCAACAAATGGGACTTACTCAAACTAAAACGTTTTTTCTCAGCAAAAGAAACAATAAGAGAGGTAAATAGGGAGCCTACGTCCTGGGAACAAATCTTCACTCCTCACACTTCAGACAGAGCCCTAATATCCAGAATATACAAAGAACTAAAAAAAATAGACAGTAAGATAACAAATAACCCAATCAACAAATGGGCCAAGGACCTGAACAGATATTTCTCAGAGGAGGACATACAATCAATCAACAAGTACATGAAAAAATGCTCACCATCTCTAGCAGTCAGAGAAATGCAAATCAAAACCACCCTAAGATACCATCTCACTCCAGTAAGATTGGCAGCCATTAGGAAGTCAAACAACAACAAGTGCTGGCGAGGATGTGGGGAAAAGGGTACTCTTGTACATTGCTGGTGGGACTGCAAATTGGTGCGGCCAATTTGGAAAGCAGTATGGAGATTTCTTGGAAAGCTCGGAATGGAACCACCATTTGATCCAGCTATTCCCCTACTCGGTCTATTCCCTAAAGACCTAAAAAGAGCACACTATAGGGACACTGCTACATCCATGTTCATAGCAGCACAACTCACAATAGCAAGACTGTGGAACCAACCTAGATGCCCTTCAATAGATGAATGGATAAAAAAAAATGTGGCATTTATACACAATGGAGTATTACTCTGCATTAAAAAACGACAAAATCATAGAATTTGGAGGGAAATGGATGGCATTAGAGCAGATTATGCTAAGTGAAGCTAGCCAATCCCTTAAAAACAAATGCCAAATGTCTTCTTTGATATAAGGAGAGTAACTAAGAACAGAGTAGGGACGAAGAGCATGAGAAGAAGATTAACATTAAACAGGGATGAGAGGTTGGAGGGAAAGGGAGAGAGAAGGGAAATTGCATGTAAATGGAAGGAGACCCTCAGGGGTATACAAAATTACATACAAGAGGAAGTGAGGGGAAAGGAGGAAAATATAAGGGGGAGAAATGAATTACAGTAGAGGGGGTAGAGAGAGAAGAGGGGAGGGGAGGGGAGAGAGGGGATAGTAGAGGATAGGAAAGGCAGCAGAATACAACAGACACCAGAATGGCAATATGTAAATCAATGGTTGTGCAACTGATGTGATTCTGCAATCTGTATACTGGGTAAAAATGGGAGTTCATATCCCACTTGAATCAAAGTGTGAAATATGATATATCAAGAACTATGTAATGTTTTGAACAACCAACAATAATAATTAATTAAAAAAAACACATATAATCGTTACCACTCAAGTTTCTTTTCAATATTGTAAGACAGTACATTTAACATAACATTTTCACAGTGCTTGGTCTTGGCAACAGTTCAAGAAATATTAGCTATAATTTTAACATTTAAGGCCCTCCCCTGTCTACATTTTCCTCCTGTCTGCTAGCCCTATGAAGAATGTACCCCTGTGTCTCCTGACTTTGCAACCTGATGGAGAATAAAATACATCAATACTTGTTGAGTTAAATTTCTATCCCTTCCCTGCTATATGAATGAACACATTTCTTCACAGATTCAGTTTGGTTACTATGGAATGGGCCTGATTGTAATTTACAGCTCTTCATTTTGTCTTGATTCTGTGTGTACAATGATCAGTCACATGGAATGAGTGCACAGAAAAGTCAGTAAAGCCAAGTATTCAAAGGACAATATTATGGATGTCTTAAATAACATTATAAAAATCCATGGAAACTTTTCTCTTCTCAAAACCAGAAACAATTGTTTTAGCTTTTTATGGTTGTGACCAAAATACCTGTGAAGAATAATACAAAGGAGGAAAGATTTATTTTGGGGTCATGTTTTTGAAGTCTCACTCTATAGTCAGCCAACTCCATTGCCTTGGGACTGAAATGAAGTAGAACATCATGGCAGAAGGGCATGATGGAAGAAAACTGCTCAGCTCATGGCAGTTAGAAATGAGAGAGAGAGAGAGAGAGAGAGAGAGAGAGAGAGAGAGAGAGAGAGAAAGAGAAAGAAAGAGAAAGAACCAGGGACACAATATAATAAATCCCCAAAGCATGTCCATAGTGACCTACTTCCTCTACTTGCCTACAGTTATGTCCCAGTACAGTGGTTCTTTCTAATTGTAATCTATAAAATAGATTAATCCCCTGATTAGGTTATAGCTCTCATAATCTCATCATTTTACCTCTTATCATTGCTCTATTGTCTCCTGAGATATTTGGAGACACCTCATATTCAAGCCCTAATAATTGTGTTGTTCCTGAAACAATCAGTCAATGCTGTTATTGTTATTGGTTTGACCAGGCTTTCTTCTTTCAATTAGCTTATAATTAAAACAGTCTGCACTTGCTTTAGTTTTAATCTTGCTGTCTCTTCTTATATTTCATTTTATTCTTGCACAAATCTCTAACTTATGCTTTTCTGTTACATTTTAAATTCATTTCTGAAAGTATAAGTAAATATATGAATATCTTCTGGGGTTGTTACATATACTTCAAGAACTATTCAACTGTGATTTGTGTGATTATCTGTGTGAGTGTTTGAACAGTGAGAATTTACAAAATATGTAAGAAACATCAATACAAGAGAATTCATAAGAAAGCAACTTAAAAATTCTGTCATGTGTATCTCAGTTCTTACCATTTAATAGATCATAAATATAATTCTACAAAGGCAAATATAGTGACTCTTATATCACCCACCTAATTGAAATATCCAAAACACTATAACATAAGGAAGTGCATGTGTGAAGCAGTCATTGATTTAATAAATTAATGATGAGGGGCTGGGGATGTGGCTCAAGCGGTAGTGCGCTCTCCTGGCGTGCATGCAGCCCAGGTTGGATCCTCAGCACCACATACAAACAAAGATGTTGTATCTGCCGAAAACTAAAAAATAAATGTTAAAATATTCTCTCTCTCTCTCTCTCTCTCTCTCTCTCTCTCTCTCTCTCTCTCTCATCTCTCT
Organism: Callospermophilus lateralis; assembly: GCF_048772815.1. Taxonomy (NCBI): domain Eukaryota; kingdom Metazoa; phylum Chordata; class Mammalia; order Rodentia; family Sciuridae; genus Callospermophilus; species Callospermophilus lateralis. Next base: position 16,912,159 of record NC_135325.1, read on the forward strand.
CTCTCTAAAAAAATAAAAATAAATTGATGATGATTGTGAAGCTGGTGTTCTCTGCTATTCTGGAGGTATGGCTGAATCACTATAGCCAGCCACTTTTTTACCAGATTCCATTTGAACATCAAATGATGCCTCATTCTCTATGCCTCCTTGAACATAACAGTGAACAGTAACATTTCTGTACTCGATTGATATGTTTAAATGGCATCAACAACAAGACACCTTAAAAATTGGTCAAATAATTTCACAACCATTCTGTAGGGACAATAGTTCATTGAGAACTTCACAATAGTGCACCTGTATGGGTCATTTTATTCTAATATACTGAGTTACTTTATGGAAAATTGCTAACACTTCATCATGTAAAAATAATCAGAAATCTTAACTGAAATAAAACCATATTTGCAGATATAGTCTCTCTTTCAAAATAGTCAAACACTACTTTGGTTTGCAGACTTCAGAGTAAATAACTACTCTGTGACTTTATAGAGCAAGGATATATTAATATTAGCAATGGCACACTTTACGTTGGATTGGGAGCATGACCCTGCTGTGAGATTTTTTAGCAAGATGATTGAGCTCTCTTTTGGTTGGTTTGTAAAGCTGTATTTTGTGCTAGCTATCACTGAAGGGCACCCCAAATGATAGACTGTAGGTGTAAGCAGCAAATACTCAGTTCTCTTAGGATTTGTACCCTTCTATTCCTTCCCTTCCTCAATTTTTTTCCAGTTCAAGGTCACATCTGCAAAACCTTAAATATCCAATATTAGAAATACTATGTTGCACTGATATTGTTATATTGATATTCAGTAAAATAAAAGTATTCCTTGCAGTAATGGGTGAGAACTTGCTTTCCACTTAGAGCCAAGTTCATTAGAAATTCATACTCATAGCCCAGAGAAAAACAGGGTTTTATGAGGTTTCAACAAGTAATATATCTGCATGATGAGTTACTCTATGAAACTAAGCAAATGAAAATGTCAGTTTGGAGAAACTGTCAAAACCCAGCATAACCTAATTTAAAATTGGTGCTTATTTAATAAACCACCAGTAGCCCTTCCAGATAGAATACTGTCAATCTTGAAGAAAATTATTTGTCTTGAGTTAGGTTTATAGACACCATAGACTGTATTAATAGGAAATTACTATTAATTACATAAAGCATCTGATTATTATATCAAGTATAGTTTGTGTTCTTAGCTATAATATGCAGAAACCCTTGATATGAATATGCATCAATATGTCAAAATGGGACACCAGTTTGTATGCAAGTACAAAAAATAGAGTGCTATTTCTGTGTTTTGCATATGACCATCCTCAAAATATACAAATTGATAAGTAACTTAATTAGCTTATGCCCCATGTATGTGAATTGCATGTTATTCACTTAAACTAACATCTTATTGGGGGACTTTTAGTATCAAAACACTAATTGCTCTGGTTAGTATTACTTTACATAGCTACATGTCTTTAAGTACTTTACCTCTGGTGGCATATTTTAAGGTTGTTAGTTATTATGAAATGAAAGATTTAGAATGGCAGTGAGCAATGATGCTTAAATGGAAAATGTGCATTAAGTAGAATGTATTAGAAGCTAGCAGTGGAGAAACTTTGAAGGGGGTGAGGCAATGAGAGTTTTGGAGGAGGGAGAATGTGAGGAAAGGTATCATGAAAGAAGAAAATAATCATGAGTTTTTAATTGCACAGAATAACTTGATTTAAAGTTTCAAAGATAGACTGAAAAATAATACAATCGATTCTCTGTATGTTGGCACAATAGAAATTTATGGGGAGACTGTGGAACAAAGAATATGAGAACAGCTGAATGAACTCAAATGCTATTATGTGGAACTTTCCTTATTGTTGAGAATGGAAGAGTGCAAATGCACAGTATACCAGATTTGGCAACAAGCTGTGTTTTCTCTGTATGGTAGATCCCTATTGCTCATGAGTATTAGAGAAAGACCTACACACCTGCTTCTGTTATTCTCAAGCTGAATGATGATTACAGAGTTTATAAATGCCCTTTCTTTCCTCTCTGTTAATGTTTCCTCATATGTGGGAGAAGGTAGATTATCTGACTAACTAAATATCACTTGGAATTGTTACAGCATGCAGTGAGCATTAAAAGAAATGAGAGTGAATGTTTTTGGTTGATGACTTTAGATAATACAATGTTTTCAACATCTTTAATCATATTTTCCAGACTTTGTATTTCTTCTTTCTTCACCACCTATTGATTATTATAATTTTAGCTCCATAGGCCCATTATCTATAATCACAGTGACACATTTTTGTCATTTTGTGGCATTGCTTTCCTAAGTCTCACAATTATGTAATTTCTTTCAGTATTCCATTTCTTTAGCACATCCTTACTTTAGTGTTTATTCAATCCCATGTGAATAGGAGAATCACCCTTTCATCCTACATGACCATAACTTCTCAAATGATTCATTTGCTTGTAATGGCTTAGTTTCTTTCTAGCCATTATAGATTAACAAGACCTAATTTGGCATCCATTAAAATAATTTTAGCTGTGTCTTCAGTGACCTACAGTTGTTCATAATGAATCTAAAGTTACCTATGTTATCAACAGACATGTTGGCAGGCTCATTGTCAACTGAAGAAGGTAGATGTACGCATGTGCATTGTGGACAAAAAAAAGTTAAATATATGTAAAAGCTGATACTGTCTTCAGTACATCATAGCCTAGAACTTCATTTTAAAACAAACAAAAATGAATTGTCACTTATTTTCCTTATCCTGACCTTTTAATATCAACAGAATTAGTGTGGCAATGTGTGATTTAAAGAGATTTTTATGAATCTTAATTTGAAGTGCTTTTTTGCACATTTATCTATATCTTATAAAACTCTCTTTAAATATATGACAACTTTAAGAATAAATTTTATGTACCATAGCTGCCTCCCAATCTAAGAAAAATGAAAGTATTGATATTAAAACATGTTTTGTTCATGTTCTGTGTGAAAATTTATAGTGTGAATCGCTCATACAAATCCATGTAGACACTATCTTGGATAGTCTAATCTTTGTGGCAAAAGGTAGAATAGTTATTTTCCTTGTAATAAACCCTGCTTATATGATGGAGGACTGTTATAACTAAATTAGATTACTTTAACAATATAATCAGGTTTTTGCATAAAGACCTTTTTGAATATCACAAAATATTCAATTTCTAGTTAATCAAGTGATCAATTAAAGCAGAAAAAAAGTAGAGTGCATTAGGTTATTATTACTGCTGGAACAAATTATCAAAAACTTAGGGGCTTAAAACAACATAATTATCATATTCTTCTGAAGGTTAGAAATCTGATACAGATCATACTGATTAAGGTGTTCTCAGTACTGCTTTCTTTTCTGAAGGCTCTAGTGTAGAATCCATTTTTCTTGCCCTTTCCAACTTCTAGAGGATTCTCACATTCCCATGATTTTATGCCCCTCTTCTATCTTCAAAGCCAGCAACATTGTAGCTTTCTGACCATTCTTCAGTAGTCAATTTTCTTTCATATTTGGAGAAAAAAACCAAAAGTACCCAGGATTGAACTCAGGGACGCTCAACCACTGAACCATATCCCAAGTCTTATTTTGTACTTTAATTAGAGACAGGGTCTCACTGAGTTGCTTAGCACCTAGCTTTTTCTGAGGCTGACTTTGAACTCAGGATCCTCCTGCCTCAGCCTTCAGAGACTCTGGGATTATAGGCATGTGCCATCTGGGTCTCTGACTTTCTTTTCTTGCCTCTTCCTTCCACTTAAGCATCCTTATGATTAAATTGGGCCTACCTGGATAATCCAAATACTTTTCCTTTTTAAAGGTCATCTGATGAAGCCCCAAATATTTATGGGTCCCAGAGATTAGGACACAGACTTTTGTAGGGGGGGATGGGGTGGATTAGCTTACTTACCACATAGTGGCGTGCCGCTGTCTGGCTGGGCACAAGATCACGAGCCACTCAAACAGGAACAAACTTTATTTGAAAGAACCGCCAATAACACGTCCGCCCGGGAAGCTTCCCGATCCACCCACGCGGCGTTCTGCTGCTCCTTTCCGGAACTCCAGCGCAAGCGCCTCCCCGGAATTCCCTCCTACTGTACTTTCCCAACCAATGGGAACTCTCCAGGAGTCCCGCAGCAGGAGTCCGGTATCCATATGAATGTAATTTTTAACATAATCATATCATCTCAATGGCTAGCTGGCATCACCTTTCAATCAAAAATGCCATGCATCATATAAATTGGCTGTGGCTCCCAGCATCTCCCCCCTTCTGTTTAATTAAGAAGCAAGTAATGTGGCTAGGGACCGTGCCTGTTAGGTTTGTCCAATTCAACATATGGTTCTTACCCGTCATTGGAAAACTGACCTTTAGGCGTCAGCCTCCTGTCTTAGGTTGATACCATTGCAATTGGATCATACCCGTCACTGACTACCGGTCCAGCAAATAGCCATAATTGTGGATAGGCCTATGCACCAGTGGGGGGGTGAGGTTCTTTGCCTCACCTCTGTTGGCCCCCAGATTTGGCCTTGGTGCCAGTGGGGGGGTGAGGTTCTTTGCCTCACCTCTGTTGGCCCCCAAAATTAGACCATCACTAGTAGAAGGGAGGAGGATACAGAAATGCCACAACACCACATCAATTGACGACTCCTAGGGAAAATTGCATCACTGGTGACACATCAGCAAAGATACGCCAGCATTACCATAATTTGTTGTATCAACGGATAGATCACAGTGCATACAAGTGATACATAGTCCAGGCAAGTTTTGTAAGCAGTTCAAAGTGGAGGAATCTATCAATATGTCCATTTTCTCCCAAGATCATTGATATATCAGTTTATACAGTTTGTTGTGATAATTATCGAAGAAGTTGTAGTTTGGTTTCATCTTTGTCTTCACCGGCACTGGGATGAAAAATAAGAATTCTGACAATGATGTTAAAGAGAAAAAGAAAAAAAATGTAACATTTTAACAGGTACTAAGAAAACATTTTTTTTTTTTTTTTTTTTTTTTTAGAACAATTTACATTATCTTGAACAGAATTATTAAATATAATGAAAAGGAAAGATGAAAATAAACAAACAGATTTGTTAACCTGCTTATTTGTACACATATTAAAATAATTTTTAACAGCTGTTTACCCAATTTAAATTAAACCATTAAAATGACGTGAATAATAAAAAGTACTTGGATCCATTTTTTTTTTTTTTTTTTTTTGAGCACTCCTCATATATGATCTATGGACATACGCACATATAGACACATAACACAAAACAGAAGTGTGCACATATAACATACAACACATAAGACAATAGTAAAGGCCTTGTAGTTTCACCTAGGTGAAATCTCCATTGCAATGTTAAAAACTCCACAGTTAAAAAATAAAACTGATCAGAAAAACATCAACCTAGGTCTGTATGAGCTCAAAAATAAAATAGAACCTATGATATGGAAAAATGCAATAATAAAATAGATATTGAAAAAAGCATCCTGGTTAATCAGTCGCAGATGTAAGAATGGCCAAGCTGGAGTTCTGGATATCAGCTGTTATGGATTTGAGTCAAATTATCTTCTTTTTGATCTGTAGAAATCGTTTTAGTTAGTCTATCTGGAATCCAAATCGGCTGCTGTTCTCCCTGTGGAAACACGCAAACAGAGCCCCGACTCCAGACAATTACTGGGTCAGGACCTTTCCATTGTCCTGTTAGAATATCTTTCCAAAGAACTTTAGGCTTATGCACATTTTTTGGATACATATGCCTTTCCGCAGCACTAAGTCCTGATGAATCCAAATTTAAAAAGTTTAGAGTAAAGAGGGTTATTTTAAGTTTATCTTTGGGGGATATATACCCCTTTCCAATTCCCTCCTTTTGTTTTAATAAGTACATTTTAATAGTTTGATGAGCTATTTCAACTATGCCTTGTCCCTGTGGATTGTATGGAATTCCTGTTATGTGAGTAATGCCAAATGATGAGCAGAATTGTTTAAAAGAGGTAGAAGCATAACCGGGACCGTTATCTGTTTTTAACTGTTTTGGAACGCCCACAGTGGCAAAATTTTGTAAGCAATGAGCTATAACATCTTTAGTTTTTTCTCCGGCATGAAGGGAGCCCATCAAAAATCCAGAAGAAGTATCAACTGTAACATGCAAATATTTTAATTTTTCAAATTCTGGCAAGTGTGTGACGTCCATCTGCCAAATATGGTTAGGTATCAGTCCTCTAGGATTGACTCCAAGATTAATTTGTGGTAAAAATGTCACACAATTTTGACATTGTTTTATTATATGTCTGGCTTGTTCTTTAGTTATTTTAAAACGTTTTTGTAAAGTATTAGCATTGACATGAAACCTTTTATGAAAATTTATAGCTTCTTCTATTGTGGAGAAAATATGTATGTCATGTGTAGATTTATCTGCTAATTCATTGCCTAAACTAAGGGCTCCAGGCAATCCTGTATGTGCCCTGATATGTCCTATAAAGAATGGATCTTTTCTGTCCCAGATTAGACTTTGTATAGTGGAAAACAAAGAGAAAACAGTAGAAGAAGGGGAAATCCTACCTGCATCTTCAAGGGATACTATAGCATTAACTACATATTGACTATCAGAAAATAAATTAAATACAGAATCTTTAAACATCATAAAAGCTTGTAATACTGCATTAAGCTCTACCTTTTGAGCTGATTGTTTGGGTACTAAAAATGTAAAAGTTTGATCAGGGGTAACTACTGCTGCTGTACCATTATTTGACCCATCAGTGAATATATTTGGAGCATTCATGATAGGGGTCTTTTTTGTCATTTTTGGAAAAACTACAGGATGCTTAGACCAAAAAGACAACAAAGGATTAGATGGCAAGTGATTATCAAATGAAACATTAGATTTACACATGATTATTGCCCAAGTATTTAACTCATTGGCTAACTCATCAATTTGATCCATAGTATATGGAGTAATAATTTTATTGGGAGAAATCCCAAACACTCCCTTTGCTGCTTTTATTCCTTTGAGTATTAATTGTCCTACAGCCTCAGGATATCTAGTAAGAATAGTATTAGGAGAATAAGATAAATGTATCCACAATAATGGACCTTCTTGCCAAAATACTCCTGTAGGAATATTTTTTGTTGGTAGTACAATAAATAATAAAGGCAAACTTATATCAATTCTATCCAAGTGCATATTTTCCATATATGTTTCAATGATTTTTAATGCCTTTCTTGCTTCAGGCGTTAGCATGCGGGGTGAATTTGGATCTGATGGACCTTTTAGGATATCAAATAAAGGTCCTAGCTCTCCTGTTGGTATGCCTAGATAAGGCCTTATCCAATTTATGTCTCCCAATAACTTTTGAAAGTCATTAAGTGATTTGAGTTGATCTACTCGTATTTGAATTTTTGGTGGACGGACCATGGTTGAGGATAACAGGACTCCTAGATAATTAATTGGAAGATTTAATTGTACTTTATCTATTGCTATCTCTAGATTATAATTTTTTAATAAGTTTGTAAGTGTGGCATAACATTCCAGCAATATGTTTTTATCTTTATGTGCCAATAATACATCATCCATATAGTGAAATATTTGTAGTTCAGGATTTTGATTTCTAAGTGGTTGGATTGCTTTGTTAACATAAATTTGACACATAGTTGGACTATTAGCCATCCCCTGAGGGAGTACTTTCCATTCATATCTCTGATCAGGACCTTCATGATTTAGTGCAGGGATAGTAAATGCAAAATGTGGACTATCCTCAGGATGAATAGGAATTGAAAAAAAACAATCTTTAATATCTATAGCTAAAACATACCAGGTTTTTGGTAAAGCAGACAATTGGGGAATCCCTGATTGAGCAGGTCCCATAATAACCATCTCATTATTAATGGCTCTTAAATCTTGTAATAATCTCCATTTACCAGATTTCTTTTTAATAACAAAAATGGGAGTATTATGGGGAGATATGGAAGGTTGTATATGTCCTTTCGCTAATTGTTGTTTAACCAGATCATGGGCTACTTGTATCTTTTCTTTAGTCAGGGGCCACTGAGGAACCCACACTGGTCTTTCTGATTTCCAAGTAATTTTTATTGTCTCAGTGGCCCTTTCTGAAAATCCAACCCATGTCTGTCTGTTCCTTGATCTATTTGAATTGGTGCTGCTATATTTTGTCCTTGTTTTCCTAATCTTTTTTCTTTTTTAAAACCTTGTTTAGCCCTAGTAGTGGGCGCATTAGGATTGATGTTATTTGTTAACGTTAAACCTAATTGATCTAGGACATCTCGTCCCCATAAATTTATAGGAAGATGATCCAATACATATGGCTGTATAGTTCCCTCACATCCTTCAGGATCCTTCCAATCTAATACCATTGCACTTCTATGGGGATTAGTAGCCACTCCTAGGCCTCGAAGCGTTTGAGTGGCTTGTTGTAATGGCCAATGTTTTGGCCATTCCTGACTAGATATGATGCTAAGGTCTGCACCTGTGTCCAGTAGCCCATTAAAGTCGTATCCTTGAATATTTAGTTTTAGCATGGGGCGAGAATCTAAATTTAAAGACAGCATAGCCCAATCTACACCTGTGGAGCCCAATCCCCTGGTACCTCTTTCTACAGTACGACTAGAAAATTTATCATGTAGGCTGGGTATTATTAGTAACTGTGCTATTCTATCCCCTGGTGAGATAACTGATATGCCTCTTGGAGAACTAGCTATAATTTTTATTTCACCTTCATAATCGGGATCAATTACCCCGGGACTTATCATAAGTCCTTTTAGTGTGGAAGAACTGCGTCCCAATAATAAGCCTACCGTTCCTTGGGGAAGAGGTCCTTTTACTCCTGTGGGAATAATTTGAATTCCCATCTCTGGAGTTAGTACTGCTCTTGCGGAGGCGCAGATGTCCAGCCCTGCGCTCCCTCTAGTTTGTCTGATGAGGGATTTAATGGATAATGTGTCCTGGGCACTACCTTGATGGTGCTGTTGGGTTCCTCCATTGCCCCGTATATTTGTGGTTTTGGGCCCCGGAGCATTGGGCCCTCCAGTCCGTTTTTTGGCAATGGAGCCTGATGCCTTTCTCCACGATATCGTGGGTAAACACTTGATCCTTGTCCGTTTTTTGATAACGGAGTGCCCTCTATGGTAGTTTGAGAACGGCATTCATTAGCCCAATGTCTCCCTCTACGGCATCGTGGGCAAATACCTGGTATTCTATTTCTTTGATACCTAGCTTTGTTAAACCCTCCTCCTATGGGACAATTCCTTTTAAAATGTCCTGTCTGATCACAATTGTAGCATGTTTTTGGCCTGGCATCTAAAGCCTGTTGTACTGCTGCTAAGACTTGTCCTTGTTCATTAATGTCTCTACATAATTTAATATATGTGTTTAAATCTTCATGTTTCCATGGTCTAATGACCTCTCTGCAGCAACGATTTGCTTGGTCATAAGCCAGTTGTTTTATAAATGGCATTGCTTGTTCTACATCTCCAAATATCCTAGAAGCTGTCTGAATAAGCCTATCTACAAATTCAGCGTAAGGTTCGTTAGTTCCTTGTATTACCTTAGATAACTGTCCTTGTAAATCTCCATGCCCCTGTAAAGTTTTCCATGCCCTAACTGCATCTGCAGCAATTTGTGCGTATACACCAGGATCATATTCAATTTGTTGCCGTTGACCCTCATAAGGTCCCTTTCCTAACAACATCTCCAGATTTCTTTGAGGGTAACCGGCTGCTGTATTTCGCCTAGCTGTCTCCATGCAGAATTCCTCATTGGCAACCTTCCATAACAAATATTGTCCTCCATTTAGCACAGATCGACACATGTTAGCCCAATCTGCTGGTATCATGTCTAAGTTGGTAATAGATTCAACCATGCTTATGGTGAAGGGTGCTTGCGGGCCATAGGTTGTTACAGCCTCTTTTAATTGCTTTACTGTTTTGAAATCTAGAGCGCGATGAATTCGTTGCCCTCCTGCCTGCTCAAGTACAGGGCATGCTAGTCTTTGGGATCTTGCCTTAGGATTTTGTGCATTAACTACAGGAATTGAGGGCCGCTCAGCTCTTACGCCCTCTGGTGATAGAACGGAGTTAGTAGCAGCCTCCTGTTGTAACTCCCCAACTGATGGTCGTTTTTCCTCTAAGCTTTCTTTCTTCAAATTTTCCTCTGTCTGACTAGCTGGAGAGACCTTCTCTTTTGCTTGACCTGACATGTTTTCTACCACAGTTTGGACCTCTAACAATTTACTTAACAGTTTTTCGGTTTGTTTTTTACTAGTTTCTAATCTACTATAAAGGTAACGCAACCCAGTTAGGTAGCATAAAACAAACCCGAAACAGAATGAAACAAAAACGGAGCAAAGAATAGTTGTATCAATTTTCTCTTTCTCCGGGCCAAACAACTTCAAGCCTTGAGCCAACCATTTTTCCCAGTTTGCCTGAGAAAATTCTAGGGATAGGCAGCTTGAAACAAAAACAAAATAAATCAAAAGAAGAACACATTGTTTTTTGAAATGGTCACCCATTCTGTCGCCTTCCCTCAGGGGCGAGCAATTTTACTCACCTCCAAGCTTCAGGCGCTCCCCGTACAGGGCCACCAGTTGCCGCTGTCTGGCTGGGCACAAGATCACGAGCCACTCAAACAGGAACAAACTTTATTTGAAAGAACCGCCAATAACACGTCCGCCCGGGAAGCTTCCCGATCCACCCACGCGGCGTTCTGCTGCTCCTTTCCGGAACTCCAGCGCAAGCGCCTCCCCGGAATTCCCTCCTACTGTACTTTCCCAACCAATGGGAACTCTCCAGGAGTCCCGCAGCAGGAGTCCGGTATCCATATGAATGTAATTTTTAACATAATCATATCATCTCAATGGCTAGCTGGCATCACCTTTCAATCAAAAATGCCATGCATCATATAAATTGGCTGTGGCTCCCAGCAGTGGCGTATGAATATATTAAATGTATTTTTCACTTAAATCCACCCATGATTGCAAACATTGATTACAAAAAAGAAGACCAAATACTTTTCAACAGTGGCACTAGGTTTTACCTATGAAAGGAAATAAACCTGATTTTACAGTATATACTTTGAAATATTTCAAGATCTAGTAATTGAATGTAAAATAAATACATACATGATTCATGAAATTTGATTATAAGATGATGAAATTTTCCTCAAACAAAAGTAATGCTCTATGACACTAATACATAAAGCGAATTCTTGAATGTTATTCCAGATTTGATTAAGGCAGAAAATTGCTAATCTCTAAATTCTCCTGTGAACCACTATCATTGCCAATGTCTCCTTGATAGTGTATTCCACAGATGATGAAAATATTTTATATTCTATCAAATGATACTATTTTTCAGGCCCAATTCCTGAATTGAAGGATTATAAGCAAGCTTTCAATCACTATAATACAAAATATATTTGGTATTTTTGTATATAATGAGTATCCAAGAAAGTTTAGGTATGTTTAAAGATCATTTTATATTTAGGGGTTAAGAGTTGTGACAGTTTGTATGATTTTTATGGATATTGAAACTAGAAGAATAATGAGATAGAAAATCATATTCTTAAGGAAACATACTGCATAATGACAGATGGAGATAAGAAATAGCACAATCTGAAAGGGATTTTCCTAAATCTAACTAAGCAGTTCTTCAAAAACACTGTAATCCAGTAGTAGTAGCAAGGTACATGGTTTCCATTTCTTGCTTTATCTATTTATACATTCCTTTGAATGAGTGAAATGATAGATTTTGCCTCATTTTTCTCATCTTAAAAATGAGGTGGTCTCCCATCCAAGTACTAACCAGGCCCAACCCTGCTTAGCTTCCAAGATCAGGCGAGATCGGGCGCGTTCCCAATTGAGTCAAATGTATGAAAGATGATATATCATGAGCTTTGTAATGTTTTGAACAACCAATAAAAAAAGAGGTGGAATTATCAGTGAAGTCCTATATTATTCAAACCTTCTATGAATCTCACTTTCACATGTCCACAGGATGCTTGACATCATCTAAGATGGTTTGTGGAAGAAAGAGGAAATAGGAGCAAAAAAGAAAGTACAGCAGGTGGATGTGATATGACAAAGATCTTGCTGCTACAATTGTCAGAAACAGAGAGCTCAATGAATTGCCAAGAGCTAAAAGGGCTCATTCTTACATCTCCTTGCTACTTTACTGTTTTCTGAGTTCAATTCCAATGACAATGGCAAATGTGAAGGGGCTTTAAAAAGAAAAACATCAGGATGTTTTACTATAGTTCTGAGGTATTGTGTATGGAATACACTTGATACTAGGAAATCGACAGCAGAATGAAATTCTCTTAAGTTTTTTTTTTCCAACTGCCTTCTTTTTTTGAACTGAAGTTGCACTCCTTGTGAGGAGTAAGATAAATGATCCAATAAAATGCAGTAAAAATTAGAGAAGGTTATTAGAGTAGAGAGAGTATGAACCAAAACCAAAATCTATCCCATACCCACATATAACTGATGAGCTCATGCTACTGAGAGGATCCAAGATTCACTCAAGATCAAGCAGCCAGTTAGTAACAGAGTCAGGAATGAGAAAGGAATTATTCTTTCCCATCAGCTAGGTTCAATTTTTCCTAATTGAATTACATATGATTTTGTATAATATTAAGGAGGATTTTTGGTTAAACCTAGATAATATGAACATCAGTCATTGATTTGAATAATAGTTAATAATTCATTAGTGCTTCATAGGTGCCAAACATTGTTCCAGATGCTTTATTCAATGTAGTTATATTGGCTCATTTTATTTTCCCAGGAATCCTATTAGAAAATTACATTATCAACTTCTGCTTTACTCCAGGGATAACAGATAGAATTTGAATCCAGATAATTTGCCGTAAAGTTTAGTATTCCCAATTGTGCTATAATGTTTCTCAACTTATATTCTACAAAAACAAATAATAAACTACCAAAATGGACCTGACTTCTTTCATGATTATAATCATATGACATGATCCTCTTTTTTACTTGAATCTTTAGTTTAGGTCTATGACTATTCTTTCTAACTTGGGGCTCATTCATTCAACATGCAGTGATTGAGCACCCATCATGTGTACAGGGATTTAATAGATGTTTTAAGAGTCCAAAGGTTAAATGAATTAAACATGTTAGAAAGCATGATAACATTGTATAATTTCAAATATAATATATAATAACACAATTTCTTAGGCATTGCATATTTAACATGGGCCAAGTTTTCTCCTAGTCATCTGGAATACATTATCTCATAGGTTTTTGTATCAACCTCTTAAGGGAGATCACATTTTTTCCATTTTATAGATGACAAAGCTGAGACTTGTATTGGTAAGCAACTTACCAATACATACAACAAAGTGAAAGGATCAGTATTCAAATCCAGGTCTGTGTAAATGAAAACCTGCTTTATTTCTTCCTCTATGCCCTTAATCAAATTACTCAATCCTTAACAAATAGCACTTAATGTTCCTTTCATGCATGAATAGGGGTCTGCTACTTCTTAATGTTTGACCAGAATCTACTATGGACTCTTCTGGCACAAATCTTGCAGGTTCCTAGGGTTTTCATCATCTCCCTACACCTGGTAGTAAGGAGAAATCTCAGAATTCATCTCTAGCCTTCCTATTTAGGTTCTGCTAGACTATACTATTACAAATTATTTTAAGAATATATTAACTCTTCAGTTTTAATTCATGCTTCTGTGCTTTAAGATTCTTCTCACTGTCCTATTCCTGAACCCATACTCAAAATGAGTTGAAACCACTTCAAAAAAATCCAGCAGCTGGCATCTAAACTACTGACAGCCTACCCCACTTGTGTGGTTTGTTTGCAAGCTACCCAGTAAAGTTCCTTGATACTGCTCAACCACAAATCCACCTTGGACCTCAATAAAGACTTTCACCCACTAGTCCTTGCTAACTCCTTGCTCCTCTCCTGTTTGTTCAAGCACCCTGCTGATTGTGGCCTATGTGGCCCTGTGTGACATTTGGTAAGCCCTTCTCTGGGACTTTTGAGTTTAATAAACTTCTTAATTTCAAACTTCTTTGCAAAATTTATCATATTACCATTTACTCTCAAGCCAAATTTACCATGTTAACCAACATCTACATTCTTAGAATAGAAGGAATGAGTAGCAATAAATACTTGCAACTTAAAACATATGATCCCAACTTGAAAATTAATGATAACACTTTTCCCCTTTCCCTTCTATTTCTTCTTTAATTCCTATTTTTCTAATATTTTTTCTCTTATCTACCTCTAAAGATCCACTCAGTATAGGATCTGAAATTTTCTCTTATTCAGTCACTTGTTTAGGGACTAGACTAGTTTTCCCCTTTTAGAAAATAGTGATGCAATTTCAGTTCTTCATACATTGTAAAGGTATTATTATTTTTTATTAGTTCATTATATATATACATAACATTGGGGTTAACATTGGCATAATTCTACTTTCCCTTTCCCTCCCCTTCTAATTCCCTGTGTTTTCTTCTGTCTCCTACTGATCTTTCTTCTATTTATAGGTTTTTAATTTTTTTTAGTTGTCAAATGATCTTTATTTTATTTACTGATATGCGGTGCTGAGAATTGAATCCAGTGCTTCACACATGCTAGGCAAGCGCTCTGCCACAGAACCACAATCCCAGCCCTATTTACAGTTTTCTGAAAAAATTAGTGTATCATGAATATACATTAAAGTGAAATTCACTGTATATATATTTACATATGTACATAAAACATTTTTGTCAGTTTCATTCCACAGTTTCTCCAGTTCCCTCCTTCCTTTCCCCTTAACACTTCTTCTGCTCTACTGATTCCTTTTCCATTTTCATAAACTCCTCCCAAATACACACACCTTCATTATACCTTTTGAATGACATTTATGGAAAGAAAGAGATCGTATCTCTATATGTAAAACATTTTGAATAATGAACAGTTATTATTTAGTTTTGATTTGGGCAATCATGACTGAATCCAGTACCCAGTATGTGCTGGGCAAACACTGTAACACTAGGCTATCCACCCCAGTCCAAATCTTGGATTGTGAAACAGCTTTCTTTCTTATCCCTTCTCTCTTGCACCACATGTAAATATTGTCAAATTCCATGTGTTTTCCTCTTATCTATTTTTCTTTGGTGTTATGGTGATTTTCTGCTTAGGGGTATAACTGTGTATGCATTATATTCAGACGGAGACTTGTCAAGACAAATGCAGTCTCCCTGACACTGATGCTTACAGTCAACACTGGAATAGAAAGTTGATTGCTGCATTAAAATTTTTGCAAATGGCTGCCATAGAAACCAATGCAAGAGTGACTTTGCACTGAAATGTGACATCTCAGAAATCAGTCTAGTGAATCTGACATTGAAAGTGAAATTAGAAAGCAATTTTACTTATCATCTTATAGATTCTGAAAAACTTTGGGCTTAAAGTACTTGAACAAAGTAACTATTTAGAAAAAGAAGACACTGGTACTTGGAATTTTTAAATTCATAGAAAAAGCTTTCTTTAGATGTTAATAGAATTTTGATGGGAGAATTACTCTACCCAGAACATTCAATTCACCTCAGATATGATTTTAAAATTTTATGTTAAGCCTTTTAAATATTAAGCTTCTCATTTTCTATTCCTAAATCAAAACTGACATAAAATTTCAGA
Organism: Callospermophilus lateralis; assembly: GCF_048772815.1. NCBI lineage: Eukaryota > Metazoa > Chordata > Mammalia > Rodentia > Sciuridae > Callospermophilus > Callospermophilus lateralis. The sequence goes on from NC_135325.1 coordinate 16,927,838, forward strand.
AGCCAAGGTTTAACAGTCATCAAATAAACATTTTTGCAAAACTGCTAAATGGTTACTATCTTTGCATTTTATATGCAATTACATCTCCATTTTATACATTTAGGAATATGTGTCCCATTCACCACATTATGTAAGCAATAACATTCACTATCTAGGCTCCATGACAAATAAGTTACCTGAATATCCCAATTATTGAGTTTCTTCAAATGACTGTACCTTGTAATACTTAAAAACATAACTGATATTTTGAGGTACAATGTGGTATTTTAATACATGTGTACAATATGTAATCATCAAATTTGAGTAATTAACATATTGAGCACCTCAAATATTCACTTACTTTGTGCTGAGAGCATTCAAAATCCTGTCTTCTAGTTATTTTAAAATATATATTAAAATCTTAATAATAACATGTTATCATTTACTATAATCACCCCATTGTGCAATAGAATAAAAGTACTTGGAATTTCCTTGTTTAACAGGAGACTAAAACCTGGAAATCCTAAATAGCATAACAAGAATGTCTTCATTTGTATTTTAGCTTCTATAAACTTTTTCAAGGGCATACTTCCTGTCTTAAAATATAGAATATTTCAAATATAAATTTCCCTTTCTCTTGGTGATTCTTTGTGGCAGTACTTTTGAGTATTAGTTGTGATCTGATGATGGTTTGGTGAGGGTACATATAGAGAAGTACAACTGTTAGCATCTTTTCTTTTTCTTAGGAATGTGACCTTGTGCAAAATTACTTTAAAAATCAATGCCCCAAAAGCACTTTAGCTAAGTACAAGTGATTATTAGATCTGCTCCCAGTGTTATCTCATCACAGTACACTCACTTACCAACAACAAAGTGTATTCCTAAGTACAGTAGAAATTTCTCATGCCTTAACGTGTATACTGCTACAGGTAACAACCCACTCTAACCTTGAAAACTGGACTACTTCTTGCCACTTTTCTAATCAGGGTTTACAGTTGCTTCCATGATGCTAGACAACTGACTAAAGGATTCCCATAATAACCAGTATGACTACTCTGAATGATTTCCACAGATTTTTTTCTCTTCTGTTAGTTTTCCTCTTTTTCTCTATTCTGTCTTCATACATACTCATAACTTAATTTATATCAATCTCATTTTTACTATCTTCCTTTCTATTCCATTCTCCTTACCCCTGATCTGCTTGCTATACTATACTGGTCTTCCTTCTATTATTATTATTATTGTTGTTGTTGTTGTTATTATTATTATTATTATTATTTTATGATTATGTGAGGAATTCATTGTGGCATATTCATACATGTGCATATCATAATTTGATATTTTTAATGTAAAGTAAGACACAGAAAGGGACACTTATCCCAAAGATGTGAATAAATATTTTTAGATCATTCAGGAAAGAACAGATCAAGAACCAATGATATATTTATCTTAGTTGGGTAAATATATTTATATAGAAAATATAAATTATCTTTGGCAAGTTGGTCTGATGTCTAGATATTTACTATAACATTTTCTAAAAATATGTGTCTACCTTAAGAATTAATAAGGGGCTAGGGATGTGGCTCAAGCAGTAGCGCACTTGCCTGGCATGCGCGGGGTGCTGGGTTCGGTCCTCAGCACCACATAAAAATAAAATAAAGATGTTGTATCCACCAAAAATTTTAAAAAACTAAATATTAAAAAATTCTCTCTCTCTCTCAAAAAAAGAATCAGAATCTATACCATAGTATATATTAGTTATTACTGCCTAGTTATAAACCAAAAGATGTTTTACAAAATGTATATTTATTTATCTACTTATTTTATTTTGTTTTTATTATTTTGATTCATGTGGTTGTATTTATTAAGTAATTATTTAAAATGTTACTGTATTCACCTGGACACACGATGTCACACACCTTAAATACACAACAGTATATACTGAAAGAACAGAAAGAAATAAATAAGAGAAATACACAACAGTCACTATAGGAAAAATAAAGGCTTATTTAAAAACAAGAAATTTTTTTGATTCCTCAATACAATTCTTCCATAACCATATAGATACTGCTTTTAATTTAAATTGTTGTTTTATAAGAATATTTATTGGAATTTTGATAGTTCTTTCCCGTATTTCCCCCATCAAACTTTTATATCAATAATGACTATTTTTATTTTCTTTTTTGAAAATATTTTTAGTTATAGATGGACACAATATCTTTATTTTATTCTTTATTTTTGTGTGGTGCTGAAGATTAAAGCCAGTGCCTCATGCTTGTGAGGCAATAGCTGTACCATTGAGCTGCAACCCCAGTCCTCAATAATGACTATTTTATCAGAGGAAAAAAAACAGAATATTTGGAGGAGATAAAATAAGTGTCCTTTGTTTTATAAAATTAAAATATATTTTTTGATGTTTAATTTAGACATCATGGGAGAGAAAAGAGTTATTTGTTGGTGTAGTGACATTCATGCCATTAAAAACATTAAGAACATGTCTTTTGGCATGGCATTTTGAAACATGTAGTGGAACACAGTAGAGTTCTTGACACTTTCTTCCTTGGTAAAGGTATTTTTATTTGTATATAACTTTATTAAGAGTTAGAGGAATGAGGGTGAAGTCTGAAGAAGTGATACTATCCTGCATGCTTCAAATTTGCTCCATATTCTCAAAAGAAAAAGAGAAACACACATAAATAGAAAAGTGCATTTGATTCATATCCTAAGCAAGATAATAAACATACAAAATTCTTACAAATCAATATGAGAAACCAACAACTGCATAGGAAAAGGCACCTGCAATATAAATGGACAGTTTATAGAAAGGAAATACAATTGTCTGGAAATATAAATATATATACACATATATGTATATATTGATAAAATATATAATATAAAATATAAATATGTATTTCTAAAATATTTTTTTCCAATAAAATAAATTGAAATAAAAGTTTCATCCATCAGTTTATTAAGGTTAAAAATGGCCAGAGTGTTGAGAATCATATGCTCTTATATTACTGCTGAGAGTTTAATTGATAGAGTCTCTATGCAGAGCACTTTACTATTATCTATTCAGATCAAAATGACATGTACTCTTATTAATTCTTAAATTTACCTTGCAGATAAATTTATTTATGTCATATTTGTGTGTGTGAGCATGGACATGTGTGCACATGGAGGCATTATTTTGTGAATTATATATAGGCTCTGAAATTTCTCAAATAGAAATCAATAGAGGACTGATCAAGAAAATTATAATTTTTACCCACAATGGACATCATTAAGGTATGAACAAAAAAGAGACAATTCTATAAGTTTTTTTTCATATGTAAAGATACTAAAAAGAAATGTTTAATGAAATCTAGACATTCAAAACAATGGGATATGAGTATGAGGCAATATTTTTTGAGGGAAAGGACATACACATTTGTACAAACACAGACACACATGCATACACACACGCGCGTGCACACACACACACACACACACACACACACACACAATCATGGCTGTAGAACATCATCTCTGGCATGAGTATACCTGAATTTGGTTAAAGTTTGCCTCTAGGGAGGAGAACTTTTTGACTGTAGAAATTTATAAAATTTTAATATCTTTTACATTTTATATCTAATTTGGATTACTCCTCAAAATAATTATAAACTGAAGGGATTTGTGAAAAGATGTGGATTCTAAGACTTTATCTTTGGGAATACAGCCACGCATTTAGCTAGATTTACATTTTACATATTAGGAGGCTGGTAATAGCATACATGAAACAGGAGGAAGAAAAACTTTCACAGATATTTGGATATTAAACTGAGATCGTTTGATAGTTTTTGCCTAATTAATATTTTTTAGTGATTAAGGAGATGATTTTGTGACCCAGAAATGCAATAATCCATTATGCTTCCTCATTTACAACCCATTAACACTGACAGCACTCTGTTACCTTTTAATTTTTTTACATCAGAGTCTCAGTTATTTAACCATTTTCCAATTATTAAGCAATATGTGATTCTGACTTGCATTCTGTATTCAGAACAATGAAGATCAAAATAGGTAGTTCTTATAGCAATTATAGAATGCAGCAGTGGAAAATTGATTTCAGATTATGAAAAGAGTAGAGAACAAGTCAAAATCATGTATGAATTTGAGGGAACATTTTATCTACAATTAGAAGGCTCCAATGGCCTAATTTTCCTCATTAATGCTCTGTGATATTTTTGAAATATATGTATAACTTAAAGTACCAATTGCCAAAACAGCAAAATAAAGAAAAATCCTAAAAAATAAAGAGATAGGAGTTCACATTTATTATCTAATTCCCATAAAGATTTTTTTCTACTTGATAAAGTAAAAGGTTGTATAGGAAATTATACATGTAACTTTATAAAATATCTCTGTATTTGTGATGTTAATATTTCATTTGGGCTGGGGATGTGGCTCAAGTGGTAGCGCGCTCGCCTGGCAGGTGTGTGGCCCGGGTTCGATCCTCAGCACCACATACCAACAAAGATGTTGTGTCCGCCGAGAACTAAAAAATAAATATTAAAAAAAATTCTCTCTCTCTCTCAAAAAAATATATTTAATGAAATTTAGAAAATCGTACACAAGCTAACATAATTAGGTATGTAGGTTCTAGTTGTATGTAAGAACTACTGATTCAATTCTCTTCAATATACATCGATTTATATCTTGTTCAATAGGAATAATGTATTATTCTTTTTCAATGGACTCCATTTCCTTACTACATTTGCCACTTAAATTCATCATAACACTTAGGAAAAACCAGATATATTAAATAGAGTAATAAAGAAAACCACAATAGGAAATAGGAACAACAACAAAGTTTTAGCTAAATAATTAAATATATTTGATGAGTGTCTTGGTGAAATCAAAGTTAATAATATTTTTTTTTTAGTTTTGTGTTGTTATATTTTATTTTTTGTGACTTTTAGTTACATATGACAGTAGAGTTTATTTTGACATATTTATACAAATATGGAATATGTCTTATTCTAATCAGAGTACCAGTCTTGTGGATTCACTATGGTGTATTCATGTAGCAACTACTCTATAGCAGTATGGAGATTCCTTAAAAAACTAGGAATGGAACCAGGATTTGATCTTGTTATATCACTCCTAGGTACATATTTGCAAAGGAGTTAAAATCAGCATACTCAGTCAACCAGCCACATTAATGTTTATAGCAGCTCAATTAACAATAGCTAGATTATGAAACCAAACTAGGTGTCTTTCAACGGAATAATGGATAAAGACTATGTGGTGTGTGTGTGTATGTATGTATATATATATATATATATATATATATATATATATATATATATATATACACACACATATATATATATATACACACAATGGAATATTACATTTAATTGAAAAATTTTTAAAAAATCAAATGAATTTGAACAAATAATAACCTCTTCAGTTAGAAATATTTCCTGAGAAAATATATGGAGTTTCTCGTTCAGTAAGAAAAGGAGAAAATGCTTCCAAATTTTAATGTTATGTTATATTTGATGTTTATGGTTTATATGTGCAGACATGACATTATACTAATAGGCATCTTATATGAAATAATTTTCATATACATTTCAAATGGAATTTGCATCTGCAATGTTTCTGTGCACCTGTGTACATGTGTTTGGGTATGAGAATTTAAAAATGTTTAAATCTATTGGATAATTATAAGAATATATTCATTGAAAAATTAAATGCTCTAGTTCAAGATGCCTGCATTTATAATGTGGACTTATAGTATGATGAGACTAGAGAAAAAGTCAAAACCCTCAAAAGGAAGCAGAAAAATCATATACAAGACAGATGAAATATTCCAAAGTCACCTTGAAATAAATATAAAATTGATGTTGGCAGCTTGACAGTGACAGGAGTCAAGAGATTATGTTGCTGTGAAACCACAGAAGATGCAATTGATATTTTAATCTCAAATATCATGTCTAAGAAAAAAGCCTGAAACTATGAATTGTTCTTAAAAATAAAAGGGTTTCTATTGATACATGTCTGACTTTGCTGCCTTTCAATTTTTGCATTCATTCTCATATGGAGAATAATAATGAAAGTATTTACTTTTCCTAATTCAAATTACTCTTTTTTTCTTTTATTTATATATGACCGCAGAATGGATTACAATTCTTATCACACACAGAGCAAATTTTTTTCATATCTCTGGTTGTATACAAAGTATATTCACACCAATTCGTGTCTTCATACATATACTTTGGATAATAATGATCATCATGTTCCACCATCATTTCTAACTCCATATCCCCTCTCTTCCCCTCCAACCCCTCTGCCCTATCTAGAGTTTTTCTATTCCTCCCATGTTTAAATGTCCCACTATGAATCAACCTCCTTATATCAAAGAAAATGCTGGGCATTTGGTTATTGGGGATTGGCTAACTTCAGTTAGCATTATCTTCTCTAACTCCATCCATTCATCTGCAAATGCCATAATTTTATTCTCTTTTATTGCTGAGTAATATGCCACATTTTTTTAATCCATCCATCTGTTGAAGGGCATCTCAAAAAGTTATACACCAAAAAAGCAAATAACCCAATTAATAAATGGGCCAAGTACCTGAACAGACACTTCTCCAATGATGATATATTATCAATCAACAAATATATGAAAAAATGTTCATTGCTAGCAATTAGAGAAATGCAAATCAATACCACTCTAAGATATCATCTCACTCCAGTCAGAATGGCAGCTATTATGAAGACAAACAACAAGTGTTGGCGAGGATGTGAGGAAAAACGTACATTCATACACTGCTAGTGAGACTGGAAACTGGTGCAGACAATATGGAAAGTAGTGTGGAGATTTCTTGGGAAATTGGGAATGGAACCACCATTTGACCCAGCTATCTCTCTCCTCTGTCTGTACCCAAAAGACTTAAAAACAGCATACTACAGGAATACAGGAACACAGTAACATCAACGTTTATAGCAGCACAATTCACAATAGCTAAACTGTGGAATCAAATTACTCTTTAATTTTATTTCTTAGTATAAAACTGAATTGTTTCTAAACAACAAGAACCTAATGCCCTCTGAGGTTGTGTCACTTTATGAAAAATACTACTTGAAGTGTTTTTACTGTTAGATTGCTCTTAAGGAGTAAATTGACCTTTTGAGCTTCCATTGACCAAGATGTGTTTGTGTCTATGAGTGTGTGTGTGTGTGTGTGTATATGTGTTAAAGAACTATGCATTATGTTTGATCTTCTGAAACTTACTTCCTTTAGTTCCAGGTTTACTAGTTTGGATCAGTATCCTATAATCCTAGTGTTATTTAGGAGGCTCAATAAAATGATACTGAATGTTATTTCCTCTCCTCTTCTTTCTCTTCCTTTATTCACCAAACTTTTATTAAGCTATCCCAATGTTTTAGAAACTAATTCATCAACTTTAAAGGATGTCCCTCGTCTCCTATCCTACCTACACTAATGTTATACTTGTAAATTTTTTGAATAATATCTTATGTTTATGGCCTTTTGCTCTCTTCTTCTTTGAGAACTTCCAATTTTTACTATCCAGTACACCAAAATCTTTCTGAAAAATATACTGTTTTTTTTTAAACTTATTCTCTTCTACTTTCACAACAAATTTCTGGGTGCTTTCAATAAAACTACATATGACTAAACACCAAAAAACCAGAAACACAAATGATGCAAATAAATCAGTCAACTAAAATAAACAACAATTTTATTATGATTGTTTTTTAAATGTTATTTTGAGTTTTATATCAGAGAATCTGATAAGTAAGACACAGCCTCCTTTGTAGAACTCATTATAAGAATTGAAGACATATCAATTGCTGACTTAGTTATATTCTATTCAACTATTTCTTTTTAAAGCCTCATTTTTCATGTCTGTGAAATAAAGATAATGACATCTTCATAGTGTTAGTATAAGTAATTTTATGTTTGGGCCCTGAACACTTCAATATGCTTACCACTGGGCCTTGTATATATAAACAGATGACAATGATGATGATCAAGATGATGAAGTTGATAGTGTTGTTGATGATGGCAATGATGATAGTGAAAATCTATTGGTAATTTATAATATAGCAGGAATTATAAATATTTTCTTGGCTTATCTCATTGAATCCTGAAAACAACTCCATAACCTGAGTAATTTTAAAATTCCCATTTTTGCTTTAGGGAGACATTGGAGAGGTTGAGTTACCTAATGTCCACATAGGTGATATTAATCTGCTATATGTTTTTATATGATATATGCTGCATTTGTAATGATAAATATAATGAAATAACTCTGTTTCCTCCTTACCTTATTCCTTATAAGTTATGTATTGAATCAATTACAAAAGTAATAAATTCAGGACAGAGAGTGACAGTTTTTTCATATAAAATAAAATCTAAGCAGCTCAAAGAAATGCTTTTGAAAAAAATAGTGAGCAAAACACTTGCATTTCCTTTTCTTTTTGGGGGGAGGTCTGTGTTTTGAAGAGCAAGCAAAGTATGTTTCTGAAATTTTGAGAGACTTTTCTAGTTAATATTAGCAGTAATATATCCAGAAGCAAGTTTTTTGGCAAATTCTGCCCTAATGCACTATACCATATGAATGCATGGAAAGATATTAGCACTGATAAAAAAATTATTAGTAAAACAAATTTCATGCTAATGTATGCTAATGTATGAGTATGATACGTCAAGAGATTTGTAAGGTTTTGAACAACCAATAAAAAATATTAAAAAATAAATAAATAAATAAATAAATAAAACAAATTTCAGTCAACAGCTTCTCTTTTGAAGATATTGCATTTATCTATTTACATTTCTCTGTTCTTTACAAAAACAGCATCTTAAACGATGCAGATAAATAATAGTGACATTTTATCTCCCTTTCTAAAGTTGAATTCCAGAAGGTAGGAAAGATCCTTTCATGCTTACATTACCATGACAAACTGAAAGAAATAAATCCCTATCGAATGGGATGAGATGTGGGAGTTAGGGGATTAATGCTTAGATGCTTCCTTCAATTTATTTCTTCTATTATACGTGTTAAAAATATATACCATATGTCATGCAGCATGTTTTAATCCCATCAAAATTTCTCACACAATTCCTCAAGGGATATGTTTTTTGTTGCCAAGTTTTCACTGCTTGAATGCTGACTTACTGTTGCTTTGCTAAGAGCTCCATAGTTTATTTTATGATAACATGTTGTTATAACTTTACCACCTATAATTTTATAAGGAAAATTAGTCCCAGGGGAATTTATTTTGAGAGTCATATGCTTAATGGTGACAGAGAAGTATAGAAATATTTCCAGAAAGCAGTGTATCCTTCAGTTGTTTTAATAGAACAGAAATTCCTTTGATGATACTTGTGAAAGCCTTTTAGTATTCCAAGCATTTAAATTCAGTCCTTTAACTGGGTTTTCCCCAGATCATTTGAGGGTCAGTTTTGGACTACTTCTTGCATCCCATGTCACTTTTCAATGATAGCACTTTATGCAGAAGTGCAAAAATTTGCATTTAGTAATACAAAGTGCTTATGACTTATAGCAGGTATCAAAATACCTGCAAGTAATTGCCTTAGGATTAATTTTCATTGTGCCAAGTTTCTCCTTTTAAGTTGAAGTAATATCACTTCCAAAAGAAAAGGAGAATAAAACTTTACCTCAAGAAAATCATGTTATCATCAGTTTCCTCCATTTGGTGCTTTGAAATCTCAATAATATCCTTGAAGTTTTAATTTATTTTATACAACCTTTTTCAGCTAATTCACATAGGCTAATCCACTATGGTCTACACGTATTTGATTTTTACTTATTACGAATCACTACAAGTATTACTTGACTTAAGTACTCAAATATAATAAAGATGAAGTTATTTCCCTTCAGAAATTAAGTTGTTCCTAAATCTATGCACCCTATTTATAATGAAGTACTCTATTTACAGTAGCATTCCCTCACAGAAATAGCTATTAGTATTTATTTGCTATATTCTAAAGAAATTATAAACACATTGAGCATAATTCTTGATATGCCCTTTGGATTTCCTTTCTAATATATAGCATAACTGGATGTCAGGTGTGCAAATAGCATTTATTTTTGGTTAAGCTGATTGTACAAATCCTATCTTTTGAGTTATTTTATAGGACTTAATATATGTAGTGATGCAAACTGAGGCATTACTTAACATTACACCATTGGCAGTTTGTTAATGGTAAATATCAAATAGCTTGTTTCTACCATTTCCCATGAGGTTTACACAAATCAGACTTCAGCTTCTCTTTGTCAGACTCAAATTGGATTTCCTTTGCTATAAGCTCTAGGCTCAGACTTCTATGACCCTAATTTGGCAGCCCTTCAAGGGGTTTATGTTGTAAGCCTTTTCTATTTCTAACAAAAAGTACAGCTCAAATCCATTTTACAATAATAAATTTTGTGAGAAGTTTTGGTTTCCAAAAGATGTCATATATTTTGAGCTCATTTTTAATATGATTTCTGGTTCTATACCAAATAATCAATAAATTTTAAAATTGAGTTAAAATATATTGATATATGTGAAAAAGCATGCATTAAGATTCTTCATAGCCTGACTTAATAGGTAAACTTAGAATAGAGTACAAAATATTTTATGGACTATAAAATAAACAATTACATTATTTTAAGTCACTGCTATAATGGAGGTACTAATTCTATATGTGTATGTTTACTATATATTCATGGAGGCACTGATTTGTTTATTTAATTACTTGTTTTAGTTTTAGTTGGATACAATATCTTTAATTAATTAATGTATTTTTATGTGGTGCTGAGGATCGAACCCAGGGCCTCGCCCGTGTTAGGGGAGCACTCTACCTCTTAGCCACATAACCCCTGCCCTGATGGCCCAGATTTTAACAGATAGATTTCAAAGTTCTTAAATGCTGTTCTGTTTATCTTAAAGAAATCTATATTATAGAAGACTAAAGAAAATATATAAAATTAATTATGATATTTAAATGTAATTGATTTTAGATAAATTTATCATTAGAAATTCAAATTTTGCAATCATATTAGTTCTTGAAATTCTTCCATGATGTATATATGAAAATATAAATACTTGAGATTGATGTATTATTGTGGTGGAAAAATTAATAATCAACTAAGGTTATAGCTTATATACATGATATTATGAACTATTTGGTTTCTTTCCTTTCCCATTAGAGGAAGTTTAAAGAATAGGGCTAGTAAAATATTGATTAATAATTGCTGAGGTGAAATACATGATTTTCAGTATGCTGTAATTAAAATCAAATGCAACTATTTTAAAAACTAACTTCTCTGTTGGTAATTATGGGAGATTACATTTGGAGAATTTGTTTTCTCATTTGTTCTAGGAAAATAGCTACCCATATTTTGTAAAAAAAATGGAGGTTGTAAGATATAAAGGAATCATCACTTCCTACATTATAAAAAATAGTGATAGATAAAAATGGAAAATATGAAATTATCTGTCCCTTTGTATGACTTTTTGATAATCAACTGAAAAGATGAAAGTAAGTAATTTGAATAGTGCTTGTCCAAGAAGTATGAGCTATTATAGTTGTTCTTCTCATTGGTATATAAAGAACCCCTGGAAGAATTCGTGTGTGGCTCCCAAATACTCTGTAGCAGTCTGACTGCTACTGGTTCTTGATAGAAACACGTAAAACTGATTATTGGCAGTATAAGAAAACGAAAGATGAGGGAAATTTTAAAAAACTAGGCTAAATTTTAAAGCCCTTAGATTCAATTATGAGATTGTTTTTATTTACTTTTGTTATTTTACTATTCATCATTCATTTATGATGCTATTTCATATTTACCAATATACCATTTTATAAGGTAATGACAGTAGATGATAGTTGCTTACCTACTTCTTTTGCTTTAAAATACTTACTGAGCCATATAAAGATGGCAAGCTTATGTAACCAATCCTATAAACATACTAGTATTTGTTTATGATTACTGGAGTTCTAAAAGTTTGAGAACAAGAGCTTTTATCTTCATCCCATGAGAATTATTTGTTTAGCATTCTCTTGAATATTTATACAAAATATAATTTCCATTCTTAGTTCATATATATAGCTAATTTTTGTAACTGTAATAAAACTTTTAAAGAGTAAAATAAAAGATTTTATAAGATTATATTACATGTACTAAATATAAATAATAATAATATAAATAATAAATAAAATTATCTATGTTTTATTTAAGTACCCTAAACTATTTTTTTTAATTTGAAATGGACATTTGTAGGTATGATATTAATGACTGCAAAGAATGTCATTCTGTGATTCCCCATTTTTCTTTTCACCTTGTTTTGATTTTTTAATTACAGCCATCTTCATTCAAATAGCATCATCAGTGTTTGAATTATTTATTGGGTATCAATTATGAAAATAACCATATAAGCTCTTTATAAATATTTTATATAACTTTTCAAAATAGAATAAAGTCAATGTTCTGTCTAAATTATCTTTTCCTAATTTTTATTTTTTACTGATACAGAAAAGCATAAATATTGTACATATTAATAGAGTACCATGTAATGTTGGACACATGTTTACAGTGTATGATGTTTAAATCAGGTTGAACATTTTTATCTTCTCAAACATTTATCATCTTTGTGGCAAAAACTTTCAGGATAATTTCTTCCCACTTTTTTTAACATACAATACATAATCGTTATTTATAGTCATCGTACTGTGTAGTAGTACTCCAGAATGTCTTGCTCTTATCTAAACTGTATCTTAGCATTCCTTAATCAAATTTCCCTCTCTTCCTCAGAGACATGTTCTTTCTTTAGATTTCTTCAACTCAGTAAATATTACCATGTATCCTCCCTGGTTCTCACCTCAAAATTGTGGCTTTCAGTTTTCTTCTCCTTGACATCTGCTTCCTGCTCTTCCACTCATTAAGTTTCATCCCTTCTATTTCATCACAGTAGCTTCCATTGCATTAATAATAAAATCCATGTTTTTGAAAAATAGTATCTACTTTCTAACTCTCTAATTGATAATTATTAATTCATAACCACACACAGTGAACTAATTTTTTTTAATACCCGCGATTGAACCCAGGGGCACTTAAACACTGAGCCACATTCCCAGCCCTTTTTCATATTTTATTGAGAAACAGGGTTGCACTGATTTACTTTGTGCCTCCTTAATTTGCTGAGGCTGCCTTTGATCTTCTGATCCTCCTTTCTCAGCTTCCCCAGATGCTGGGATTACAGGCATATACCACCATACCCAGTCAGTGAACTAATTCTTATGGATTTTGTTCATTTGTTTGGTCATTTGCTTGTACATAGTACTGAACCCAGAATATTTCACATGTATAGGCATTAGCTCTACCACTGAACTATTCCCCCATCCCTTGTTCATTTCTTTGGAGTGATCTTTTCTGTATTTTCCGTACCTGGTTTCTTCTCATTTTATAGTGATCAATTTATTTTTGTTGATTTCCTTTTTTTAGATGGGAGTCTGACTAAGTTTCCCAGGCTGACCTTGAACTCATGATCCACCTACCTCAGCCTTTCAAGTAGCTGAGATTATAGATGTATGCTACCATGTCCAGCTTTTCCTGGGGTCACTTTTAATGTTACATTTTAAAAGAGTTCTTCTGGACCCTCACCCTTCTAAACTAGTTATTCTCCCCTTGCATAATATTGCTCCTTTCCTTGGTGCCCTTTTTTAGTGTATAATAATATTAAACATACATTTGTTGGTTTGTTCCAACAACTCTTGTTTCACCACAATCAAGAGATAGAGAAATTAGAAAAAAATAATTCATATTATCTTTTTTCCCCAAGTAATTCAAACACACTCAATTTAATTCTTTTTTGATGAGTAATTTATTGTCCATTCACAAATATTATTTTGTCTTGTACATACCCACTAGTTTATTTCGAGATTAGAGGTCATTCTTCCTTCCTCTGTCATTGGTATTCCCAAAATATTTGTTCTTATCACCATTAGAAACAAATTGTATTATATTACAGTTGTTTGTGTATTTGCCCTTTCTGTTAGAGAGTGTGCTTATTGGGACTAGACTTGTATTTTTTTATGCATAGGAATGGGAATAAGGAAGGAAGAAAGGAATGGGGGGGGCAGGAAGGATTATTGGATACTTTTTATTAATAATTTAGGCTTATTATTTTCCCTCAAACAAAGTAGTTATATTGAACATGAACTGGGAATAGAACAATAGCAAATCACTTAATACCCAATTATCAGGAGGAGGTTGATGCAGAAGTGTTTGTGTCTTAGTTGTCTTCATTGTAATTCTCAGTAGAAATACTGAAAATATTTTCTTGTGGTAATGAAATAAAAATCTGGAGCAGAAATATTGATTACTCTTAAAATATCTGTCTCCTTTGACTCTCACAGTCCTTTAGTATATACCCAGGCATGATGTGCAAAATATAGAAATTAAATAAAATAAACTCTAGTCCACTCAGACTTTTGTTTTAAAAATAAGTCAGTTTTTTGTTTAATATAAAGTATGAAAACATTAAGTCTTCTTATTAGATTTGGGCTAGAAAAGACAATGCAGAAGGAGGGGATAATATATATTCCAGGGGCTAAGTATTTGGTTTCCTTTTGAACTACGCTAGAACTGGTTTACCAGGATTAATTCACTTTTTATTTTTAATTTCATTCCTTGTGTCTCTCGGTCCGTCCCCTCTCTTTCTCTATCATAATTCAGGGATAAATCTGATAATATACTGTATTTGAAAGTTATAAATCTCCAAACTAAATAAAGTTCTGATGTATTCTAGTTCCCCAGTTAGGGATGAATAGGAACATATGCTGCTCAGCTTTTCTAAATCTTTTAACATAATAAATTAACATAAGGGTTAAGTTTACTTTAGACACACATACTACACATAGACACACACACACATATTCTTTGCATGTGCTCATGTACATGATAAAAATTTCATTTCCATCTTTTGTTCATGGTGTTTTACTTCTTATAATGTATTGTTCTGTTTAGTACATTGGTGTCCAAATGTACTATATTCTAGAACATATCTTTTTTTCCCAAAGTTTCCTATGATTCTAATAGAGGCAAGAATCAGAATTTCCTACTTTAGTGAACTTTTGTGGGGGCACACTCCCCTCACAGTTTCTGAAATATATGTGTTGACATTTTGGTGTACCTGAATTTTCAGTAAGTAATACATCCTTTAGTTAATGAAGTATTGGGAGAAAGTTAAATAATTGCATCTCTAAGCATTCTCAGAAGTGGAAGAAGATAAATGATAGGAAAAGATCAGGGGAATATTACTTTGTCCCACTTTGGCTCTAGTAGAGACTATTCAATAGACTCATAAAAGACTGTGTATATAATATACTTAGTGTGACTTTTAATTGATATAAACATAAATTTGAATTTTCACATGTAAATATGCTTATAGAAGTGAAATAATAAAACATTGGCGTAAACATTAAAAAGTAAATTTTATTATGAAGTTCTGTTTCTTAGTTAGCCTTGCTTTATGTTTTATCAACTTCACTGATTTATTTTTAAAACAGCTTGTAGTTTCAATAATTTTTTTTCTTAATTGTATAACTCTGGTTCTACCTATGTTTTAAATGTAGTCCAAATGTAGTTTTGGGGTTTTTTTAAATACTATTTTTAGTTGTAGTGGGACACAATATCGTTATATTATTTATTTTAATGTGGTGCTGAGGATTGAACCCAGGGCCTTGAACATGCTAGGTGAGTGCTCTACCTCTGAGCCACAACCCCAGCCCAGCCACAATCCCATCCTCAAAATGTAGTTTTTAATGTGAGTGCAAGCTGCATAATTTAATCACTCAGAGAAGTTTAAATAACCATGAATTGATGTGTTTAAAAGGCAAAGCTATTCATTTAGAAAATAATTACCAAGTAGTGACTTTTAGGAAAAGTTACAAATTTATATGTGCTAGATGTGTAGAGTATCTTTCTTTAAAATCAGTCAGTCTGACTTGGGTTGATTGACACCAAAATGTTGCATTTATTTTTGGTTGTTGATATTTTGTTACTCAATTTGGCATTTGTTCCATTGAATTTCATAATAGTCAATCAGCAAAGTGAAACTCTAGGGAAAGATAAAAATTGTATTAAGGACTTCCCACAGGGTAGAAGTAAAATGGAGTATACAACTATGCTTATATATCAAAGTCTATAATTTGAATATATATCATCATTGAATTGATTATCTAGACAGGCATTTGAAATAATTTTATTATATTTGTTATTTATATGAGTTTTTTGGAGTCATAAAGCCAAGTTCTAAATGTACATATTTCCTTGCTCCTTTTGGAACTGCTGTATGTAATATTTCATGGAGATTCAGTTGATATCATTGCTAATAGCTAATTTTAAAAATACTGTTAATCCTCATTTATTTTGATTAAAATTCATTTTAATAAGAGATCCAATTCAATTTTACAATATAACATTCATATTATTTAAGTGAGTGTAAAATAAACATAAGCAATATATGTGTTTGGAATGAAGATAGTGTATAATGTATATAGGACTACCTAATAATTATAATTAAATTAAATTAAATATAATAATTATAATTAAAATTATAATTTGCACCTCATATAATTGTCAATTTATTTAAAAAGTTGTATCTTAAGTAGTGGTCATTAGTAGACATGAATAGCTGAAACTGAGGTTATGAAGTTGTGAACATCACTTGAGGATGTCAAATTTTTGTAATTATTTGTTATGGTTTACTCTTAAACTAGCACCAATTGGGTCCTCTGAAGTCAAACAGAGTCAATTTGTTAATTCTAACATCCTTACACTACATGGTACTATTTAGAATAACTGTGTAGAGATGTAAGGGAGTGGGGGTGGGGTGGTAGGCAATCCCCAAGATACTCTGGAGAATTACTGCTCTCTTCCTTTCATATTGATCTTTCTTTCTAAGTTGCCCTTAAAAAGAAAAGAATATTTCAGTAATTACTAGTGATGTTGAATACTTTTTCATGTATTTGTAGACCATTTGTATTTTTTTGAGAGGTGTCTGTTTTGTTCTTTTTCCCATTTTTAATTTGGGTTGTTTATTTGTTTTTGGTATTAAGATTTTTGATTTCTTTGTATACTCTGGATATTAATTCCCTATCATCAGAGAAGCTCACAACAATCTTCTCCCATTCTCTCTTCATGCTCTTAATTGTTTCCTTTCCTGTGCAGAAACTTTCTAAATTGATGTCATCCCACTTATTGATTTTTTAAAAATTTGATTTCTTATGCTTTATGAGTCTTGTAAAGTAAGTTGGTTATTGGATTGACATGCTGTAGTGTTGGTTCTACATTTTCCTCTAGCAGTTTTAAGGATTTTGATCTAACACCTAGATCTTTAATGCACTTTTAGTTGACTTTTGTACAATGTGAGAGATAGAAGTTAAATTTTATTCTTCTACTTACACATTTCCAGATTTTCCAGTATCTTTGTTAAAAGGGCCATCATTTCTCTAACATGTGTTTGGCACCTTTGTCTAGTGTCAGATAACTGCATTTATGTGGGTTGGTCTCTGTATCTTCTAATCCATTTGTTTTCATGTCCGTTTGGGTCTCAATATCATATTGTTTTTGTTACTAGAGCTCTGGATATAATTTGAGGTCTGGTATTGTGATGCCACCTCCTTCACTCTTCTTGCTAAAAATGCTTTGGCTATTCTGTGTCTCTTATTTTTCCAAATGAATTTCAGAACTTCTTTTTCTAGTTCTGTGAAGAATGTCATTGGAATTTTGATAGGGATTGTGTTGAATCTATAGTCACTTTGGTAAAATAGCCATTTTGACAATATTAATTCTGTTTGTTCAAGAACATGGAGGGGTCTTTCCATCTTGTAAGGTCTTCTTCAATTTCTTTCTTTAGTGTTACATAGTTTTCCTTGTAGAACTCTTTCACCTCTTTCATTTGATTGATTACCAAGTACTTTTTTTGACGCTATTGCAAATGGGGACAATTTTCCTAATTTCTTTTTTAGCAGATTTGTTATTGGAGTATAGGAACATGAATAATTTATGAGTTTGGATCTTGTATCCTGCTACTTTGCTGAATTTATTGAGATTTTGTCTCACTTCAGTCAGAATGGCAATTATCAAGGATACAGATAATAATGAATATTGTTGAGGATGTTGAAAAAAGGAAAACTCATAACTTTTTGGTGGGACTGCAATTTAATGCAACCACTCTGGAAAGCAGTATAAAGATTCCCCCCCCCAAAAAAATACGATGGTCCAGGTGTGGTGTCACATGCCCATAATCCCAGTGGCTTGGGAAACTGAGGCAGGAGGATTGAGAGTTCAAATCTGCCAGCCTCAGCAATTTAGTGAGGCTTGTGAGACCCTGTCTCTAAATAAAATATTAAAAAGGGCTGGGGTAATGCTCAGTGGTTAAGTGTCTCTCGCTTCAATCCCTGCCCCTCACAAAAAAAGGGAGCCACCATATGACCCAGCTATCCCACTCCTTGGTATATATCCAAAATATTTTAAATCAGCATTTTTGATATAGCAACATCAATATTTATGGCAGCACAATTCAAAATAGTCAAGCTATGGAACCTGCCTTACAACAGGTGAATGAATACTGAAAATGTGGCATATACACAATAGAGTATTAGCTATAATGTAGAATGACATTATATCCTTTGCTGCTAAATGGGCAGAACTGGAGACTATCATGCTAAGTGAAATAAGACCATCTCAAGAAGTCAAACATCGAGTGTTATCTAATATGCTAATCCAAAATAAGAAGAGGCATTAAAAAAATTTTAAAAAAGATGGAAAAAAGCAAGAGGGAGTTTCATCAAAATAGAAGAGTAAATAAAGGGGATTGAGAGATGCAAGAAAGAATCAGAAAAGCGAAGATCAGTATAATGAATATGACCAAACTTTCTATGTGCATACATGGATGTTGCATGGTACATCCCCACAAAGGGTGTATCCATAGGACACTAATTAAAAACAAAAACAAAGGAAGCAAACTGTAAATGGATTGAAGAATGATAGTAATATCAATGGAGTGGATAGAGGGAATGCTGGGAGATATGCTGGGGACTGAATTGAAGAGGATTGTGTTCCATGCTTTTATGGAATACCAGGGCATATCCTGGTATTGTATCATAACTAAAAAGAATGAAAAAATGAGTTTTATAAAGAATATAAAATATAAAGGAAACTGTATATTCTTATTTATGTTGTTTTAGTTACACATGTTTGTCTTTTCTAAGATTAGAAGCCATAATTAAGAAACTAATTAGCAAATTCATTAATCATGGTTTTACTCCAATATCCTATTTTCAATGTGATTCATTTAAATAAAGTCATTCAATTTGATTAATCAATTATTTTTGCGTTTATTATATTGAGGTTAGACTGACATATAGAAACACCAACAAAGCATGTTTTTCTGTGTTAAAATTCAAAACAATAGGTGATGTATTTATATATATATAAATTTTACAAGTAGATAGAATAATCTAGCTTGTTTTTTGTTTGTTTGTTTGTTTGTTTTTGATACCAGGGGTTGAACTCAGGGGCACTCAACCACTGAGCCACATCCCCAGCCCTTTTTATATTTTATTTAGAGACAGGATCTCGCTGAATTGCTTAGGGCCTTGCTAGTTTACTGAGACTGGCTTTGAACGTGTGATCCTCTGGCCTCAGCCTCCTGAGTTGCTGGGATTACAGCAGTGCACTACTGCACTAGGCCATGAATTTACCTTTAACTTATATTAGCTCATGAACTTTTTGTTATTGTAGAATAAAAAGTTTATTTTAATTCAATTTTTGACCTGTTTGTTGTTTTGTTGTTGTTGTTGTTGTTGTTTTAAGTTTGGCTATTGGTTAAATTTCAGATTTGCATGTCCTTTGAAAATGCTCAAGAAAACAAAGTACAGGATCACTTGTTTTGGGTTTTTATTCTTATGTGTATAAGTAGGTTTAAGAATTTAAAATTATTTATTAGTGAGTACTAATGAAGCGATGTTTTCATTAGCAAGAAAGGTTAATTGGGTTGGAAGAAAACATCTATTTTGACCTGCTGGATTGCACTAATATATATAGAGTAAGAAAATACATGAATATACAAGCCCCCTCCCAACAGTAACCACCATTAATAAGAATTCACTGCATTTAGGGCTTACAAAGGTTAACAAATATATAATAATTGGTTTGAAGATCCAGAAAGAGTGACACAGATGGATATATTAATTTCAAATTTATCGTTGTGTATTTGAAAAATTGAAGAAAAAAGTGTACAAAAATAATCCTAATCAGGGTCATTGACATTTTCTTGTTATTTGTGGATTCATAAGCAGGTATGAAAAATATCATGAATATTGAATAAAGGAGAATGAATTGATGGAGAAATATAATTCAATATAGGTAGAACAGTCTAAAGTGGATACTCTCATACATTGCCTACAGAGATATACATTAGCATAAAATCTAAAGAAACAATTTGGCAAAACATGATACTCTAATTTGTTATTCCTAATTTTTATTTTTAAGATAAAGTCGAAATCAGAAAATCAAACAATTATAAAATGGCATTGATCATGATACTATATATTATAATGAAAGTTTATGGTGCTTAAATATCAAATAATATTATTATATATTTATAGAGTTAATGAATCTATAACTAACCTTTTCGATATGTAATATTGTTGGAAAACACAGAAAACAAAATATAGCTTTTTATGGTATAGTCCTAATTATAAAATTATTTAATGAATATTTTTTTTAGGTACCAATTTTATAGTCCATTCAAAGTACTTTAAAAAGTAATAATTATGCATGAAATTCAAGTTCAGAACTAAAATGTAATCAAGAATTAAATTTTAGGGGCTTGATTTGAACTCTGATTCTTTATTTATTGCTTTCTTGATTTCTTAACGTTTTCTAAGCTTTTCTCTGTGCATGTCTTCACCCTTATCTCTTTTACACATTACTTCTCTTCAGAGAGGGCATTTTTTTGGGTCAGTTCATCTTTTCTCAAGAATTCAAGACATGGTTTATTTACTGGCTTAGGCACAATCAGTCATGGCTAATCTGGGCATGCAGATACATAAACAATTAATCTCCTTTCTTCACCTCCTCCTCTATCACTGATTATCCTGGACCTACAAAACCCATGATCTATCAAAGTCTTCCTTTTTTAAATATACCTTATAATTTTTTTTATTCACAATGCTAGCCCAGCTTTTCTCATTTCTTGGAATTTCTGTCACTTAATTCATGACTAAACTAGAATCCTCATCACTTGTATGCCCCAGGAAAGCCTTTTTTGGCTCTCCTAAGAAAAGAAAACTCTCATAATGCTCTGTTCATGCTTGTATTAAAGCCCTCATGTCTTTATGAGAGTAATGTACATAAACCATTGTCTAAAGAGCTTTCATTTGGTACCATTTTTTTCATGCTTTATGAAATGAAACTATGCTGTTATGGTTTAGATATGAGGTATAACCCCTCAAAGCTCATGTGTGACAATACCAGAAAAATAAGAAGTGAATTATTAAATTATGAGAGCTGTAAACTAATCATGAGTTAATTCGCTGATATGATGTAGATGCATTAGGTGGTAACTGTAGGTAGTTATTCTGTGGCTAAAGGAGACAAATCACTGGGGGCATGCCTTTGGTATTCATATTTTGTACCTTGTTAACAGAGCTCTCTTTCTTCTTCCTGGCTGTCATGTCCTAAGCTACTTTCTTCTGACATTTACTATCTACTTCAATACACTATTGCTGCCATTATATTCTGCCTCACCTTATATGTACAGAACTATGGAGTTGTCCAACCATGAACTGAACCTTTGAAACCATGAGCCCAAATAAACTTCCTTCTCTAATTTGTACTTGTCAGGTTTTTAGGTCATAACAAGCAAAAATTATTAATATATATGCTGGTGTATATATCATGCAAGTTAATGTTAAAAACAACATATGTGGACATGTACACACACTCAAATATGCACACATAAAACTCAAGCTTGAATTTCTAACATCCCAAACATGAGCACTATCACATATTATTCCTGAACTGGTGTTTTTTTCTCCTACATTATCCCTCATACTAATGGTGCAGGAAGTGTTTATAAAGCAAGACTGTCATCTTTTAAACACTGGAGTAAAGAAAGTTTCCACTTTCTGCATGAGTCAATTTTTTCAGTGAACATTTCCAACAAATGAACAAGTACTACATTAACTCCATTCTTTGTTTCAGTGGTTTCCTTGGGCAGAAAGGTTTCACTGAATGCTGTGTGTAAATTGGTCAGATAGAACAAGAATTTATATTTCCACAATTTTATTGGGAACTTTGAAACTTCTATTATCTCACAGGACCCAGAAATTGAATTGAGGCTTTGTTACTAAGCCAGATTGTAGCAACAGACCCAGGAGTCAGTAGCTCAATTTTCTACTTCTTTGCATCAAATTTTCTCTTGAAAATGATGCATGCAATACTGAAGAATGGCAGGGAGGAGCCTCTGCGAAGTGTTAAATATTTGGTTCACTGGGTCCTATCAGCAGGTAGGGCCTGTGGGGAGCTTGTTTATCCAGCAGAACGATCTCATTATGAGGACAGTGATGTAGTATAGTTTACTTCATACCCTGAAGCCATTCAAGAAAACAACTGAGTGAGTGATATTCATCCAGGCCCTGCATTGTACTGTTATGACTTGCAATAACTGGAAGCATATTAAAATAGAGATCAGGGACTATAGCTACTCTATTGAATGAAGTTCTGAAATTTCAAAGCTGTTGAATTATTCAGTATTTTCCAATTTATAGAATAAAAGAACATGTGATTGGCTATTTCACAGCACAGTAATGGAGATGAAGAGAATGAACAGGCTTTATAAATTTCAAAGTAAATAAAATATTTTTCATAATTGCAAGGTATCCTAATGAGTCTTTTGATAGGCCAGGGTGAACTTTGCTGTCAAAAACAAGGATAAGAAATGCCTTTCAAATATAACGAATAAAAAAAAAATCTCTATCTATATATCATCTATCTATTTATCTATTATATATCTATACTATGCATATCTTATGATCACTAAGGACACCCACCATACAGCCTTCATTAGCTTTGAAAGTATCTATGAATACAAGATTGAAAAAGTAAAGAAGACTTAAGACAAATGTCCCATTTTCCCCATGATACTACACTGGCAAAAATGTAAGAAGCAAGTTTAAAAGGAAGGAACCTTTGTTTAATGTGTTGTGAAGTAAGCTTATCAAATGCATGAATCTCACGAGTTTAGTATATAGGATATAGAAGGTACCCCATAAATATTCATTGAAATTAAGAATTTATCAATAGATGCCTCCTTCCAGAGGTGGCAGGGGTTATTGCAAAATCAGTCATTCTCCTAATTCCACCAATATTTGCTATTATCTGAATCATCTTAAAGAAAGGTGTCAAAAATAAATACTAAGGGTCTGAATTTTTAACCTTTGAGGAGTATATCAAGAATATATATATATATATATATATATATATATATATATATATATAGTAAAGTAGCCAAAGATTGAATACTGAGCTAGATGAATGAGCAAATGATATGTGTTCCTCTTAAGAGGGATTTATCAGTAAATCATAGATGAAACAAGCTTCCCCTCACTGAAAGTTTAAACGTTTATATAAATAATAATAATAAATAAATGCAATAAAGTATGAGGTGAAATTACTAGAACAGAAAATTCTTCCAGTTTTGAGTTCAATCAGTGTTAATAAAGAGACTATAAATACAATATTACTTAAGTCAGCAGTTTAGGACTATTTAATTGCTAAGTCATGCCAAGATAGCTTAAATTTGCTTTGAATTTAGTAAACTTTCATATTAACCAATGTCCAGTAATGTTTTCCACATACATACTTTTTGACAAATTTTTCAACCTTCTAAAATCTATTTGAATTTACCCCACACACAGAGTCTCTACTGTTAAAACAGGAAAACAAAACAAATTGAAAAAAAATGAGTCAATGTAATTTTCTACTGTCTACAACATAGATTTTTATTTACTATGATTATTTGAAGAATGCCTGAGAGAATGCCAAGCAAACCTCCAGAAAGTAAAGTTTAAGGTTAAAGGCAATCTTCGATACTTGAATATTTATTAATAATTTTACAATGTATGTGTATCTCAAAACGTAGTATTTTGAGCACACTATATGTAATTTCTATATATCAACTATAGTTAAGTAAATCTGGAGAAAAATATATAAAAATATACAAACATTTTCTATGTTTTTTTTGTGATTTTTATCACCTGTATTTTCTTGCTCAAGCCTGACAGATTTAAAGAAAACACTTTGTAAATGAAGAAGCATAGAAATAAAATTATATGTTATTTTTACACCTATAACAAAAATGATAAATAAATCCTGGAAAAAGTGCACTATATTTTTTGTAATACCCTGAACAAAGCTCAGGATATTAATAGGTTCCCATCATAAGAGATATATGATTATATATTTGAATGTAGATCAATGCCTAAAATGCTAGGTAAAGCTAATATGTGTATAGCATATTATGTATTTTAATAAAATCTTTTTCTCAAATGATAAAAATTCTTACCACCAGTTTAAAAGTGGCCTTAATATGTTAAAATTCTCATTTAGAAATACACATGAAGGGACAAATAAACAGACTGTGTGGGTAATGAATCCTCCATCTCTGCAAGAACTTAATCAAATAGCCAATTAATCTGTATGATATTATTTATATGGAACATATGCATATTAAAATATATAACAGACTTCATTCCCATTTCTCTTGAATTTTTCTCTAACTCCAGGGGACTTGGATCCCCAGCAGAGCTCACAATATAAAAAAGATTCACAGAAGCGTTTTTATAGCACAGACCAGACAATTCAAAAAGTTACATAAAAACACCTGTGATAAAGGCAGAAAATGTTTTGTAAGCTAATAAGTGAGTCTTCTACCCTTGATATGCTTGTTAACTGCTACCTTGAACCTGTTTGTGCTTCTTATTTCCATTGGTGATGTCACAATCTTCTCTGGAATCCTTGTTTGAAAACTCAGAGTCATCCATGACTCCCCTTCCTCCCTCATCTCTCCCATCTAATCAATCTCTGCATCATTTGGACTCTGCCTCTACAACTTGCCTACATTTCCTTAATATCCTTCACTTTTCTTTACATCCTCTATTTTAAGAACATCCTAAGTGGTCTTCCTACTCTCAGCTGTATGTAGCCTTCTAATCCATTCTTGATATTTCCTACAGTGGCAAATATCTAAAAATGTAGATCAAATAGTCCCACTTTCTTTGCAGACGTTTCCCACTGTCTGCATTGATTAGTGTTCTTCAAGGTGTCATCCCTGGATCAGCAGCATCACCTGGAAAATTTTTAGAAATGCTAATTCTTATGTCCCAACTGAGTCCTTCTGAATCTAAAAGCATAAAGGAGAGCCCCAAGATTTCTTAACAAGTCCTCCAGGTGATTCTAATGGGCTACAGAATTAAATTGAAGTCTTTTGGCAAGATATTTTGCAAAACCCACATTTTGGTCTTATTTCCATTTATTTACACTCTTTTCCATCCCTCTCCACTGCACCATTATGAAATGTTCTCTTTATTTTCCAGTTTAACTCAGATATCCTGTGGACTTAGAGTTCTCTTCTGAATGATCAAGTTTGGAAATAAGGCATACTTTAAATTCTATTTGTGTTTTTAAGTCCTTTTTGACTTTGGGGGTCATATTTCCTATCCCTATTACATTAGTTGAGAAACAGAATTGCCTTTTTGCCTTGTGTTTGGTCAGAAATGCTGTCTCTATTCTTGGAATTTTCTCCATTTCTCTTTGTGTTATATGTAATTGCTGACATGTTTGTCCCTACTATAAAGATTTCTTCAAAAGCCATGCTGGTTTTTATAATATTTGTTGTAGAAGAGTGAGCTGCAGATAGTAGATAGTTGATAACATAAGTGGATCTAAGCCAAAATATGATTCTAACTCTAATACATGAGTATGTGTTCATTTCTACAAACACTATCCCATTTGGGATTGTTACAATATGTAAAGATCTGCTATAATTTTAATCTTCAAAAATATAATTCTGCACTACTATATTCTTTAAAGCAAAATCAAAACAAAAGTAAATATGCCTTGAGCTCTGTTACTCTGTTTAAAGGATCAATTTTCAGGGCAAATGTCCTGCTGTCCAACAGGCCTTTCCCTGTGAGGCATCTCTAAATTGAGAAAGGGATTAAATTTGATCAGTGTTTGTTTGGTCTGTTGCTCCTCCTGTTGATATTTAATCCAGTATCTAACAAGAATCTCCAAGGTATAAAATGCCTGAAAGTAGAAATACTTATTGACCTATCTGTATGCACATATACTTATCAGTTTTGAGATCCAAATAGAGGGTTTTGTGGAAGATGTGCATGAACAAAATAAATTGCAAAAAGACATAGAAACAGTGCACTGTTTAATAGATCAACAAGAATTGAATGAGTCCTAAGCTTTGTTCAGCTCTGCATATTGCTCACACTCAAAAATCATATTTATTTTCAATATTATAAAAGAGAATGCATAGTAATAACTTTTTCAAAATTAGTAAAGTTAAAATATGTAAAAACAATTCTCATGGGTGAATGTGCTCACACACAAGATACCTATTTTCAATACTGATATAAATGAATATTTAGTAAATCACTCATTTGTTTAACACAGGTTTATGGATTGCCTAGAATACCCCATGAATGGTAAGCAAATACATAGAGATATAAAAATGGCTATACATATGTACTTAGAGTTAGATGAGATTTAGATACATAAATGATAGATACATGGACAGATTGAGATATGATAAAGTTCCAGTTCTCAAAGTCCCCACAATTCAGTGATAAATTAAATATGTGGATCAAATAAGGATTAAATATGATACATGCTATTAAAGGTTTATATCCTATAGAGATCATAAGTAAATACATAATGGAAAGAATGAAAAATATCTTTTAAGTAAATTGGTATCATTTTATTTTTCAAAGAAGGACCATATATATCAAGGTGTTTCATATTTGTGCCAATTCCTTATGGCCACAATATGAAAAAAATAAGAAACCAGATGTTTTTCTATAATACTGTGCATCTGCTTGTGTTTGCCAAATAGTTGGGCTTTTACTTCTCCATTTGGTTGTGGAAATGGAAAAGAGATTGTGCACTCTGTGGCAGGTACTGTATAGGGCCTTTCTCATGTAACTTTTAAACACTTCTCAAAGAAAAATAAAAGTGCAAAGATAATGGGTCTTAAGTTGAATTTACTTAAAACAAGGCAGGTATAACATAATCCCACACAGAAAATCAGTGCCTTCAACTTAACTGTCACAGAATGGCTCAGAGAAAATGAATGGAAAGCATTGAAGATTTGCTAAAATATAAATGTATTACATGGAAGAGCAACCCTTATGAAAATTATTACCCAGACCAAAGGCAGAAGTGGGACTTCATAAGGCAAAGTCAAATGGCTTAATAAGAAAACGTGATTGGTGAAGTTAAACAAGACTTCAGTGCCAGTTCTGGATTTTATCATTATTGTGAAAATTGGCCCAGAGTGATTAAAGAACTCTTGTTCTATCTGTGGGGTCCAGATAGTACAATTGAATCACAGACTATACATAGTCCAAGTTCAGTATCATGCTGTTTTTATGACCAATTATCTGAGAAGCAGTTGTTCTGATTCTTTTTTCTGGGGACCTGATCACTTACTATCTGCTATTCCTGACTTTAGGATCAGAGACTTGCAGTAAGCAAAAACACACATCCAAGAAATAGTCCAGTTTCCTTTATCAATTGCAGTATAACCCCACAAGGCAGTACTTTCAACATGCAGAAATGAAGGCACTGAGAGCTTACAATTTTTGTTTGACCTTGACATGGCTAGGATTTGTACTTTGATCTAGTTTGTCCAGAACTCATTTACTATCCTATTGTGTTGTTACATACATTTCACAACTTTATCTTCATGTTCACAAAATAAAAGACAAATAACTTTTATTAATGAATCTAAATCATACATAGATCCCTGAGTGCTTTTAGTTAAATTATTGTCCAAAGAATTGCATTAGGTGATTTATTCTCTATTATATGAAATTCATTCCACTTGTGCTTTTACCAGCCTATTTGATTGTTGAGAAAAGCCTATCTAACAACCAACCTGGGTTCAAATGTGCACTGTGTTAAATAGTGTTCAAAAAAATCATGTGTTTCCCAGAAGCTATTTACTAGTAAATATGGTCTTTCAATCTGTAATTAGCTAAGTTAAGACAAGGTTATACTAGAATGATATGGTGCCTAAATCTAAAATGACTGGTGTCCTGATAAGAAGAGGAGAGGACCACAGACCTAGAGACACACAGGGAGAATGTCATGCAAAGATAGAGAATAGAGTGATGTTTCCACTAGCCAAAAAATAGCATGCATTGCTAGCTGCTTTCATAATCTAGGAAGACCTGGAATAGATTTTTTCCTCAGAGTTCCCATAAGTAATCAATGATGCTGATACCTTGACTTCAGACTGATTTCACACTTCCAAGGTCCAGAACTATAAGCAAATACATCTGTTTTTTAAGCCACAAGTTTGTGGTACTTTCTTATAGTAGCATCATAAAACTACTTCAAAATAGTCATGGTATATGTTGATTACATGTGGCCATGTGAATGTGTGGAAACAAAGCCTCTGAAGACTGACAGTGCCCCATAAAGGCGAAGAAAGTACACAAGGGAGTTCCTCCATTAAGAAGTGCTCCATATTGAGTCATTATTCCTAGTTTTAACTCAGCCTTGGGAAATAAAGATGGTGTTCTGTTTTTTTACAGATGATGAAAGGCCCTGGAAGATCAGGCCACTCTTTCTCCCACTCATTTCCTCCATCCACTCAAAACTTCCTACTCTCCCTTGAACACACCCAGTGAATTCTCATCTCAGAGTATCTGTTTTGAATCCTGCTGTCCCAAATATTTTGGAAGTTTACTCTTCACTCAAATGGTAGCTCCTCAAATTTTCTTTCTCACTTTATTGTGAGCACCCTGGGCATTTTAGCCTTTTGTTCTCCTTTTCTTTTACCTCTTGATTCATTATATTACTATGCTTATTATCTGTTTTCTCTCTTTTCTGAGGGGGAGTGTACCATGGATTGAACTGAGGGGCACTCAACCACTGAGCCATATCTCCAGCCCCTATTCTGCATTTTATTTAGAGACAGAGTCTTACTGAGTTGCTTGTGCCTCGTTTTGCTGAGGCTGGCTTTAAACTCACAATCCTCCTGCCTCAGCCACCCAAGCCCCTGAGATTATAGGCATGTGCCACTGCACCAGGCCTGTCTGTCTTCTCTTGACAACTGGAGCTCTATTCTATTTTCCACTAAACCATTCGCTGACCTACAGCTGTTGTAGAGTAAATGAGTGAATGACATAACCTGAGGTGCAACATTCCCATGTCGCCACTGAAGTCTGATATTCAAGATGGATTTCTTTGACTATCAATATATTAAACGTTCAGAAATACATCCAAAAGTCTGGAAGAAGTGTCATATGACATACTATTGTAAAAGTGGAATTGATTTATGGGAACAATGAGATCTAAAGGTACTACATTTACCGATTTATATTCCCTTTTGCTTCCTTTGAGGAACATGACTGGTTGAGTGTGTGAGGGGGTGAGTATTTTAGTTCAGGAGGCATTTGAGGGACATTATAAGTTGATCAAAGAATAATCAACATATGGTCAATAACATGATGAATATGTATGTCAAGTTATAGGGAGAGACTAAATATTCAGAAGCATAACTCTGAAATCTGTGAGGGGTGATTATAGGAGAACCAAGAATTGGCGTTGTTGACTCCTTCACAACCCAGGAGTTTATTTATTTCCTTTTATCTTTCAGTAGCATGAAAATTCACCTAGAATATTTCTCCCCCCTGGGAAATGAGTTGTTTCATTCAACCCTTAAAGATATGTAGATATTTTAGATGACCAATAAGAAATTTAAGGTTTGGGAGTATTAGCTAAGTGGTACAGTCTTTTTAGCATGTATGAGGATCTGGGTTCAATCCCTAGCACTACAAAGAAAATAAAAACAATTTATTTGCTGCAAAGACCAAGACCAGTCTGCTACTCTGATCCAATAATTTGTGTTAAGGTTAAGCATGAATGTGCCCCTCAAGGAAGGATAAAAGCCATTTTTGTAGTTATTTTTAATCCTAGAACCTCAAAAACATTATGACATTTCTGGTGACCTCATAACATATGGATTGTTTACTCTGAGAAACATCAACTCTGAAAACTGATTTTAAAGTTGTGACTGTGTCACAGAAGAATGGTCAATGAGAGGAAAAACTAAACATTATTTTAAAGAGGGATGAGTCAGTCATTCCGTCAGTGGCCCAATAAGGGAGAATGTAGCAGCAACAATGGGGAAAAGGCAAATATACTATACCAGTGTGGTTTGTAATGGGCTAAGACATATCACAGGTGAGAAGATGACACAAGAGGAATTTGAGAGGATGATAGAATTGAAGAAAAGGGGGTCCAAAGTCAGGTAGCAGATTCCTTTATCATGTCTCAGGGAGGTTCAATGGCTTAGTTTGTCTTCTTGCCAGGTACAAACACAACTAACTTGCTAAACTATAAGATGCTTTGTTGTGTAGAGGGGCCAAAAGAAATGGGAAAAAATGGTGTTAACATGATCTTTCATTGAAAAGGCCATGCTAAAGGAAATGGGTATCAATCATATCAGGTAAAAATAGTTTGAAATATTGAACACAGCAAATATTGATGACTCTAATCAGAGATTTAGATCTCATGAATGATGATTGAATAATCTTGCCATTCAATTATCAGATGAGTTATATTTATGTTAATGGTATATTTTTCTTATTTGCAACACAGTGTTTTTCAATTTAAGAAACTGCATAAAAATTTCAATATTAGCATATGCATTGAGATAGGTGCTTTTATAAATTGTTTTGTGAAATAAGGTTATGATACAGTTTTTAAAATCTATTTAAAAATATACATAACACCCTAAAATGTATTATTTGATCTGGTAGTTATACTCTATCCTATGGAAATACCACTCATTTTTTTTTCTTTAGAGAGGGATATTTTAAAACATTGCAGGTAAGTTATTTTATGGCAGAATTATTTAGAGTAGTCAAATGTAGCAAAAAAGTCAACTAACATCAGAACAGTAAATAAATTAGAGTAAGAAAATATTATGTAATCATCAGAAAACTTGGATTAGAAAAATCATGATGCAAAATTTTATGTAATGTATTATCTGAACAAGAATATGAATAAATGAAAGAATAGATTTAAATGTTTTGTTTTTATTGTCTACAGTTCTTGTTCTGTCTTGTTCTTATTAGGAAACAAATACTTTAAAACAAATCTTTTTCACCAATTTCACACTTTGCATTGAACAATTTTTGTGTATTTGAGTTAGTGATACCTGCTAGAATTTGGAGACAAAAGTATGAGGAAGGATTAAACTATACTACTATGATCCTATTTACTTTGGAATCAGCTATTCCATGATCATAGGGGACTGTATCACAGAAGAAACACTATAACAGCTAACTAACGCCTTAATCCACCTGGAGATGACCTACTTTGAGAGGTTGATAGATGATAACTTCCAGGCTTTATCAGACAAAGAATTTCTAGAATCTGGGTTCCTGTTAAGTGACAGAGGTGCCTTACTAATATCATTTCTTATCACCTTCCCAGATCTCTCCAAAATATATGAAAGCACTCTTTCAAAATTGTTACCCTAAATATATGTTTAAAGGCAAGAATCTGGAAATATATTTATAAGATCCAGAGAGTAAACTTGAGGACAAAATGTTTTGTGAACCCAAGTAGAATATAAATATTAGCTTTTGTTGAGATTTGCTATCACTGGTGCTGGTAATTTGGGGGCATAGTTTATATACATGGTGTACACTCCCTAGCTACAATCATGCCTTATGTTCTTTATTTCTATACACACCAGGAGTATCATCAAATAATGCCAGTATACCAGTTTTAAAAAGAGAAAAATTCATGTGCATTTAGATCTGACTACTGAGTCTGTTTCAGTGTTGTACCTGTCCATTCATTTTTTAAAAAACTTTTAAATGAAGAAATTTGTAAAACATTTCAAAAACATGACCATATGACACACATGGTATCATTGATTTTCTAGCTCACTGTGACAGATATTTTAGTCTATGAAAAAAATACATGAGTTGCAAAGCAAATTAACATTATTCTTCTCCCTTGTTGCTTGAATATTTTCCATCACCTACTTTTCCCAATTTTACCTCCTAAATCTTTCTCAAAACCATTGCATTTGTTTCTGCTCTACTCTCACTACCCGACTTCAAACTTTAATAATATCACGTTCCTAGCTGATGTATTCAAATTTATATCTATACCTAAAATTCCTCCCAACATAACATATCTGAAATATAACATACTGAAACTCTTCAGTATCCCCCCATTGCTGCCTTGGTGAATCCAAACACTTTTTAATTTTTTTTTTTTAGTTGTCGATGGACACAATACCCCCATTATATGTATTTATTTATTTGTGTGTGGTGCTAAGGATTGAACCCAGTGCCCCACACAGGTCATGCCAGTGCTCTACCACTGGGCCTCAACCCCAGCCCCTCCAAACATTTTTTACATGTCATGCAAGATAACCTCTGTTTACCTCTTTCCCTTTATCTCTTGCTATTTCTTGCTATAAACTGTTGCTACAATGAAAAACCATGTATAGACTTTGCCAAACTACTACTTCTTAATTCTTTGTCTTGGCTGTTATGTCCACCTCCAAGTCGATATTTATCTATTCTTTGTAGGTCTTAACTTCCTGTATTTTGGCAGACATCCCAAACATTCCACCTCCATGGAACACTATCCTAACCAGCCTTGTGCATGTCTTCATCATTGCATTTCCACGTGTTAGGTCACCTTTCCAGAACTGAGCCCAAAATAGGGTTTAGCAAGCCCGTGAGTGATGGAGGGAGTGTTCTAATGGAAAATTTATAAGGAAGGCAAGAAAGCAGGGGAGGAAAGAAGGAAAAGCTGAGTGAGGAGGAGATGTTAGGTAAACTCTAGGCTTGTCATAATCCATAAGGAGTTCTGGAGCTTAAACAGCATTGCATAGGTATGCTACTTGAGCTAAAGAAAGGAGTGTGTCTTTTACAAACCCACATCAGTCCCTTATTACCAGTGGGCCAAGGGAGTGTCAATTGTTCAGAAGGGTTGCTTTTGTCATTCAAAAATAATTTTCATAGAGGAAAGGGCCAGGGGGATATTATAGGGGAGTTACTGTGGAGATACCAAATTATATTGTTATATTTAACCAAATTATATTGTTATATTTTGTACATAAACAAATATGTAACAACAAATCCCACTATTATATATAATTATAATATACCAACATTATTTAAAAAATAATAGCGAAAGTAATTTTTAAGAAAAGATGACTCTGAGCTGTTAGCACTCAGTGCTCAAATGAGTTGAAGATTGGATGTATCAGCTTAGTAAAAAGGGACCAAGATGGAGCATCTCCTACACTATCATAGTGTATATAAAACTTGTTTATGTTTTATAATTATTCTAACATACCTCTCCAATTAGATACTTTTAAAGTAATATAATTCACCCTTTTATAAATAAAGTCTTACATTTTCATATAGGATGTAATATGTGCAATTCTATGATAAGATTGTTTTTTAAGGATTCGACCTTCGAGCTTGTTACCATGGATATATTTTGAGCTCTTACATATGTAGTAATAGTGACTTAATTAAGAATACTTTTTTGATCTTATTTGAATATATTGACATTATACAGCATATGTAGCTTTTGTTCTTGAAATTATACTTCACTATAAACTCTCAAAAAAGAATTAGTCGCAAATCTCAATTCTTCCACTGTCCTCATATAAGTTCTTGGAATATATATGTTCTTTGTATAAGTACTTGGAACTTCTTGGAAATTTATGGGTGGTAACAAAAAGGAATGAAGATGGTGCTTTTTATTCCTACCCCCCTGACACATTTTTTTTTCTTTTTGCTTCCCATTTGCTCTATGGAATTTGTACTCCAGAGTTGTATTGAAATAGAGTATTTCCTTGGAATCTTCCCATCAGGGAACTTTTCTGTGAAAGACTTTATACAAGGGTATTTGATCCTGAAAGGAAAAAAAATACAAATTATTACTAGTCTATACAATTACTTGATGGTAATTTTTCAAAAGTAACAAACCTGGTAACTTACATAATAGAATGAACAGTATCTAGAAATGTACTTTTGAAATGATCATTCCCATAAGATCTTGTGTGCTGGAATAAGGAAAAACTGAATGTATCAGTAATTCTGGTCATCATGAGTTTACTTTTAGGGGACTGGGTTTGTGACTCAGTGGTGGAGCACTTGCCTAGCATGTGTGAGGCACTGGGTTTGATCCTCAGAACCACATAAAAATAAATAAGTAAAATAAAATTATTGTGTCCATCTATAACTAAAAATATTTTTAAAGAGTTTAGTTTTATGTTTTTATGTATATTTTTAAGATTTGAGATGCCTTGTTTCACAAAGTGGAAAAGAATAACTTGTGATAATATGACAAAAATACCTTTATTAAAAAGAAGATGCTGAAATATTTTGGAGTAAAGTTTCATCATGACTCTAATTTATTTTGACTGGATTTAAGAAAAAAATGTCATTCATGGAAACAGAATAAGAGAAAATGTGAACAACTGAGGCAAAATGTTAACAAAGGAAGAAAGTAAATATGTTATCACTTCTTTCAATTACTAAAATATTTTACTGTAAATAATGAAAGGGGACATAAGTCCATCATTTATTTAAATATATTTACAAAAATAATTTGAAAATATCTCAAATTATTCCTTTTTGTATTTGCTATCTTTTTCCAAGAATATTAAAAACATCTCAATAATTTGACAGTTCATTTTTGAGCAGCATGCCACTAATGGAATTTTGGCAAAACTTCCTAAGTCATAGATCCTTTATCTATTTCCATATTAATATGAATACAAAGTGTCTCTATTGTCCAAAGTGCTATAATTTATTCATCATTCCCTCTGTTTT
Organism: Callospermophilus lateralis; assembly: GCF_048772815.1. Lineage (NCBI taxonomy): Eukaryota > Metazoa > Chordata > Mammalia > Rodentia > Sciuridae > Callospermophilus > Callospermophilus lateralis. The sequence goes on from NC_135325.1 coordinate 16,963,032, forward strand.
TTCCTTGCCACATGACCCAGCTGCTTGAAATATCCCACCTGACTGATATTGACGTACAGAATAACTTTACTTTTCAGGAATATTTGTCTCGTTTTCAACATTTAACTCAGCCTATACTGAAGTATGAATTAATATCTATATGCATATATTTCCAGTACAATTCTCCCTCTGTTCTCTTAATCTAATTTGTTAGTATCTTTTTAGAACTTTCTAAACTAAATCTTTTTGCTTTTACCTTTAAGCGTTTTGCTTTATCTTACAAATCTTCTAAGTCTTTGAATAATTTCATCTTACTCTTTAAACTTCTACCTTGAAGGTATTTCAATCTTTTCACTAGCAATGCTATCCTCAGTTACAATTACTTGATTCCAGAATCATGCTGTAGTTCACATTGTGGCAACACAAGATAATGCCATGCTTGTCACTGAAATTATAACCTTTAAAATAAAATCCTGCCTAGGATTCATTTTGTGTAATGGAGAAATGTACAAAACTGCATTGACAAATACCCTATGCATTTATGTAACCTTCACATATGTTTGTGCAGTGCTTTTATCCTCTTTAGTGTATGATTCCAGCTCTGAAGTTGGCATTTACAGGAATGATGGCAATGAGTGACATTGATGATTTCCACTAAGCTTCTTGCATATTTACTCTCTATAATGACTCAATTCCTTTATTAAGAATCTTAGACTCTAATTGGGTAAATAAAATAGACTATATCAAACAATAGTTTGAAATTGACACCTTTATGTACAAACATAATACATAGTTGTAGAAAGAATGAATTCTGGATTCAGGCATAGCTGGGTTACAATCGCAGCACTTGTGAGGGGACATGGAGTTTCTTCAATTTATGGTTTGCCCATTAATTTGTTTATTTATTCACTCATGTGTTTAGTAAATGTATGCCAAGCTGGCTACCAGGCACTTCTAGGCACCAGGATTTTCAAAGAAGTGAGTGACAAGAAAAAAGTCCCTGATCTCAAGGATCTTACATTCTGTTGAGGAGACCAAAACCAAAGGAACAAATGAATGTAAAATGTAATGTAATATAATGTTGGATAAAACTAAGTCCTATGAAATATATTAAACCAGAATCCAGATCAAGTGACCAGGATGGTAAGGCAATATTTCATACAGGACAATCAGAAAAAGCCTCTTTCGCAAAGTGATATTTAGAGGGAAATAGAAAGAGGAGAAAAAACCATGCAACTCAATGGTTTAAAACATTTCATACAAGCCAGGCATGGTGATACACACCTGTAACCCCAGTGGCTGGACCCTGTCTCACAAGAAAAGTTAAAAAGGGCTGTGATGTGTCTCAGTGGTTAAGTACCCCTGGGTTAAATCCCTGGTACTTAAAAAAGATTTCAGACAAAGGGAGCAGCAAGTTCCAAAACCATAATGGATGTTTATGTGAAACATAAATCAAAATTTGTAAATTCACTGGTGAATATATAAGTTGTTAGTAGATAGTACAAATTATTTTTAAATTAATAATTAATTCCATGTCTTGTTATTTGTCTTCTTTGTTCTAATGTACATATTTCTTTTCATTTCATCATTTTTCCTTCTCTTGAATTTTAAGTTGTTCATCCTGTTCTCACAGCATTTGGGTTGACTTCTTTTTCATTTGTGAAGTTGAACACTGCTTGTTACTGCTGTTAGAGGTCCTTTTATTCTTGGTCTTTGTCTTTTGTTCATCATTCACATATTTTGAGTGATGCCTAATTAATTTTCTTGCTAACAACTCTATTTTTATTTCTTGTTATTTTGCTAGCTATAAGATCTTTATTCCTGATTTAATCAGTCAGCGTCATATCAGCAAGAAAAATCTGCATAGTAATTTGAAAGAGAAATATTTTATAAATAAGTATTAAATGCAACAACAGATTGGAGTAATGAAAGGAATGGCTAGTATGAAAGGAATATGTATTATTCTGTTTATGTTGCCATATCAAAATATCATAGACTAAATGGCTTAGAAAAATAGAAATTTATTACTCCTAGTTCTGATAGTTGGAAAGCTCTTAATCAAGAAGCCAAATAGTTGGTTTCTGGTGATGACTCTCTTCCTGGCTTGCAGATGACTACATTCTTTCTTTGTCTTATAAGCACAAGGGACAATTTCCCAAGTCTCTTCTTATAAGGGCTCTAATCCTATTAGAAAAGCCACAGCCTCATGACCTCATCTTACTCTAATTACCTCCCAGTGGTCTAATCTTCAAACACCATCACATTGGTTGTTAGTTTTTCAAATTATGAATTGAGGTCACATTCAGTTCATAGCAAAAAATAACATGAAGGAGTAGAAGAGTAACTGCTATAATCCCTAGGGATGGGACAGACCACCCAAAGAAAAGTTCCCATACTTCTATCCATAAGTAGAGTTTCAAGTCTTATTGGAAAGGTAAAATCATGATTAACTGAATGGCAGAAGTCACTCAGGTGCTGTGTTATCAGAACTTGTTAGAAACCTGCCCTCTGGAAGTTCACACAGGCACTCCCTATTATATTCTTGGTAACGCTGTTCATGAGAAATTGTCTTACCTGAGACTCTGCTAAAAAAAAAAAAAAAAAAAAATTGTCAAGCTGCTGCCTGCAGGAGCCAGCTGCTGGAGAAGACTTGCACACTTACAAGAGCCTGTCAAGCAAGCATGCTGGGACTAGGAAGCAAAAACCCTTTCCTCCTGTAATGTCTCTCCAGCACCCTCTACTGACAAAGCTTGAATACCTGCTAGCAAAGGAAATATTTTTAGGGTCCAAATCTATTTTCACAGAGCAGGCAAAGAAGTATATTAAGAACTGAGGGATAATAAATACTAATGAACCTACTGTTATAAAGTAAAAGTAAGTACCAGCAGGAGCAGACTAAGTAAAGAATACATTGTTTACTAGCAGGGTAAACTACTTTTCATGCTCCTTCTGAGTTTTCTTCCCTGTTACATTTTCTTTGTCTTGAGTAAATCTGCATATATGTAGATGTTCATTAAACATTTGTTAAATTAATGAATGAATGAACTCATTGCTTAATTTTTTATCTAATGTTTTTCTGTCTCTCTCTTTTTACTGTAGCTGATGGATGCACGGATTGGTCTGTCGACATCAAGAAATACCAAGTTTTGGTGGGAGAGCCTGTTCGAATCAAATGCGCACTTTTTTATGGTTATATCAGAGCAAATTACTCCCTTGCCCAAAGTGCTGGACTCAGTTTGATGTGGTACAAAAGCTCTGGTCCTGGAGACTTTGAAGAGCCAATTGCTTTTGATGGAAGTAGAATGAGCAAGGAAGAAGACTCCATTTGGTTCCGACCAACATTACTGCAGGACAGTGGTCTTTATGCCTGTGTCATCAGGTATTGTTTTAATTCCATTACCATTGTATCAATGAAATCACAAGCTACATCCTCATACTTAAAAATCTGTTGCTATCTCTTTCAGCTAAAGGTATTGTCTCAATATTTGCTTGTGTTGCTGCTTTCTAAAATTTAGAAGCTAAATCATAAAAAAGATGGGATTGGAATTTATATTGAGACATTATTTCTAGCTTATGGAGAAAAGAGATGCCATCTGGGTATCTACTTATGTTGCCAGAAATTACTAAAGACTATGAAATAAAATTTATACAGGAGGTAAAATGTTGGAAATAAAATGTAAGCAAAGACTTGCAGAAAGGATGCATAGTTTATTGCTAAATGGGTTGTAGCATTTTGTTATTGCCCTTCACAGACAGATAGAGCAGAGATACCTCTGGTTCACACACATCTTTCTGCAAAGATGATTTAGGTAATGTGTGTATGTGCACAGGAAGAGGAAGACAGCATTGCCAAGTTAGGAAATACAAAAATTGTGTTCTGTATTGTTTTGTTAACTAAAATTGCTAGATCAATACCCAAAATTTTTCTGAGTCTCTCAGGGCCAATACCAAAGTTAATAACAAAGTCTGTGCCATTATCCCCAAGAAAACTCATCACACATCTTCACATCTTTGTCAGCTTGTGGAAGAGACATATGCAGTTTGTTTAATGATAATGCATTGAAACAGTATCCATGTAACACATTAGCAGTTTAAAAATCTCAGTTTAAGCATTTAGCCCTTCATGGATTATGAATCATAGCCTGCATGAGTGATCATGAATGTCATTTACTATTAGAACATTAGAAAGCTAGATATAGGCATATGGAAGGTGTGTTTAAATCTATTTGGCTTTCTATATTTCATCTTATTCAAATAAATAAAGAAAACTCTGAGACAAGTTGATTCTTGACTTGGAGAGACTGACTTGGCCATGCTGAGACTTCTGAAGCACCTAGTATTTCTTTTTTTCAAATAAAAATTCAACTTCTACTTCTGAAATTATGATTGGCTTCTCCCATTCCTACTTATAAGGACCATATTTCCTTATCACAGTCACCTATAACAATTATCTTCATGCTGAGCTGTGGCTTCCAATGTCTTAAGACATTAAACTAGGTCAAAGTTATAAAATTTAGACATAAATATATCTTTAAACACTGATAACATATATTAGAGTTAATGTTGGAAAATGTATTGGATTATAAATAGTTGTATTTGAGATAAATTTCCACTGGATTTTTAAAATAACAAATGTGTTGTTCCTTGGGCAATACTTGTTCTTTATCTTGGGATCTACCAATTATTATATGTTCAAACATAATTCTTAATAGAAATAGAGGTTCTGTGGGGGCATTGATAAATAATGTCATGCTATTACAGTTAAAGAGTACTGATTGAACCAGCTGTTCTCACTATACCAAGTCACTTGATTTTAATTTCTTATCTGCTGATTATTTTTTAAAGTTGTTATCTATGATTAATTTTGCACGTGTGGAGGTAATTCTTCAAGATAGGCAAATGTGTGTCCTCATTTGAGTGAGATTAGGATTGAATTGAATTTCCAGAGTCTGACACTTCATTTCATTATTTACTGTTGATGGGAAAATAATGTAGCACATTAGTAATCTGAATTGCATTTCTTTTATGTGTTTAAATATATGGTTAGATTCAATGCTCCAAGAAACCTCATTGAAATGCCCCATAATTATGTGTATTTATAAGAATGAATGAAGGGCTGAAGTTTCCAAAACCATGAAGTTTGTCATATTTTCATGTTTCTACATTTAAATGGAAAGTGAAACTAAAAGACAAAGGCTGAAAGTTTAATGTGTGTCAAATGACATCCATGAGAAAGTAATATACTAAAAAAAACCCCAGAAACTTGACACTCTACTTTGTGTACAACCAGAGAAGTGAAAAGTTGTGCCTCATTTGTGTACTATGAATCAAAATGCCTTCTGATGTCATGTACAACAAATTAGAACAAACAAATTAATTTTTTAAAAAATTCAAGTATGCCAATGGATGTGAAGCTAATGAGCTTCCTATGTCTTCCAAATTGAAAAGAAATACTCCAAATCTTTATAAACAGCAGTTGAAATAGCAAGCCTTGGTGCTGATGTGGGGGAAGTCCAAGGGCATTGTCATTTTAGCACATTGCTAGCTACTAGGCCAGAAATAATCACTATTATTATTATTATTATTATTATTATTATTATTATTATTATTATTATTTAAATAATCCACTTGCAAAGAATTTCAGAAGTTGAACATATAAGCTTCTATTCAAAGATACTGTTGTTTTTGTTCTGTGCATTAACTTATCAATTAAATGGCTTAACAAGCCTTTTATGTATAGATAATTTTCATTTATACCTAAATATACACAAATAAATGTTGCTAATAATGGAAATAGTTCAGATAACTATCATTATAATGAACAAAAGTTTTTCTGCTCCCTTACCTTTATTTTTAAAGAATAATGCTAGATAATTCTTTATTCCATGGTGCATGGCTTTTAAAATATTTTCTCCTTGAATTTTTACCTTATTATGTTTCATGAAAAAGCAAATGAAAGAGCTGTGTAACATTTTGGGTTTTTTTGTATTGTCATCTATAGAAACAACTTTATTTTACAAAAAATAAATTTCCCTATATTCTTCACCTCTTAATTTTTGATTCATATTTTCAGAGTCATGCCCTATTAGCAGTTTTATATGCAGAGTTAGCTATTGCACATACAAGTACCCAGTGCCACCAAAAATGATAACACATTATTTTATTTGTTTTGTTCTTGTTGTTATTGTCTTGGGGGATACTAGGGATGGAATCTATGGGTGTTCTACAACTACTCTGTGTTCCCAGTCCTTTTTATTTTGAAGGGTCTTGCCAAATTCTGAGAGTCTTGCTAAATTGCTGAGGTAGGCCTTGAACTTAAGATCTTCTTTCTTTGGCCTCCCAAATCACTGGGATTATAGGCATGTGCCAAGGCTCCAAGCCATGGTAAATCATTTGACAAAGCATTTTAATTAAAATGTAGTTCTTGAGATAATTGCAGAATCATATTCAGTTGCAAAAAATAATATAGAAAGATACACATATCCTTTATCAAAATTTGCTCAATGGTAACATTTTGCAAAACAGCAGTACACTATCATAATCAGGATATTGACTCAATTTTCTCAAGATATAAGACAATAGCATCACTTCATGTGATTCTCCTGTTGTCATTTTATAGTTATAACTCTCTCTACCCAATTCTAAATCACTGGCCACTACTAATACAATCTTCCTATTTATAATTTTGTAAATTGCAGTATAAATGAAGTCATACAATATACACACTATGGAATTAGATTTTTTCATTCATCATAATTCCCTTGCAATCCATACAAAATATTGTATGTAAGTATATTTTATCCTTTTTATTGCTGAAGACTTTTCCATGATAAGGGCATGCTAGTGCACATACAAGTACCCACTGAATGGCATCTGGGTTGTTTCCAGTTTGAGGCTATTAAAAATAAAACTTCTATGAACGTTCACACAAGAATTTGGGGTAAAAATAAGTTTACATTGTTCTAGGATAAATATTCAAGAGTAAATATGAATTATAAGGTAGCTGCATGTTTGGTTTAATAAAACACTGCAAAATTATTTTCCAGTGTAACTGTACCATTTTACATCCCTACTAACAATAGTACAGTTTCTCCACATACTTGCAGTATTTGGTGTTGTCATTGTATTTAATTTTAGCCATTCTCATAGGCTTATCCTGGTTTCTTATTGGATTTTAATTTGTGTTTCTCTAATGACTAAGGATGGCTAGCTTTTCTATGTGCTATTTGCCATCTCATTCCTCTTCAGTAGTATTTCTGCCCATGTATTTGTTCATTTTATAATTGAATTTTTGTATCTTCTTTATTATGGTTTTAAGAAGTTTTGTATGTCTGGATACAATTCCCTTTTTTGGATTAGTGATTTACAAATATTTTCTGCAAGAATGTAATTTATGTTTTCTTCATCTTATGTTCTTTTGTAAAGCAAATATTCTTAATTTCAATGAGATTCAAATTATGAATTTTTCTACTTAAAAATCATGCTTTTGGTATGACATATAAGAATTCTTTGTCTAGCTCTTGGCCATAATGATTTTTTTCTTATTTTCAATGCTTAATTATTAAAGTAGAAGTTATGTCAAAATATGTTTTGCTTTATACTTTACATTTAAGTTGGTAAGCCCTTTCTGAGTTAGTATTTGTATAAGCTATGAGATTTACTTAAGTCAAGTTTTAGTTGTTTTCCATGGACAGAAAGTTGCTTCAACACCATTCGTTGAACAAGACTATGCTTCTTCTGTTGAATTGCTTTTGCATTTCTTTTTCAAAATCCACTGTGCAGGTTTATGTGTTGATTTCTTCATTCTTTATTCTATACTTACATATCCATCCATCTGCCAATACTATGATACTTGATTTGTGTATCTGTATGGTAGGCTTAAATATCAAGTGAAGTGAGTCCTCTTTGTTTTCCTTTGCAAAGCTACTATAGCTAGGTAACGATTGTGGGCTGCTTGTTTTCTTTATAAATTTCATCATAAGCTTATTTATTCACACAAACCTCACTGGAATTTCTTTTTGTTTCTTGTTTTGTGGTTCTGGGGATCCATCCTAGTGCCATGCTCATCTAGGCAAGTGCTCTAGCACTAAGCTACATTCCCATCTCTACTTTCCAGGAATTTCAATAGCAATTGCATGAAACCTATAGATCAATTCAAGAAGATCTGACATCTTTATCATCTTGAGTCTCTGAATCTATGAACGTAGTATAACTCTTCATTTCTATAGGAGTTTTCTTTGATTTCTTTCATTAGTATTTGTAATTATCAACATACAAATCCTATACACGTATTTTGAAATTTATACCTAAAAATTAATTTCATTGGATTATTGATAAATGGTATTATCTTTTTAATTTTCATTTCAACATGAACATTTTTAGTATATAGAGGTATGAGAGATTTTTGGATTTAAGTTAGCAATATCTAAACCATTTTTTTCAAATTGCATCTATAATGTGTTGTATCTAGTATCTTGTTCCTTGCCCAAGTCATGAGTTTCTCTTTGAGATCAAGAAAATCTTTTTTTCTCATTGAAAGTGCATGTTAAGCATCTATCAAAAAATACTTAGTGAAATCAATTTATTTATTCATCCATTTAACAAACATCTACTGATAATTTTGTGATAAGTACTATATTAATGTTAGTATTATAAAGATTTCTAAGTTTTTCTACTCAAGCAGTTCACATAAGAGAAAAAAAGTGTACAATAAATTGAGATAGATACTTTGAATATAGTTTAGAATACTTTTAAGATCTGCCAAGATGGAGTAGAAAATTGTCTCCAAGTTCTCCTCCTACAACTAAAAATCCTGGATATAACACCACAAATCAAAAGTGGGGGCCTGTACTCCCAGTGGCTTTGGAAGCTTAGGCAGGAGGATTGCAAGTTCAAAGCCAGCCTCAGCCAAATTGAGACCCTGTCTCTAAATAAAATACAAAATAGGCCTGGGGATGTTGCTCAGTGGTCAAGTGCCCCTGAGTTCAATCCCTGATACCCCCCCCCAAAAAAAAAAAAGAAAAAAAGGACTTTCTAGGGATCTCAGGACTTAAGAAATGGCATGAAAATTCTCACAGTCCTGCCTGCTCTTTGTAGATTAATGCACGAATTTTCACTTTTTGTTCCTTCATCTGAAATTCATTTTTTCTTTGCCTACCCTAATAATATATATTTATTTGCTGAAGCAAATTCAGTTTTTTTTTAATTTTCTACCTTTCTCAAATTGCTCCAAAGATAATTATTTCATTGATCAATTGGAAATAGAAAACATAGGAAATTTTAAGGATTAACACAAAACCGTTTATTTTCACAGAATCTGCAATGTAGATTGTACTCAGCTGGATAGTTATTCTACTGATGTTGCCCATAGCCACATTGGCTGGAATCTACTGGGATGCAGGGTTGGCTCAGCCTGTTTTTCTCTCTGTGAACTCTTTGGGTCTCTCTCCTATGCTTAGTAATGTTCCATGAGTCAAATTAAAGATAACTTGGGAAGAGTCTTACAAGGACTTATATTCTGTGAAGTTTGGCCCATTGGTAATGCCACCAAAGTAAAAGTCAAATAAACTTTGTCTATTTGTCCCCAGTAATCCATGCCCTTACACATGCAAAGTACATTCATTCCATTCCTAAGACCTCACAAAGTCTTATTTTACTATGTCACCAAGGTCATCTTAGGAGTCCACAGTATAACTATCTAAGTCATTTATGGGTGGAAATGAAATTCTTCACACTTAGTTTCCTGATTGCAACTGATTAGGAATGACTCCTGTTCATTCAAAACTGAACTAAGAAAACAGAGTATCTGTCTCTCACAGTCCCAGTATATAATGGTAATACAGGAATAGCATTACTAAACTAAATAGTCCCATTTGCAGTTGAGGATGGGATGTGAGAATTACAGGGCAGTAATTGGCCCATAGCAATTCTTAAGTTCAGCTGGGCACACTTCACCCATATCTTGATAAGAGCGTAATTCTGCCTATTAGAAGTGGTTCTCTGTGGTTCCTGGTTATAGCTTCTCTCTTTCTATGGAAGGTTAAGGACCCAGATACCATATTTAAAATTGAACTTTATCTGTCCATTTTAGTATAAGGTAATAAAATTCCTGTAGGCACTCTGCTATGAGGCTTTTATGTATCAAATTTTTAACCAGTCTATTAAGAAGAAACTACAACCTAACATATTTTAAAGGTAAATTCCTCTGTAACTTGGTGTTCAAGTTTGGTGTTGCTAGAGGAAAAAGTACCAATAATTCTACACAACTTTTTCCTAGATAGTATTAGGCTTTGCCTAGTAGACCATCTTAGCTACCTTTGCTTAGATGATAAAGAATGTTTTGTATCCCAAACACATTTCCACTGACATTTTTACCCCTCAGAATCAATTTGAGCTGTTTGTCACAAAAGGCTCTCAATATTTATAAAATGAAATAATGAGTAATTAGAATTGACATTCTTTAGAATGCCTTTTAGAAAAAAATTACTATAAACAAAAATTACACAATTTTCTCAATTCTATCATTTTCCCTGAGAAAATGATATAATTGTTTTTCTTACAACACCTATTGGAAATTAAAACTAGTTATGGACTGCTTATTCTGAATCATGCTTTTTGGTATTCCAAAAGATAGTTTCCTTTTTTTTTTCAAAATATACCTTCATTATCAGCAAGTAACAATAGAAAGTAATAAAATGTTAGGTCTAATAGCCTGCAATGAGTAACTACTATAAATGTAGTATAACAACTTATTTATTTTAGTCTGTATAATAGAAAATAATTTCAATTTTTTTATTTTTGTGATTTTTAAAAATCAAATAATTTTTGGATCAAAGGATATATAATGTTAGTATCATTTTATAAAGTCTAAAATATATATACAAAAAAGGGTCTTCATAATTTGTTCAGGGCAATCAATGTCCATATAAATGTTTTATATCCTACCAGAAATTTTAATGATCTTATGCATATGTGTTCCAAGGACCTAATGTAATTTCACAATCTTGGTTCTCTAATTATTAAAGTATCTTTCCTAATTGAAATCAGAGTATACCCTTGAGAACATCAGCTTCAATTTATAGGTTATAAAAAAATGAAATTAAACCTATATAAGCTAGCCCTTTTAAAAAGCCATATACAAGTGGAAGTCTTTAAAGTAAGATTTTCAGTCTGGGTGTAGAGTCTTTATGGTTGGTATATTAACATTATAGAACTGTAAATTAAATACTCTTTCTCTATTTTTTTGCAGAAGATAATCTTTCTTGCCATAATAGTCTTCAATAGGTTTTCCAGTTATTATTATTGATAATACTTGAACATGGTACTACAGTGTTAGATCAACCTAGAGCAGAGACTGTTTTGCCTTTTTGTCACATCTAAGACATGAAGCCACTCTCTAAAGGATCAAACTATTTCTAAATAGGACCATAATTAGCCAAATTGCTATTTTTCTGAGTATTTTCATTTCCAAAAACAGCAAACCCAATTGACAGAAGTAAAAACCAGATCCTATCTAAATTGCCTATTGGATATACTGATTTTTTTAACCATTCAAGTAGTACATGTGTTCAGCATAACAGCTTAATTTCTGTACTAAGAAGATGAAATGAATTTTGATGAACTGAAATACGGTAGTATCTTAGGTCACTGGATGAAGAAAAGTTTAGTCTAATATCCCTCATAGAGAAATCTTTGAGAATTCTTTGAAATCAATAATGGCATGTTCATTGCAAATATGGAATTATAAATTTCCTGCACAAAACCTCAAATTATTGTGGAGTAGATAGACTACTGAAAAAGATGATGCAGTTGTAACATAATATGTAAATAAAGGTTAGTTCTGAGATTTCTTTTTTTGCATTTTAGGTAAAATACATCACTGTGTGCCTTTTTCAATCATGAATAAAATACATAGTTTTTCATATTTCACAAATGTTATTCAATGTGTATGATGTGATATAAATGGTAGTTAGGATTAGGGAAATTTTATTTGATTTTTATCTTATTTATTTATTCATTTATTTTTGCAATATTGGAGATCAAACCCAGGGCCTATGCATGCTAAGCAAGCACTGTGCCACATAGCTACAACTCAGCAAGATGAGGAAAATTTTAATTTGCAAATATATCAGTCAGTTGAGCAGGTCAGTTATAATGTAGTGAGACTATGTTAGTGACTATAGTTTTTTACTGCAATTATTGTCTTTATTTGTAAAAAATCTATTCAAAAAAGTTAACTGCTAGAGTTGATGCAATAAGTGAGTAAAATATTAATAGTCCTATTAAATTTGCTGATCAGCAAAATTTTAGAGGAGTAAAAAAGTTGAAGATGAAGCAGCTAAGATTATCCAAGCCTCTTTCTAACACTAATTTTGTATGTGGTTATCAAGTAAAATAAATAAGAAAATAAGCTCAATGAATGTAAAACATACAATAGAGGGACTGAATATTCTTAAAAGAGCTCATGTAAGACCTGTGGTTGAACAGAACTCATGCCTAACAAAAGTATAATTAGGACAGATTTCTCTGTTACAAAGTTTTCATGAGGACATGATAAATTAAGTAATGATCCAGAACAGGGGATTTCAAATTTTTCTGAAAACCACCAGGTGGTAAAAATTTTAGAATTTGCAGGCCATACAATCGCTTTTGTAACCATTCAATTCTGCTGTTATAATGAGATAGCATCCATACACAATACTTAAATGAATGGCTATGGTTGTGTTCCAATAAAACTTTATTTAGAAAAAATAGGTGAGGGGGTGGATTTGGGCTCTGGGCCATAGTTTTCTGACTCCTCATCTAGAAAATGCCTTGCAAAATGCAAATAGTTAAATCAACAATAGTAGTTTCTGTTGTTGTTGACAAAGAAAAGGCCACAATCTATTCCTGATAAAGTGACAAAATGGGGATATTGTTTTTATTTTGTATGTGATGGTTCAAAGGATTATTAAAGTATCTTGCAGCAATTTATGAATGTTTAGAGAAACTGGAACATAAAAAAGTAAGCATGGAGATTTAGTAGAGATATGAAGTAATGAGGACTATGGTTAGAATATTAATGGTAGTAATGGTAAAGAAAAAAAATTCACTAATAGTTTTGGAAGGAAAAAATGCATCACTGATTATATTTGCTTGGATATATTTTGACCTTGTTTAAATGTTGTTGTGAGATAGCTAGAACATCTTAATGCTTTTCCATACAAACCTAAATGTTTTCACACAAACCTCAGGGTCTTAAGCAATAAAATTACTTAGACTTTACCCCATCACACTAAAAAACACTTAAATACAGTTACCTCATCATTGCTTTCCCATGCAGCATTTGAATGAATAAATGAAGGGGTATGAGGTCCTATCTAGTTTCTTTGTCTACTTGTTACTCTCTTCATTAGACCAGTAGTTTCTTAAGGGCAGAGATGAAACTTTTCATGTTTGCATTTCTCTTTACACATATATGTAAACAGACAAGAACTTTCAATCAATTGTTACAGTTTGGGAACAGGTTATTGAATATAAGAATGTTATAAATATCAATGACTTAAAGAGAGAATTTTGTTTCTCAGGGGAAAGACAATCTGTAAGAATTTCAGAGCTGATATGTTGGCTACCTAATTGTCTAGGCCTCAGGTTTCTTCTATATTTCATATCCTGCTCCCTCTAGACTATGGTTCTTATTGTTATTTCCAAGTCAAAACTCTATCACATCCATACTATTTTAAGCTGTAAGATACAGAATGAAAGGAACAAAAAACATGATCCTTCTTATATTTCAGAACAAGTCCCAGAGGTTTCTCGCATTGTTTCTGCTTACATTTTATAGGCAAGAACTTGTTCATATAATTAAGCCAAGCTGCAATAGTGGTTTGTATATGAGGCTTTTATTATTAGTTACCCATGTGCCTTATATAAATGCTACAATTACTAAGGATCTTAAATTGATTTCCCCAAAAGCAAAGCCCAAGAGGAATTCTTATGCAAGTGATCTATTGAGGGGGTGTTGCTAGGAGAAACCTGCAGAGGAAGGAGCTAGGCAAATATATGTTTTCAAAACTCCAGTCTCAGCCTAATCCCACAGGGAGTTCTGGAGTATAAATTGCATCACAGGATTTATCCTGCCTTGAAGCAAGGGATATGGGCTGGTACTTGGCAGGCATCTCTAACCAGGTGGCTTTTGTCAGGCTAAGGTAATTCTTCAGAAAATGATAAAGGTGTGAGCCTTGACCAGCCAATACCCCCAGCAGCTGCAGGAAGAGGACAACAGTTGGTGAAGAAATTATAGGTGTAATACCAAAAGCATCTGCTACCCTGAGAAAGAAATATTGACAAATATTGAGGGGAAGTTAGTAACTTTTTTAATAGCCTAAAAGTATCCCTCCACATATATGGAGATGACTCAATATCCTGTATTTGTTTGGTGCTTGGTAAGCACTCTACTAGCATATGTTGAATGATTAATGCCTGCACTTAAACAACCTTCCATTTTCTTAAACTCCACAGCCTTCCTTATTTAACAGTTTTTGATATGGTAAAGGAATGTTAATATAATAAATACCACTACCCCTGCCCCCAGCCTCCTGCTCTTAATAGCTATTTTACCTCTGCTCATATCCATGTCACAGTCACAAGCAATTGTAGAATTATCTCACCAACATTTCTTTTTTTATTTTATTTGAAAATTTCTTTTTAATTTTTTTTATTGGCTATTTAAAACATTACTGAAGAAAAAATAGCTGGCAAAATCCCTGCTCTTTCTTTTCTTTTCTAGTTTTGGTTTCCAGGAAATCTCTCATTACCCAGGAAGTAGTTATCTGAGTTATAATTAGCACACACACAACCTCCTTATGTTCACCTTCTTTAAAAAATTAGTTGAAGAATCACTATGGTGTTTCTTATCAGTTTTCTCTGGCCTAGATTTATGCTGGTTTTATAGTGAAATTTCTGGCTTTCAGGCAGGCCTCCATTTAGTAACTACTTCACAATACAGAATCTGAGGTTATAACATAAAAACTTGAAATAGGTCATTGAATAAGAATTTAACTGATTTCATTATACCTCACAATTACAGATCTGAAACTATCCATTTTCTCCATGAGGGTCATAAATGAAAGTCCCAGAAAAGAAAGAGTCAAGGTTATGGAGTGAATGAGTAATGTTTGAAATCTGGGCAAATGATTTCAAAGTAAGGCATTTTCCTAAAACCAAAAAAAAAAAAAAAAAAAAAAAAAAAAAAAAAAAAAAGCATCATTTGAAAGCAACATCATATCACATTGGATTAGTTAGACTTCCTATTTCAGAAAAATGGTCAAAGCTAGATAGTTTATTCTCTTATAGTTATAATATAGGCATTCCTGTATTTTTATGACAGTTTCAGGTTATTGCATGGCCCAGGTTCCAAGACTTTGTTTTTCCATTCTCAGCATGTGGTTTCCATTTCCAAATTTCCTACATGGTCTTAGTGCAACTGAAGAGCTGAATGTTTTAATGCTATTTTATTTTAAATAGCTACATGTGGAACTTAGCCATCATTTTGAAAGGTTGTTTCAAGCCATTCTTGGATATTCATTAAAATAGAAACTCTTCTGGATAGCTTTTATTTAGCCTTGACTCAGATGGAATGGATTTTAGAAATGGCCTCATTTTATACATTAACAACAACAAAACAGGTCTAGAAAGGTTAATTAGTAGCTTACTAAAAACTCACAGCTAATGATTAGAAGTATTCAAAATAAAACTGGATGTCCTGATTCCTTAATGAATGTAACTCATAAAAATTTATATTTTTGTAATTGATTTATTTTTTAAATAATTCAGATCTTCCTCTATTTGCTCTAAATGTTTAAGGCATTTATGCAATTATCACTTGATTTCCAATGGCTATTTTATTTGAAGAATGATCACAGTATCCTGACAACAAATGTCTACCCCATTTACCCTAAATACCTGAAGTTTAAGCTATCTTTCTGGTCTTGAATCTATAAATAAGTTCCATAAATGGTAAAGTGGTAAATAATTTACATTAATTTACAATAAAACAAGAATATTTTTATAATTCTATGAAAGCTTTGGAATTAGTCATATCTAAATTAATGTGATTCCAATGGCTAGAAATTATTTTTATATTTTGTCTGTTTAATTCATTCAAGTATACTATTAAACATCTCTTCTATACCATTCACTGCCCTACACACTGGGAGTACAGCAGTGAAGTAAGCCAAACTAGAATTAAGATAGACTAGAATAGATTCCTATAGATGGAAATCTGTTCTTGAAAAGAGCCTTTGTGCTGTGATATTTAGGAAAGAAAAGGTCAGTGTGCCTTCAGATGAGCTAATGGGCTGAACTATCCACTTGCTGTATATGCTCATCCTCAAAGGCTGAGCTCTTCCAGTTGAAATCTGAGTACTTTTCCTGCAGCCAAAGAATTCCCAAGGGATGTACCACCAGAGTAGTTTGAAGGAAATTCATCTCCAGAACTTCAGCTCTCATGCTTATGCCTGCCTAAAATTCCTAACATCTCACAATAGCACTTTTTCCCTTTTAGAGAAGAAAGGCTCACTTCTCTGCCTTCCCAATTGTAGCATGATGCAATGACACATGGTATACAAAGGACCTATATGCCAAACAAAGGGATAGTCTGAAATTGAGTTTGAAAAAATCAAGGACTTTAAACTCCAAGATTTTCCCCTTATGCTTGTCTTAGAGTAATTTCTAAGTTTAAAGCTTAAACCAAGTTGATATATTTTTCATTGAAAAGAACCAAAGCAATATACAGTAGCAATTTTAAATCACTTAACATAATTGGAATGTTTTATAGGGCTATCATTTTTTAAAGATGTGTTTGATCAAATGCAGGGATAAGTTTTACTTGTTTTCATTCATATTTGATGTGCATTATCCAAAAAAATAAGTCTCTTTCATCAAATGATACCATGAAATATTTATTCTATTGGGTGAATTCTCATTCTACTTTATTTTATTTAGTATACAAAGTTTTCTTCCTACTAATAGTATATACATTTCTTTAAACTTACAAAAGACAGAGGTTAACTTTATTTTTTAAATTTTTATGTTATTTTTATAGATCCTATGTATATTAAAAATAATAGAATTTATGAATAAAGGGTTTTTCTAAGATCATTTAACGAAAATGTGACCAAAAAAAGTTTGAGCTAGGCATGGTGGTACACACCTGGAAGCCCTGTGCCTCAAGAGGCTGAGGAAGGAGGATTGCAAGTTCAAGGCCAGCCTCAGAAACATAGGCCCTAAGCAAGTTAGCAAGACCCTGTCTCAAAAAGGACTGAAGATGTAGCTTAGTGGCAAAGTGACACTGGGTTCAGTCCCCAGTACCACAAAAGAAAAGAAATTTATGGTCAGATGTATAATTATATTAGAAATCATTGAGGTGCTAGTTTGAAAAACAGAAATAAATAAAAAGGTCCCTAGATCCTACCATGTATCTATTGAATCAGAATTTCTGAATAAATACAGATCAGGAATCTGATCATTTAGCATGCATATAGGTGATTTGTATCTATATTAAGAGTTAGAACTTAAATTCAGATGATAGTGATCCTTATTATAGGTTTACATCTCATACAATTTCAGGAACATGGTGCCTTATATAATCAAAAGCATTATAGAAAGTGTCTTCTGATCATGGACATTCAGCATTTAATACAATGCTCAGCACATAGCAGAGTGGCAAGAGTTGATGATTGAAAATAGAGAAATGTAAAGGTGTAGCTCTCCTTTTGAAATATCAGAAGTATTAGTAAAAAGGATGCTTCACCTTCTAAAATGTGACTATAGTTATTGTTTTGTTCTTTGAGGAAAACCTTTTACCTATTTATTGACATTCAATTTACATATGGAATCCTAGGTAGTGAAGACACAACAGGGTGCCTTCCAGATTCCACTGCTGTGATCTTCAAATGAATGAACACTGAAGATTAGTAAACCATTTGAAAAGTTTTTAATTAAGGAAAGCAATAGTGTGCAGTATAATCTTGTGTGTTTTAACTTTGTTGACATAGTACAGAAATCCCCTGTGGATAGCTTGTACAAAAGAACCAAAATGTTCTAGTCCCTAAATTGGAATTTTGGAGTAACTGTTCTTATAATGAAAAGTGTTTCTATGGATGCCTGTTCAAAGGCTGACTTACAAAGTAAAGATACAAAAATATCAAACTTTCTTGATCTCCAAATGTTGTTTTCATTAATTAGGTGAATATGACAGCTCTCTCTTTACACTAATAGCCCCCCTGGAGGAAATAACATTTTTGTTTGTCTAAACAGTACTTAACAACTACTCTAAAATTAGAGTTTAAGACCTTTAACTCTAGAGTGCAAAGCTCTATGTCCTTGACTCTGATGTTTATCATAAATATTAATTTCTGATGTTAAAGTCAAGCCATGAAATTTTTATATATTGTCATGCCTTTCCCTTGACAATTTTTGTAATTGCCATAATTTCCTCATCAGCAAGAGCTGTTTGTGGCTTCCCTGGTTTAAGGAGGCTATAAAATTCACAGCTCTGAATTTCCTGTTTTGTTTCAATGTGAAGCCATAGACTTGTTTACTCTGAGCAGTAACTAGACCTCTGATCTTAAAAGAATTATAGTTTTTATTGGTGCCCTTACATGAAAAAGGACTCAATATATTTTTGTCATTACAGGCTTTCATTGTTACCTTTGGGATTACTTTCCTATTAGGGGGGATTTATGTCTTTTATTTCAGACACTTTCTCTGTTGTTCACAGAAAAATATTATTTTCTGCAGGATCTCGATCATTTTCTTTAAAATTGATTCATTGTTATATAGTCCCATCATGAAATATCAGGCTGTGTATATTCAGATTTTTATAAGGGTCTAAGATTAAAATTATTTAGACCATATATATATATAAATAAACATATGCATAGACACATATGCACATATTTAATATATGCAAATCAATTGAAATATTGTTCCTTTATAATTTCAACAAAGCTATATCAAATACTTACTATACATGAGGCTTAGGTTTTTTCCCCCCCCTGGGCTACAAGAAAAAATGGGTAAGACACAAATTGGACTAAAAATGCCACAATGAACCAGGGAAGACAGACAGACTCATAAAGAATTACCTATATCTCTGTGTGGCAAATGTTGTTAGAGATATGATGACAAAGTGCTATTGCAAGCAGGGAGGCTCAGGGATTGATACATAGAATAGGGGGCACTGAGGTTATATGAGATGGATTTTTCTTTATAAAGAAGTGGAAATGACATTTTATTTTACACAGTAGGAGTAGGCTGAAGCCAACAATGGTAATTTAGGAAAAGGGCTTTGAGAAGGGAAGAGCAGCAGATATATGTGAATGCAGTGAAGAGCACAAGGCAATACCTGGGAAGATATAGAAAAAGGTAGAGAAGAAACTTACAGATGCATTTTAGAAGTACCCAAGAATAGATTCTCAGGTTCAAGTGTCTGAATTATGTCTTTGCCAATGGACATATTGATTTAGGGGATAATTTTCATAGAGGAAATTACTCTAGATATATACAGTCATCTCAACATTTTTTAGGAGTGTTATTTACCAAGTGATGGCGAGGAGTCAAAGTCAAAATCTTTGTTCCCAATAATCTTATAGTATTTCAAGGGAGAAAATTGCCAGTCAGCAATTCATGTCTGATATGACAGAGGTTATGAGAGAGTAAGGAGCAGAGTAAAATGGGTTCAGAGATGAGGCTTATAATTTAGAATAAAAATCATAAAAACTTCTTGAAGATGTAAGTATTGAGTTCTGATACAGGAGTAAAACTTAGCTAAGTGGAAAAGATGGTTTAGAGGAGATCCTGGATGGGGAAATAATGTAAGAATGCTTCCTTATGTATAGTTACTCTTCATGCTCTTGGGTGCAAAACTAAAGAACTAAAACTTTACACTAAAAAAGGTACTGGGAAAGATGAAGGAAATTATTTAGGTAGATGACAAAATCAACTCTTGAGTGTCAGAGAAATCATTTGGCAGTAGTGTGTGTGTAGGTTGAATTGAGCATTTGGAGCAACATCCAACTATAGGGTTGACTTAGATTGGACTCTTCCCCAAGCCAACCCCAAAAAAGCATCACTGGTGGAATGTAGAAATTAGATGCTTCAGGATAGTACCCAATATAGTATGTATTTGTTTTAATCAGCTTATTCACCACTGTGACCAAAAAACCTGACAAAAACAATTTTAGAGGAAAACTTTATTTGGCACTCAGGGTTTCAGAGGTCTCAGTTCATTGACAGCAGGCTCTACTGCTCTGGGTCTAAGATGAGGCAGAACATAAAGGTTGAAGAATATGGCAGAGAAAACCAGCTCAGACTATGGCCACCAGGAAGAAGAAAGAGAGAAAATTCTGTTCAACAAGGACATTTCCGTAGGGACTCACCTCCTAAAGCCACACCCTACCTTACTATAGTTACCACCCAGTTAATCCCTATAAGGGGATTAATGCACTGATTAGGTGAAAGCTTTCTAAACCTATCATTTTATCTCTAAACTTTCTTGCACTTTCTTACACATGAGCCTTTGAGGGACACATATTTTTAACATATTTTTAGAATTTTATTTTATTTATTTATTTTTATATGGTACTGAGGATTGAACCTAGAGCCTCACCTGTGCTAGACAAGTGCTCTACCACTGAGCTACAGACCTAACCCCTGAGGAATACCTTTTATCAAAACCATAATAGTATTAAAGGAGCAGTTAGTGCGAATGTGGTGGCACATACCTATAATGCCACAGACTAGGGAGGCTGAGGCAGGAGGATTATGGGTTTGATCAATTTAGAAAGACCCTATCTCAAAATTTTTAAAAATAAAAAAAGGATGAGCATATATCTCAGTGGTAAAGTGCTTTTTTTGTATCAAGGTTCAACCCTGATACAAAGAAAATTACTTACTCTCATGGACCATGTAAAATTAGGTTCACTAGAGAACTTTGTAGGAAAATGTAGATATGCCCTCAGAATTATCATACCCAAGGTAGGAGGAAGCTAGATTATTTATCCACAACCCACCTCCATCTGCTGAGACTTACCTCAAACTTACAATCCTCCTGTCCCAGCCTCTCTAGTTGCTGGGATATATGTGGTCTTTTTAATAACCAAAAAGTGTTAGTACATATTTGAAACTATATTGAAGCCTCTTTGTATCTATTATAGGAATGTAGTATGATATAGTAGTATAGAAACTGGCTAGGAACCAGAAGACATGGAATAGTTCTTAAATCTTCAAATATTTAACATCAAGAATCTTGGATGACCCTTTTAATCTATCAGAGCCTGTCATGTAAAATGGTGGTAAATATCAAAGTGTATTTATATAGATTACATGAACCAAAGTGTCAGTAAGCCTTGTACAGAGATTTCACTTTAAAATAGAAACCATATCAAGTATTTTAACTGTAGGACCTATCAAATTGTTTAGTATTAATGAATGAGTAAATCTAGTTAAAACCTTTAATCTCTCCCACCTTTTATTTGGCACTGATTGATGGTTTGTTAATATCTATATTTAGAACATATTCCATGAACTAGCTCTTCCCCTAACCAAAACTTTTTGTTTAAACATTTCAATCAATTATATCACTTAATAATTCTAATGCATATTTTGAGGGAAAGTATATTTACATGGAGATTTAAATGTGTAATTTTATTTCTGCCTCATTATGCCTCCTCTTTGTCTATGCCAACAAGAATTTCTTCTCCTCCATACAGATGCATTTATGAGATACTTGACTATAAGAAACTCCTCAGTATATTGAAACTTGGTAATAAGTTGTATCGCTGTCCATCCTCCACTATGTTATATTGATTATTTTATAGGAAAATAATGCTTATTCTTTTTTCTTTCCTAAGAAAAACATAAGTCTCATCTAGAAGTCAGATTGCAATTGAGTCTCTTTTTTTCTTTTCTTTGATTGCCAACTCTTTTCCAATTCTAAAGAAAGAGACAGGGATCCTCCTATGAATGTATATAGAACCAGCACTGCCCCTGTATCAGTCAGGAAGAGATTTTTTTTTTCAAGCTTTCCCTTTTCGTTCCAGCCTTGGGATTTCAAGGTTATATAAAAATTAATTCTATATAAAAATTTTAACAGAATTTTTTTATTACTTTAGCAAGTTTCTGGCAGAGCATTGGGATTTTCTTCTTTAAAAGTTTTTTTTTTTTTTCTGAAGTATGTTCTTAAATTTACTTTGAAGAAAGAGATATATGATGTTCAGAATTTCCTGCAAAGTAATCTATTTGGTGGTTGGTGTGAAGGTTACACATATAGATAAAATTAAATTAGCAATATGTTGATAAATGTTGAAGTTAGATGATGGTGTATAGGAGTTATATAGTGTTCATGATCTTCACATATGTTTGAAAATTTCCCTAATTTAACCCATTGCAAAAAATAAAAGATAATAAAGATGATACTCACATTTTAATATCATTTTATCTCCTACATGATGTATCTGTCAGCTGTGGCTGGGTAACAAATCACTTCAAAAGCCAGTAGGTTACGGCTGGGATTGTGGCTCAGTGTTAAAGTGCTTGCCCAGCATGTGTGAGACACTGAGTTTCATTCTGAGCACCACGTATAAATAAATGAATAAAAGATAAGACCCATCAACAACTAAAAATACATATATTTTTTAAAGTCAGTAGGTTAAAACAGTAAGCATATGGTTTTCTTATACATCTGCTGTCCATTTTGGTAAATAGGATGTTCTCATTTAACTTGGAATTCCCACTTGTTTTGTAGTTATCTCTATGTAGTTTTTCATGGCCTCAGATGGTAAAACTGGGCACTCCTTCACATGGTCTTTAATCCTTCAGAGTAACTCATGTATTTATCATCTAGAAGGGATTGGTTCCACAAAGAAAGTATAAGTACACAGGTCCTCTTGATTTCTAGGCTCAGAACTGGCATACACATAAATTTGGCCACCTTCAAAGGACAGAAAGATAGGTTGTTTTTCTGTTGGGAGGAGCTCCAAAGTCGCATTGTGTTGAGAGCATGGATACAAGGGGAACATAAATTGGAGGAGGAACTTCAATGTAATCTAAGACATAAATTTTAATGCTTTTAATCAATGTTTACTGATACTCTGATAACTTATAAATTTGTATTCTAAACTAGACAGTTTTAGCCTGTTTATTAAACACTTACTCATTGATTTCTTTTATGTATCTCAGTATAAATGGCTGATGTTTATTACTTCTTCCTTACAGTTTTCTACGTGTGTGTGTATGTGTGTGTTTGCTTGCATTAGATGTCATTCCTATCCATCCTCTAAATCTATTCACTTCTCTATCTATTATTTAATCTGGTAAATATTAACTATGCATATATTATGTGCTTTGCACTATGGTAATCATTGTAGAATACAGCGTAAGTATAATAGACATGGCTTCTGCATTCACAGGACTTATAGAAAAATGATCAAGGAACACAATGGGAAATTATATTCAAAATGAAAAATACATCTGGACACAGTGGTGAATACTTATAATCCCAGCAACTCAGGAAGCTATGAAAGGAGGGTTGCAAATTTGAGGCCAGTCTCAGCAAATTAGTGACGCCATGTCTCAAAATAAAAAATAAAAAGGACTGGGAATGTATCTCAGCAGTAAAGTCCCTTTTATGTTCAATCCTCAGTATCTCTCCAAATAAGATTTTATTTGAAAATTTTATCATGTGGTATTAACCTGATGAGGAAGTCAGAGGAGGTTTGTCTGAGCTTGTTGTGATTTAACTGAAATAAAACCTTCACTTTGGAGTGTCAAAATAATAGAACATAAATCCTGACCAAGTCTGAGTGAAGAATGAACCTTTATTATTAAGGAGCCGTTAAGATTTGTGAGTCATTTGTAGTCTAGCCTCCTGAAATGTACATAACTGATATTGTGATGGGTCATTCTTAAATATATTGAAGACATCAAGGGTGGTGGCAGAATTTCATATGAAGAGAGAATCCATGAACCAGATATCAAATCCTTATTTGAATGTTGTAGCAAATTAAGCAGAGAGGTCAAAAGAGTATAGAAACAAATGTCATACATTTTTAAAAATTAGGATTTTGGAGAAAATAATGGATGGTCTATTATTTACAAACTATAATAGGAAGGAAGAACAAAAACCCAACTCCTATATCTGAAATGCAGGAAATGCAAGGGCATACACATACCTAAGATAGTGGCAGGGCAAATGATGCTGAGGATTTAGGGTGTATTTATGGTTATAGAAATTGTATCAAAAATTTCAGTGAAAGAGACTGAGATATAGGATGTGAGTGGGCACTGGATATAAATGAATAAATAAATGAAGGAAACAGTGCATTTTCAAGATTCTAGTGCAGTAAAGTGTGTGTTTTGAAGGAAGGGATGCTTGCAATTTTGACATTGATTTTTGTAACTGGGGTCACAGATATTGTGAACTCAGCTTCACTCCGTCTTTGAGAAGGATTACTCACTTGGCTGGGATGATAGCAGATTAATATCTATAGAATATATATGATCTTCATGTTAGGTTAATGATGAATCAGAACTTGGGATACCAATTGTCCCTACCTACATTTTAATCTAATCTTTCATTTATTCTCACCTGTTTAATTGCCTCCAATCCAGCTATAAGACATTTTTATTTCCTTCTGCTTAGAAAGGAATATTTATAAAACATAAAGCTGAACTTGATATTGATATCTCCTGTTTAAAAATCCTCCAATGATTCCTTAACCTTTCAGAATAATATTTCAACTCTGTTAAGGTACAAAGGTTCTTTGCCATCAGTATTAGTCAACTTCACATTAGTGCAGTGAAATACCTGAGGAAATCAACTTATAAAAAGAAATGTTGTATTTTATTCATGATACTGAAGTTCCCATTGCAATATCTTCTGGCCCCATTGCTTTGTACCTCTGATGAGGGCACTGGATAGCAATAGTGGAGGGTGTGTGTCAGAGCTAACTGCTTACATCATGAGTGAGGGAACAGAGAAAAAGACAGGAAGGGCCAGGGTCCCATGATCTCCTTCAGATACATGCCCCCAGTGACCCACAGAACATTTACTTTGCCGCCCTTCTCAAAGCTTCCACCACTGCACAATAGTATCACCCTTAGAACAATGGCTTTTAATTTGTGGACCTTTGGTAATACTACCTATATTCAAACCATAGCACTTTCTCCTACTTAACTTTTATATTAGCAACACAGAATTACATTAAGATTCTTAAAACTTCCTTGTTTCTTGCTGTTTCATTGGTTTCTGTGCTGTTCAAACTGTCTGGGATCTTCATCCTTACCTTTTATTCTATCTTACTACTCTGATGATAGTCTAAAGTAAAGGCTCTTGACATATAGTTTTATAATATTCCTTTGAAGTAACTCAAATCTGCAATTTTCAGAAGCACCTTGTTGATTACTGATCTGGCAGCTTATTTTGCTATTTATAAACTTAACTATTTTTTTCTGAGCTTTAGGAAATTTCAGTATTTTATTTGTGAAAAAAAATGAGTTAAACATAATATATACAAACAGCTTAAAATTAAAAAAAAAAAACATTAATCCCCTGCCTCCCCCTGCCCCTGGACATCATTGTTCAAAGTACATGTATGAAGACTCAAATTGGCTGTCAACATACTTTATATATAAACAGATATGAAAAGTTGTAATATATATGTGTAATAAGAATTGTAATGCAAACAAAAAGAAAATGAAGTACATAAAGGCATGAATTGATGTGAACGTACTCTATATACAAAAATATGAAAAATTTTACTCAATATGTGTAATGAAAATTATAATACATTCCACTGTTGTGTATTCAAAAAATAAAATCAATAAAACTAAAAAAATTAAAAATTAAATGAGTTATGGAGATTAAGTGAACATGATAGAAATAGGAAAACCATTAGCATCAGGTAAAATGGATAGGCAAGTAAAAAAAATTTGATTTGCAACTAAAATTGAACTATGCATTGCATAAACTGGAAATATAAGACTATAAAATTTAACTCATGTGGTTTTAAAGACATTTAATGCACCATTGCAAGTTTATTTTGATAAGTGGAAAGCTTTCTAATCACTTGTACATTTTTTTTTCTTTTAACAGCAACCTTCTAAATTCTCTCCAGGAACCTATCTTATTTCACTGAATATGATATAACAAATATTATTAGATACAATCAATATTTGGACCTGTACACTATGACACACTGCTTTCTTATCACAGCAATTGTAAAAGACATCCCTGATTACAGATTTGATAAAATATGAGAAAACTGTGTATCTTAGAATTGATAAATATAGAGATTAATGAAAATAGGCAAGTAACTAAGTGATTAAATACATGGCATTATAAAACTTCCAAATTAAATAAAGCCACAAGCTTCCAAACTTTCAGAAAATGTAATTAAAGAAAATAAAATTCACTGAAATGACTTGACCAGTATTTGACAAGGTGTTTACAAAATCTTAAGAGTGTTAATAGAGTTACTTCACAACAGCATTACCAGAGTACATGATGAAGATTATTATCCTAGACTCTTTAAATTGATATGTTAACTTGTAGAAAACTGCTAAGTTGCAACTTTCTTTTTTTCTGTAAAGGATGCAAGTTAATTCCTTTCAAAAGAAAATAATTCTACCAAAAGTTGAAGTTTTATTGACCTGTAAGTCATTAGCCACTTTGATATCTAAATTTGCAATCTCATCCCACCATCTTTAATTAATGAGGTAGTGAATTACCCACTTGAATCTAATGTATGAAATATGATATGTCAAGAGCTCTGTAATGTTTTGAACAACCAATAATAATAAAAAAAATGAGGGCTAGGGATGTGGCTCAAGCAGTAGCGCACCCGTCTGGCATGGGCACGGCCCGGGTTCAATCCTCAGCACCACATACAAAAAAAGATGTTGTGTCTGCCGAAAACTAAGAAATAAAATATTAAAATTCTCTCTCTCTCTCTCTCCCCCCCCCCTCTCTCTCTCTCTCTCTCCTCACTCTCTCTTTAAAAAAAATGAGATAGTGCACTGGACACTTCTTAAAAATGTCAAGAAAATTTTATTCAAGACTATTCAATACTATTGCAATAGAGGTAAAAGAGTAAACTCCATTTTATTGAAATGAAAGGCAAGGGCAGTTTGAAGTATTGGGATGAGTTAGATAAAAAAGTACTGGAAGACAATAGAGGGAAGGTTGGTCAAGGTGATTAGGCCATCTGTGTTTGCTAATTGGTCCTTACTAAGTGAGGCTACTACCCTCCCGCATAGACTGGAACTTAAGGACATTATCTTTATTGATGATTCCATTTTAAAGGGATCATTTGAATGATTCAGAAACATAATTTGTGGTTGTAAAAGATCTATATCTCCAAGCAACAGAGAATAAATTTACATCTGCAAGTTTTCTAAAATAAATACTTTAAGAAAAAGAAGGTGAGGGGTGCTTATTATCAGAAAGAAACCCATGGAAAGTTTAGTCAAGTGGAGGGGCATATTAAGATTATCTTGGTCAATTATACTGATTCTATATTGTGGTTTCTTATATTCTCTTTAGGATAAGTTTGGTACCTTTCTGGTTCTCAGTAAACACTTTTGACATATATTCACTCTATATTTGTGTGTGAGGTTCAAAGTTTAATGTTTTTGAAAATCATATTGTGACTTTTTTCTCTGATAATAGCTGGTAGAATGAAAAACAACAAATAAATGAACAAACAAAGAAAAAAAAAACCCTGAAACCAGAAAAAAAAAATTGCAACAAAAAGACGCATTAAAAAAAAAGTTTGGAAAGGGCAAAAAAAATTATTTCTGGAATCTGACTAATGAGAGCATGGGGAAAGCTAATGGGGTAAGGAAAGGAATAAATGGAAATAATTGTCTTTGGAATGTGAACATTAACATAATGGAGAGCAATGAATAAGAATCATGGCGATTCTAAGTATTTTATGTCATTGTCCCAAGAGGCACTCAGCTGACAAATCCCAATAAAAGAAAAATAATAAGTCATAAAAAGTATGTGGTAACCAAATAATAATAGAACTCAGAAGTCACAGAACAGTTTATTGCTACCTCTTAAATAGCTTCTAATCATCTTCCCAGAATTTTCCTTGTAAATTTAAATTTTAACTTGAATCCAGATGCAGTCATAAATTATTCTTTAAGCATTTATTTCTGTATTGCTAAAATAAATATTTACCTTGATCTATTTAAATATTTCCAGGCATTACTATTTATTTAATTTTATAAAAGTCATTTTCTTTTATGTTATAGTAAAGTTATTTCTTCATTGCCTAAGACAATGAACTACAAAATCTAATCTCTATTTCTTAAATGAATAGTTTTTCCCCTATGAAACTTTAGGACTACCCATATGATGTAGTAAAATGGAGTATGGCAAATTGCCTTCTAGAGGGACTGTTCACAATTAGAAATTGCCAACAGCAGAGATCAAAGCAGTATTCAGTGTTTTTAAAATAGCCCAAGGAGGATGTTGAGTGAAAATATTTCCTTTATTACTTTGATCTCACAATTATTCTTACTAAAATTCAAGTATAAAAGATATGTTGTACAAAACAGGAACTCAATAAATGAACATTACCTTTGAAAGCAGATATCTAGTTTATTTCTAATCTAAATGTAATCAATATGAATCAAGCAGTAAAGAATATGGCAGAGTTATTTTGCTATTTGTAGTCTAAAAATCTCCACATAGAGAAATCTCAGGAACAATATACTTTACCATGGCTTTCCAAGAATTGTTTTGAGGGATAATGGTCTTTTTAGGTCAGTGCAATTAATTCTACCTAATAGAATATTTTTGTAATTGTGGGAATATTCTATACCTGTGCTACACAATTAATTCAGTACCCAATAGCCACATGTGCTATTAAGCCTGTGAAATGTGGCTAATACAACTCAATAACTGAATTTTCACTCCATTTTATAAAATTGTATTTAAATTACTGTATGTTTCTAGTAGCTAAAATACTGTGCAATGCAAGTCTAGATTCTTCAAGAATAAAGATTTTTTTTAATTTAAAGTATAACTTTGTTTAAACACTGGGTTTGGTGGCACACACCTGTAATCCCACTGGCTTCAGAGTGTGAGGCAGGAGGATCACAGAGTTCAAAGCCAGCCTCATCAAAATCAATGCACTAAGCAACTGAGTGAGGCCCTGTCTCTAAATAAAATACAAAATAGGGCTGGGGATGTGGCTCAGTGGTCGAGTGCCTCTGAGTTTGATCCCTGGTAAACACCCTCCCTCAAAAAACTATACATAGCCCAGTATTTCTCTAATTGAGTTGACCAAGAATCTCTCTTTACAACCCAGTAAAATAGTAGAATACACTTTTTTAAAGTTGTATATCAATAATAAAGAAGGAATAAAATATTTCCGGCCATTTTCACATTATTCCCTGTTTTATTTTCTGGTTCATTTGTGTATTCAATCACCTAACATCTGTTGAACTATATACACTATATATTTCACTGCTGAGATAAAATCTTGTTCATTCATAAAGGTATCTCTAATGGGCTGGGCTTATAGCCACACACCTGTAATCCCAGCAGATTATGACGATGAGGCAGGAGGATGTCAAGTTTGATGGTCAGTCTCAGCAATTTAGTAAGACCCCGAGCAGCTTAGCCAGACCCTGTCTCAAGTGAAAAAAATAAAATAAAAATAAAAATAAAAGGCTGGGAATGTGGCTCAGTGGTAAAGCCCCCTGGGTTCCATTACTGGTACCAAAAAAAAAAAGTTCAAATGAAACACAGGTAGAGACTAATAAAAAGGAAATATCATGCAGTTTGGTAAATTCTTAGAAATAGAGCATTATGGAAATACAGAGGTGGGCATACAGTTATGATTTGTCATGGAGAAACTTTTTAAAGGTAAAATAGAGGAAAAGCAGTTCATTGGTTAAAATATTATTTCTCTTGGTTTTTTTTTTTTTAGGGTATGTGATCTTTTTTTAATTTATTTTTATTTTTATTTTTATTGTTGGTTGTTCAAAACATTACATAGTTCTTGATATATCATATTTCACACTTTGATTCAAGTGGGATATGAACTCCCATTTTTACCCCGTATACAGATTGCAGAATCACATCAGTTGCACATCCATTGATTTACATATTGCCATACTGGTGTCTGTTGTATTCTGCTGCCTTTCCTATCTTCTACTATCCCCCCTCCCCCCTCCCCTCCCCTCTTCTCTCTCTACCCCCTCTACTGTAATTCATTTCTCCCCCTTATATTTGTCTTCCTCAATGTTTGATACTTATTTTACTTAAGCTAAAAGTTTGAATTATAATCTATTCTGAGATCCTTGTGAGTTGCTTCCTTGTACTATGAAGTCAAAGGCATTAGTCTGGATTTTGTAGATTGATTTGAGAATTAGATGCCCTTCACATTGTCTATCTGATTTCCCCAAATCATTCTTTCTTTCCTAATCCATTCTCCACTAAGTTAGGGGTATTCTAAAGTGTATATTTCATTAAGTGCTTCCCAAAGTTATCCCGTTTCCATTCTAGATAAATCTCCCAGCCATTAGAGCAGTTTAAAATACCCTGGAATATCCAGTCTTTACTTTAATCTCAGAACTAAATATTCTAGAACATATCTAGAATATAGTAAATACCTAATTAAGTGTTTGCTGTTATTTTAGAAAATTGTTCTCTTTCCAGGAAACTTAAAAGGTGGCGGTAAGATCTGGAAATGGATCCTGGAAATGGTGCATCAAATATACAAAAGAAAAAGAGGTCCTAGAAATGTAAATAAGAACTCACCATTTCTAGCACTATTCTGTTCCCCCAACACAACCTTCAGCCTACATTTTTTCAAACTTCAAAGTATGAAGATTTTCCATCCATATAAAAAACTTATTTTTTCATATATCAGTGCTCATTTATACAATCTTGTAGACACAATTTATCCTAATAAGAATTGGTAAATAATTTTATAAATATTAAAAATATAGTTGCTATAAAACTGATTGGAATCTTAGAACTAATTTTATTTTACTAATAGAGACAGTGGTAGCACAAACCCAAATCTAGGGAGGGATTCATTTCTGATTGTGAAAGTAAGTGACATTAATTAATGTCAACTTTACCTTCTCAATATAACCACCAATGAAGCAGAAGCTGAGTTTTTTACTTGGAGCAATATAATAGACCAACACCTGGATAAGGTCTTAGTTCTCTGAAGAAATAGTTAGAAGTCAAGTATTTACAGGGTATTTGGTGGTTCTTGATTCAAGTGGCTTAAAGCAGGTCTTTGCAGAGATCAGATTTGAATTGGGAAAACACACACGTACACACAGCCACACACACGCACATGCACACACACACACACACAAGGGTTGGTGGACAACTTGAGTCCTGGGTATTAGAGTTATTCTTAGTAAATAAATAGTTGTTGAATAAGTGAAGGGGCTCTTTGCTCAGATAAGCACCTTAGTGTCTTGAAACAGATCTGGTTGATCACTATATATTTCAGACAAATAATTTTCAGGAGTTTCCTGAGGTCACCAATTAAGCTATATATTCATTTATGACAATATTTCCTAAAAAATTATTTCTTAGAAAACTAGAGTTATATTTAAGTAGGGATTTTGACAATTAAGCTGAGTGACATTTTCTTTGTGTTTTCTCTGTTGTAATATGGGGACACCAGTGGCACCATTTCCTTTTTGTTGTTTTGAGGATTCTATGAAATAATGTGTATAAAGTCTCTTGCAGGATGTCTGTCAGTTAGTAAGAGTAAAATGACTTAAATACCTTCCTTTGTAAATCAAACTATTACTATTTATCAGCTCACTTATTCTATTCACTCATTCTAAAGCATCCACCAAAATATTATGCGCTACATGCCTTTCTAAATGTTAGGAGCAGAGATGAAATTCACTCAAATAACTTGTACATTAAGAGACACATTACTCCATGACAAGGGAGTGTCTTGAAAAAATGGGAATGACAGCAAAAGCAGCCCAGGATATTTTGAAAAGTCTGAATACCTAGTGAAGTTGATTTTTGACTTGGGCCTTGAAGGATGAGACAGTCAGGGGTCAGAAGATAATTCCAAGCTAAGGGTACAGGGTATATAAAGGATACAAGCTGTTAATTTCCATTCCTGGTTATATATAAGAAGGAAAAGTCATGTGATTTCACATAAAGCTCCAAATGGATCATTGTCTTGAAAAAGGTTATTGAGTAATTCAGACTATTATCATTTATTTGATTTAGTAAGATGAGTCTCGATAAGAAAATTATAATAAAATAATAGATTTCAACAGATAACAATGATCAGTGTTTACAATAAGTATGTATTAATTCCAACCAAAGGGTCAAGGGTTTTATGTCAAGGTTAGAAACTGGTCTTACACAGTCTAGTGGTTGTCAAATATTCTTGTATACTAGAAGCACATGGAAAATCTTTAAAATTTGTCCATGTCCTGCTCCAGCATCCAAGAGATTCTGGTTTAATTGATCTGGCATGGAGCCTATAAATCTATATTTTAAAGTATTTTTATGTGTGTTTTTAAAAAAACTCCCTTACTGATACTAATGTGTAGGCAGGATACCAAGCTGCATCTAGAAGTCACAACCCGAGACCAATATTAAGTTGTTTCATATGAATCTTTTAAGCAATATTCTCAAGGTTGACATGCATGATTATGAAAGCAATGAGTTGAGAGAGGGTATAGGAGGTAATTTTGGAAGGAATCATGGAAGAATTAGGATAAGATAGAGTGAGCTTTAGGTTATTCCTACATGTCTGGGACTTAGCTTTCAAGAAAAAAAGAAAGAAAGAAAGAGACTCTTCAGACATTTTCAGTGATAATGGAGTCAATAGGCTATGGTTGAGGCCATCACATAATATAATACCGAATCTAAAGATGTGATTGTTGGGATGATTTAAATATTTGGATAAAGAAGAAAGAGCTCAAAGAACAATCCAAGGGTAGAGGTTATATGGACATGGGTAGCACATATGGGATGGATATAAAGATAACCAATTTGAAGTGTTAAATAAGGAACTTGCCAATAAATCATGACTACTTCCTGAGCCATAGCCCCAGGCACAGCTATGTGGTCTTTCACTTCTCTTTCTGATAATCACCAACAGTCTGCTTTCTCTTCTTCTTTGTGTATAACCCTAATGCCCTCAGGCTATTCCCTGACTACCTTCTCAGTTCCAAATTATTCCCTTTACTCTTATGATTCTTCTTCTTTTTTTTTTTTGTCAAGACTAGGTCTTAGTTTTTAATTGCTATATGTCCATCCCAGGTCCAGAGAAAATGACAGCATTCATCTCTGATTAACATTTTAATAGTCAAAATTGGTGAGTTTTAAAGACCTCAAGCTCAGCAAAATTTTATGCTTCCCCTTGCCAAAGGTTGTGGGGCACATTATGAAAAATGAAAAGTAAAGACAGGCAGAAAGCCCAAGCACAATTGAATTATAAAATTAGAAGAATGATTGGGCAGGATTGATGACTGTGTTTCCTATGGGACCAAATCACAATTCTCTGAGAAGTTCTTTAAATCTCCTAAAATATTTAGGCCTCTTGTGTCAAATTTGCAGAAACACTACTTTATACTATTAACAAGAAAAATGCCCCCAAAATGTGTAAAATGAGTGTCAAAGACAACAACACTATCAGGACAATGATAGCAAGCTTGTTTTTTGTTTTAATTCCTCACAGGTCAGGAAACCAATGTTTTCTAGTAATTTATTCAGTAAATTAACCATATTTGGTTTTATTACTATTTTAGTTTAAAAATATAAGTTACTAAATAGGTGTTGGTTGGAAAATGTTTTTATAGATAGTGACTTGTTTAGGAGAGCATCTACTGGTATGGGATGGAAAGCTAAAAACTATAGCTATGACAGCAATTTCAGTTGGAAATAAAAACCTTAAGGAACTTCATAAAATTTATTTAAAAAAATCACATTTCTGATTTCATGGTATATATTTTCTGATTTGTTCATTCCCTGGGGAATCAGTAGTAAATAAGTCACCAAAAAGACATTATTGCACTTTAAATACAATATGTATTCTGAGAATGTTTTTTAGCCTTAGCAACATTCTCATTATTGTCTGCATGTGTGTGCATGTGTGTGCATGTGTGAGTTTATTCAGTAATAATGATACCAGTTCCATTTACATAGCTTTTTAAAGATTTTCTTTTTAGTACCCTTAATATATTCTTTTTAGCCCCCTAATAATCTTACGAAATAACAATATGTATGATTCTTTCAATAAAACCCTTTGACAGTAGTGTCTTATTTGAGACAGCAAGTTTGGGAAGTAAGTAATAATATTATTTTTATTTAAATAACAAGAAAACCAGGCTCAACAGGGCAAATGCCCGAGCAACCAGCACATAGCAATCTGAAATAGAACTGACACACAAACCAAATCCTGTTAACCTAGCACTGTGCTTGATTCATTAAAAATTTAGTAAATATATGAAATTTCTTTTTTCCATTTGTTTTTTCATTTTTTCTTTTTAGTTATACATGACAGTCAAATGAATTTTGACATTGAAATTTAATTCTTAGTTTATATAGACACACCAACTAATTATCACAAGAAATTTTGGCTTTACATTTTAAAATGGGGACTATTATATTTCAAGAGAGATTTTCTTTTATTTACTTGAACCACATAGACCTCTCCTCAATTTTTGAGACAGTGAACCATAATATAGGATTACAGAAGCAAGAGTCATGCATGGTAAATATGAATTCTGTACACTATTATAGGAGAACAAAAATATTTTGAAACAAAACTGTTCCATGTGAAATTGATAGGGTATTTTCCATTTGTTTCTGTTAGTATGAACCTGTCTATCACAGATAATTACTGGTGGGCATAAATTAGCAGGGACTTAGATCAAAAAATAACAATTATAATCTAAGCATGCATAGAGTTCACTGTTTGTTTTATTTCACAGAAAGATGTCAATACGACTTGTGTAAGACACTGGTAGGTTAAAAGAATAACCTTATGCAAATGCATAAGGTAATTACCATTTTCACCATTTTGTTACATGTTGGAAATGTCATTTCAATCAGGGCTAATCATAATATGACAGGAATAACTGTGATACCATAAGTGATAATGTTATGCTGTTCCTTTTTCTAAATTTGGTGGCAATATATACAAAAATCAAACTTTCAAAGAGCCAGTAAAATGTGTTCATGAATTTTCCCACTTTCAAAAATATTTTCAGGGAAATATTCACCAATATAAAGAAACAACTATTTTGATAATGTAATTATTTTTACATAAACCTTTTTTTAGATTTTTTGTCATCTTTTATGGACAATGAAAAAGAATAATGTGTCAACTTTAGAGTGATAATAAAACACTTTGATTTTGTAGTTTTTTTCACATATATATGTACTATATGACTATACATGTTTATCATATATATTCACATGTATAGAAACGTAGTGATACACATGTGCATATATGATATTTTATATGCATATGTTTGGATTATAAATTTAAATATAATTTTCTGAATGTTGTCTCTTACATGTTTCTAGTACATATGCTTCTTATTGATAATGAAACAGAGTAGTTAAAAACAACAAAATTAAAACTTAAGAATAAAGCTCAATGGATTTTCTAATTTATTGTATTATGAATTTAATATGAATGCCATTTTGATGCTACCTCATTTTCTGACTTCTGATGAAGAAATAAAGAGCCAAATTTCTTTAATTACTGTTTTTTATGGTTTTCAAATGTTCATATAATTTTTATTTCAAGTTATTTTCATTTTCTAATATTATCTAGGGACTTGTCAACTGATAGTTTCTTATAAGTACTGCTCCACTAGGAAATTGGAATAAATAGAAATAATTAACTCACTGTGTGTATATAGTTCCAGATCTAGGAATAACAGAAGTCTGGAGGGTACATAAGGAAGGAAGAAGTATGTTTTGTGTTTCCATGAGGCTATTTTTTGGTATTAAATGCAAAATCACATTGACACAAGATATAAATAAATGCATTGATTTTTGAATACTTTAAATAAGGAGGTCTTAACCTGTGGCTCAAAAAATCCATAGTGAATTCAGAGGTCACCTAAACTGGATCAGATTTTTATTTACATGGGCATAAGTCAATTTTCATAGAGAATTAATAGACAACACTTCAGATTTTTCTAGATATACAAGAACAACAAATAGGTTCAGTGCCCCTGTGGTATGTACAAATTATGTTCAGGGCCATATGGAAAAAGTCATTTTGGAAAAAAAAAGAATATCATAAGAAACCTTCATCAATGAATTGACTTTGGTTTATAAAAGAGATTACATAAAATCATCTTAACTAAAGTGTCTTACAAAATAGCATATATGAGAATTAAGATGATATTATTTACTTAAGTATGAGAATAAAATATATTTCATTATGCTTAGGGCCTCCTAATCATGCAAAGAGGTAATTGGCACAATCTACTTTATGATGATAATTATTATCTTATCATTAATGTTATTTCATACTATAAAAAATAGAAAAATTCCTATTTATTTATTTTTATATATTTATATAATATTTATTTTTATATATTTATATAATATTTATTTTTATATATTTATATAATATATAAAAATAAATAAAATAATAGGAATTTGTCTATTTTTAATATATTTATATTTATATATTTACTTATTTTTTTATTTATTTTTATGTGGTGCTGATGATCAAACCCAGCACCTCTCATGTGCTAGGCAAGTGCTGTACCACTGAGCCACAATCCCAGCCCAATTCATATTCTTTTAAAAATTATAAATTGAATATGTTTTTATGACTTATACTCCATGGTGTCTGCCAAAGCAACAATGTTAGTCTTAGGTATAACTTTTCTCAAATATTAGTTCAAAGTACCAAGTTTCTAGTTCCCTCCCCCTCCACAAAAATGTGTGAAAGCAGAGGCTTTGTAAGAGGTTTGGATTATACCTGTACTCAGAAAGTGGAGAATTTATTGAAAGAGTGAGATAAGAGAAATCTAAATTCCTTTAAGTATTATTTGTGGCCACTTTTGCAAAGTATTTTTGTAGTTTTAAAAGGAACAGTGAGAATTTTATCCTCAGACAGGAAAAAAATTTCTTCTAAGAAATTATTTGAGATGATGGAAAGATATACTAAGATTGGTTATCCCTTATTTCTTGAGAAGGCTATTATATAGGCACTCATCTCTAGCTAAAGTGCTGACATCACTTTAGAGCAGCTAAAGATTCCTGAAAAGAAACAAGCCTTGAGTATAAAAGAATGAGCCTATAACAAGGAAAAACCTAGGCAAATATTTATAAACACAGGTATAGTAACAGCTGTAATTTATAATTACTACTTTTTCATAATTTTTAAATATGAAGATGCATATGGGTAGTCACACAAGGATATTTTAGCACATATAAATTATAATTATTGATAAAAGTATGTTTCTATAATGTAGGTTATATTATATCATGTTTCTACTTTGAAAAGAGCCACGATTAAGGCAATAATTCCCTAAATTTGGATTTGATTTAATAACCCACAATTCTATAAGATGATACTCTGCAATTTACTTGGTGATTTTATAGAGGGTCATGGAAAAGTATTTATGTAAATTATATGAGAGATCTTTTCCCAGAAATAAAAGTGGCAAATATAAGTATAGGTATGATTCAAAACATAAGCAATATAAATCAATTTTAATCATTTGTTGTTAAATAAGATTTTCTAATTAATGTTATAACCTTTAAAAATAGCTGTCTGAAAAATGTTCCCTGTTGTGAAACTTAATTTTTATAATAAGTATCACACTTTAAAAAATCTCTTTAATTCTCCAATTACATTATGAAAGAAAATAAATTAAACTGAATAATGAGTCTCTATAATACAAGAAAAGGTGATAAAAAGCCGAGTTCATGGAGTTATTTCTCTTGATGTGTTCATGTTTTTTTGTCTTTCACCATGAAACTACAATCCAAGTTCAACATATTCCATATTCAATATATTTGTATTAGTTAGCATTGCTGCATAATAGACTCTTCTCAGGTATAGTGATTGAAAATAATTTGGTTCATAATTCTCCTAGGTGTTTCTTCAGATCTGGGCCAAACTTTCTCATGAATCTGTGGTCTTCTGAAAGTCATGACCCATTAATGGCTTTCCACAGTATTTTAACCCTTCAGAAACTCAATTTTTACATTAAAAATAGATTTGCGTACAGTAAGTTCATTGTTGGCTCAAAATTTTAGCTATTTCTCAAGTTCGCTGAGTTCTGCTGTCTTTATAAAGGACCCTGAAGGAGAATTCCCAAAGTGGATAATTTTCCTCAAGTCCCCAAGTGATATCTTACCTGACATGTTTTTAAATATGTGGAACCATCAAATGTAAATGCTTCTGCTTCCCTAATATCATATTTATAGATGTGTTCATGACAGCAACTAACCCCTCATTCTTTTTTCCTGTCTGATGGGATGAGTGTCTCATTTTCTTTCTTTTTTTTTTAAAGAGGGAGTGAGAGAGGGAGAGAGGGAGAGAGGGGGAGAGAGAGAGAGAGAGAGAGAGAGAGAGAGAGAGAGAGAGAGAATTTTAATATTTATTTTTTAGTTTTCGGCGGACACAACATCTTTGTTTGTATGTGGTGCTGAGGATGGAACCTGGGCCGCACGCATACCAGGCGAGCGTGCTACCTCTTGAGCCACATCCCCAGCATGAGTGTCTCATTTTCCATTTAAAACCTATTAACTCACCTGCACCCTTCTATCTGTTCTTTCTGTCTTTCAATACTACAGTCATTTTCAT
Organism: Callospermophilus lateralis; assembly: GCF_048772815.1. Lineage (NCBI taxonomy): Eukaryota > Metazoa > Chordata > Mammalia > Rodentia > Sciuridae > Callospermophilus > Callospermophilus lateralis. Next base: position 17,001,857 of record NC_135325.1, read on the forward strand.
CCTTCTTCTCTATCCATAGAACTCCTATTTAATTTTTCTTCTTTTCTCAGATAATCTTCTCAAGGGAGAATTCTCATTTCTCTACTTCTATGACCCAAATTTCCACTTCCCCTAATCTACTATTATACAGACTTTACCTGGTGTGGTCCAAAACTATTACTCTTTATGCTCAATGATGATTTTCATATTGGTTAATCTAGTGGATATGTTCTAGTTATTTTTTTTACCTAGTCTCTCTTTGTCACTCAGCATTATTCGTTACTCTGTCCTTAGAAAGTCTCTACACACTTGCCTCCTATCATATCCTCCTTTGTTCCCTTTCCTCTATGAGCAATTTGTTTCTTCATGATCTCCTTTTCTTGCATTCACCTTTTAGATATAGATGTCACCATTCTTTCATCTCAGTTATTTTATTCTTTTTACTCTATTCAGCTATTTGATATCTTCATTCTGCTTCTGACACTTGCTACTTTGTCAGATATTTTTATGTAATTGTTCCACAGGCATACCAAACTCACCATGTTCAAACTCATACTGTCTCCTCTTAGTACAATATCTTTCTTGTCACCTTAATGAGTAAGAAAGTATTATTGTTTGGACCTGGAATCTCCCCTATAGACTCATGTGTAGAAGGCTTGGTTCCCAACTGATGGCAATATTGGTAGGTATTTAAAACTTTAGAAAGCAGGACTTAGTTGGAAGAAGTAGGTCACTGGGTATCTATCCTTAGAAGGGTCTGTCTGATACCCAAGATAGTCCTTGCTGTGGCTGTCTGCTTCTGGGCCACCAAGAGGTGACCTGCTTTGATTCATCACACTTTTTCCACCATGATATCCTGTCTCACCACAAGTCCACAGTGGTGGGAACAAGTGACTATGAACTGAAACCTATGAAACTATGAGGTAACGTAAATCTTTCCTGCTCTAAGTTGATTTTCTCAGATATTTTGTCACAGCAATGGAATGATGACTAGCCCAGAAGTGAATTATTGTTGTTTCCCTATTCCTAACTTTCTTATTTAACATGCTTTGCACATTTTGTTAACTAAAATTTTCCTTTTGTTCTATCCCCTCTTTTTGATGCCTATAATATACCTTAGTTCAACTATCTTGTATCTCTTTTCTGCTAAATTACAACACATGCATTTTCATAAGGCCACACACGACAAATGCTCTCATTCACAAAAGACATTACTTTTTGGGTTTTGAGGCATGATGTATTTTCAAGTATTTATATTGTTACTTTCTCATGAATTCTCATACTATTATATATATTTTTTTCTAGGCTTATCTAATATGGAGTTAGTTTTACATTATTATTATCATCCAATTTAATTTTAATTTCTTAAATTTGCTAGTCAGAATGAAACTATTTTTTCTACTTTTTTAATTTATGGAAAAATAGACTTTTTGGGGATTAAAAATGGCTGCTGTCGGGTTGGGGTTGTGGCTCAGCCTTAGAGTGCTCGCCTACCACATGCAAGGCCCTGGGTTTGATCCTCAGCACTGCATATAAATAAATAAAATAAAGGTATTGTGTCCAACTACAACTAAAAAATAAATATATTTTTAAAAATGGCTACTGTTGAAGTTAACATTTCTGTATTTATTTCTGTGTGGAATATCTCTTAATTGTTTTTTGGATATCTTCCCTCACATTCATATCAGCTCATAAATTTCTCTTTTTAAACAAATATTTGGATTAAATTATTACTATTATCACTATGCATATCCCTCAAATATTTTGATATATATAATTAAGACAAATAAAGTATAAATATGTGCATTAGTCACCTAGTTCATCTTTTCCAGGAGAGGGAGGTGTATTTATTAATTGTTTGCCCGCAGTGCTTGGTAAGAGATCTGTCACACAGTAAACATTAGATAATTTTTCTTTTCAATTAATGAAGCTATCAGAGGTCATCCTGCTCTAGATGAGATATCATGCAGATATAAGGAAGATGAGTAGAATAGAAGGAGATCAAGAGGGATAGAGGAGAAATGGGAAAGGAGAGGAAATGCAGAATAAATGTGTTAAAATCATGCTATGTGTATATATAAATATACAACAGGGAATTTCACCTGTATGTATAACTAAAAAGAACCAATCAAAATACATAAATGGATGAATGAAAGGAAGTTCAGTGGAGTTAGAAGGAGAATGAAGAATGTAGTAGGGGAGGAAAAAAGAGCAGGGACATGAGCTGAAACTGAATTTCATGTACAATTTTGTCCAGATGAACCAAACTACTGTGTATAACTATAATGCTCTAATAAAAAAAAAAGCATTGGGACATGAAAAGAGGACATCCAGCAATAAAATTACAGAGGATCAATGAAATTTTCCAATTAGTCTCCATATTATTCCTTTTGTAGTTATTTAAAACTAATTAGCAAGAATTGCCACTGCCCATTTTTCATGTTTTTATTTTGAATTATAACCTTTGTTGTTTTATTTTTCCATCTATATTCTTTCTAATCATTTGACAAATTTAAAATTGAACTATCTAAAATCAGATGCTGTTTCAATTTGTTGCTATATTTCAAATGAACCATCCTTACCCCTGTACTCTTGGCTATCTAAATGTATGTTTATCTGCTGTTTGCATAATATTTGCAATGATATTGATATCTCTTTAAAAGCCTTATATATGTAATTGTGTTGAAACATGAAAAATATTATTTTTCTGTTTTATGTCAAGAAGGTTAAGATAAGACAATATGACACCTGGTTTTATTTAGGCATCCTGTTAATTCATTGTTGCTTGTGTTTGATCATAGGATCATGAGCATTCTTGCCTTTTTCATGTTTATTTGTATGTTAAAGCATATTTCCAACTCTAGAGCTTACCAAGGATACTATCTTTCCAGGTCATTCACATGATTTTCCAAAAACCGTCAATTTTTTTCCAAAGACAAAATTTCTTGTACTTTAGTAGTATTGAGAATGCATTGCTCTAGTATTAAAAACCTTACTATGACATTAAATAGCCAGCCTAAAATGAAATAATAATTTATGTTTTCATTATCTATAGTGCTTTTTTGATGAATAATATGGCCACCATTCATTGTAAATTGGTTCTTTTTAGTTATACATACAGGTGAAATTCCCTGTTGTATATTTATAGATACACATAGCATGATTTTAAAAAGTTAATCTGAATTAGCTGTTCTTTATAACCCTCTCTCAAAACCTAGAAGTTTTAATACCCATATCCTCAATAGAATTCCCACAATATAGCAGTGATTGAATGCTGGCTCAAAATTAGAATTTGTGACACTCTGATTTAATTATCTTGGGTACTAGGATATTTATACGTTTAAGAGATAAGTACGTAATTTTAATGTGTATCTAGGATTGAGAATTACTGCTATATTCATCATCTTGTCAAGGTTTCTCTTCCATTGTATTATATGTAATTTCAAAGGCAAAATATAATGAATCAGTATATATTGGCCACTGTGAATGAAAAAAGTGAAATCATCTCACAATTTTAAAAATCAATAGCAACCAGCTACAGTGGCACACATCTGTAATTCCAGTGACTCAGGGAGTATGAGGCAAGATGACCATAAATTCAAGGTGAATCTGTACAACCTTACAATACCCTGTCTCAAAAATAAATGATAATAATAATGATGATGATGATGATAATAATAATAATTATTATAGACTGGGGATGTAGCTAATTAATAGTGTCCTGATTCAATCCCCAGTAACAACAACCAAAGAAAATCAATTTTGTGATTGATTGTGACAATTCATATTTGAAAGATGCATCCCTAAAAGATCTTTTCCATTTTTTCTATCTGACTCTGTTCAGGTACTTCATTAGCCCTTTGACCTTGGACAGTTTTCTTTTACAGTTTATTTTCTTTCTAATTGATAATTTATTTTTTTCAAGTAATAACTATTACTTTTTTGAATAGATCACTCTATTATAATTTTATCTATTTTTCTAATACTTACATATTGACCCTTACATACTACATACTATATGTTATATTCAACATCTGCTCATATATGCAATGGTTTATTTTAAATTTATATGTATATAATTTTGAAACAAATTGTATATATGTGTTCATATGATTCAAAAACTTAACTACTTGTTTCACTTCAGAGTATTTAGTATTAAGGTACTCTGATGATACCATTATCATCAAGATTTTAGCAGGGGGAAAAATTCTTTTGTGCAAATGCTGTAGAGTAAATATATTTTTGGCTTTATGTAGTAGCTGTTTAGTCTCTGTCACAACTTTTCAAGTGTGTCATTTTGGTGCTAAAGCAAATGTAGACAATAAAGAAATAGAGATGACTGTGCTGGAAGAAAACTTAATATTGAGAATACTAGCAATAGGATGGGTTACTTGTGGTCTCTAATTTGCCTACTCCTCGTTTTTCTTCATGATTGCAATCTCAATATTTGTTTCCTGTTACATAGAAGATGGTTAATAAGTATTGATTTATGTTAGCATGTTTTAAGTAGTTTAATATAATGAGCTGATATTTCATCATATATGAGATAGCTTCTAACTATGATATATGGAAACCATTACATTAATATGAAGCAGTTCATGCTTTGTTTAACAGAAATTTCCCAATTACTTAATCTTCTTAACATTAATAGACCTTATATCAGTGATCATTCATATTTCAGATTATTTTTAGTTTTCTTTCCATATTTTGAAAGGATAAACAAAATGTAGTATATTCGTACAATAAAGTAGTATTTGACAATGCAAAGAAGTGGACTACGTGTTCCATGCTACAACATTAACTCAACATACTGGGTTAAAAAATCCAGTCATAAACAACCCCATATTATATGACTTCATTTATGTGAAATGTTTACAATAGGCAAATCTGTAGAGACACAAATTAGATTGTGTTTACCTAGGTCTGCTAGTAGAGGTGGTAGGGTTATGCAGAAACTGGGGAAAGGATAGAGATCATCGATGGGTCAGGAGCTTATATTGGGAGTACAAGGTGCTTTAAAATTACATTATAGTATGGTGCAAATCCACATGAATATAATAAAATCCAATGAATAACACACTTCAAATTGATGAATGATATAGTATATAAATTATATCTCAATAAAGTCAACCTGTACTCTTGTAGGTGATCATTGGACAGAACCCAAGCTAAGTCAATATTGGCTGTATTTTATGTGTGTTCTGCCCTTTGGAAAATCATATACTTTATCATCTAAGCTTAGACACATTTTGAGTGAAAAGGGCTACTAATAATAATTACAACTGGAAAATAGGCCTAAAATGGGAACATTTTGAACAAGTGAACACATATAGATACTCATTAAATTGAAAATACTAATGCAGACTTTTATTCAGTGTTTTGGAACATGGAGACATATATCCTGTTGTTGCAGTTCCTTTGCCTCTGTCAGGTATGAGGAAAGCTTCATTCCTCCATGCCACCCAACTATAAAGAACACATTCAATAATTTGTAAATGAGTCCCATAGAAAGCCTGTTGACTTGCCTGGAGATGATGGGTGAAAACCTCCAATTCTTCCCCAAAAAGACAGATAACAGCTTTCCAGAAAAATAATCTGTACAAATTCCTCCCTCTGCATTTTCTTAACCCACTTAAATTCTGAAAGTCAGCAAGGAGTTCAAGAGTGAGGAACAGATGCTTACCTATTTCCTTTGAAAATCTCAATTTAGTGATTTGTAATGTGCACTAGTATTTCACATCTGTTATAATGTGGTGCCTAGTTCCAACTTCAATTTTAACATCTTGTTCCAGATATATTCTGTTTTTTACACAAAAGTGACAGTTATTTTTGGAATATAATGTCAAAAGAGGTGATTTGTCTTAGTGGTTAAGCATGGCACAGACTTTAAAATTAAAAAGCCATGGTTATTAGATTGGTGCTTTAGGGAAATGACTTGGCTTCTTGAAGCCTTAACCTCATCTCATGTAAAATGAGGATAATAATAATATCTTCCTTATAAGGCTAATATCATAAGCTTAAGAGAAGATACAAATACATGTAAATAAATAAACACAATGAGTAACTTGTGGTTTTGTTGCAAGAAATAGATTATTTTTATTACTATTAATATCTATATAACATCATTAATAGGGCAAGAAAAATTTAAAAAATATATGAAATGTCACACAATGTCTTTAAAAGCAGGACACAACATTGGGATTTTTGTAGAACACTAAAATCACAAAAGTTTCCATATAAATTTAAGGATAAATCTGGCTTATAGTCAGTGCTCAACTAATATGGAATAAATCAAATTACAGAACTCCTTAGCTATTGGGTATCTTTATGAAGTTTATCAAACCATCATATTACTCTGTATTCATTTCCCAAAGTGGTTGTAAAAAATATGCCACAGAAAATAATTTTATCACAGATCTGAAGGCCCAGAAATCTGAAATCTTGTAGATTACTACAGATTACCAGAGAAAATAAGCTAACCAAAATGCTTAATGTTATAATAGTATTCTAAACTGAGAGACTTGGCCTAAGGACATTGGCTTCTTGAATTTCTTACAAAACAAATGGCTAGAACTTTGTAACAGTTTTTTCCTACTCTTTTCCTATCTTTGAATATATATTTTAATTATAGATGTTGAGGTTGTTAGGAAAGTATTAATGATGATTTAACTGTTTAAAAAATGGCAGTGAAGAAAAAGGATATAGAATTTATAAAGCACACGTGATTCTGTTGTATTTGAAAACATACACATGTATATAATTCTAAAAATATATGACCATTATAGAATTGTTGACTGTTTATAAAAATATATCTGAATTACAGCTGCTATTCATTTTTAAATGAACCTGACCCATAGCCAAATATATAAATATATGTTAACATAAACACACACACATATGTGTATACATATGTATTCTGCTTAAAAAAGTACACTATGTTTCCTTCATCCATAATAAAGGTTATGGCTGGCAGTCATATAACAACAAAAAGCAGATTAAGAAGAGAAATAATAATAAATTGGTTTAATCAAAGTTTTACATGAAACAATGACAGAAACTAGGGGGAAAGGCATTATTTAATACTTAGTTGAATGAAGTATGAAAACCTACATAGAAGTGTGATTCGACAAAGCTGTACATAAACATGATTTCAAGAGGAGTTCTAATTCTATGATCCATCTGATTTTGAGGAGAGGAATTCTGTTTCCTATAGCATGCTTTTTGGGAGACAGGCGATGGGGAGGAATGAGGATGGTAGAAGATTAGAGAGTCCTTCTAAGATGTTTCCAGTCTCCTTTAGTTCAAAGTATTAAGCATGCTAAGGCACCATATTTTGAGGTATCATGTTCTGAAACCTGACACTCTTATTATAAAATGGCTTCAAAAGTTTTACTGTATTACATAAGAACATGAAAGAGTTTTGCCTATTTATAAAATATATTTGTAAATGATTGTACGCATTTGTAGTCTGCCAGAATGTAGATTCATATAGCTATTTTTGAACTTCATATTCAGTTGAACATTGTCATTCTGAAATGGAAAACTGACTATTATACAACCTTGTCATAAAGTATTGTCAATGTGATAAAAGAGCATACATTCATACTATTACATCTGATTTAAAGTGAATAAAAGATCAGTATTTGTAAACTTAAAGTCAATAGCAATGAAGGAATATAGTACTGGCTAAAACAGATGTTTTGTGGTACATGACTCTTGAGTTCATGGTCATTATGTGTGTGACTTTGAGAAAATATCCTAACCTCAATTAACCTGAATGTCCCCATCTGAAAAATGAGAGTTGTGATGTATGAAATCATAGGATTTTTTGTGGACCAAATAAAATACAGGTCACAAATGGCTTAAAACAGTATCTGACAAATAGAAATATTTAGGAAATATTAACAATTATTGCATTATTATTATTTTTTATTTCTTGATATGCCTCCTCCTCTGGACTGAGATTCTTAAAAACAGAGAAACTGTAACATCATAATTATTATTTTTGGTGTTTTGGCCTCAGCAGTTAAAATGATTCCTGTCCTTAAATGCTTGAGTAATTGACTTATTGTTTGATGAATACATTAATGTCTGAGTTAACTAGAATATGCATGAAAAGAACATGATTAAAATTTTAGGAAATTTTTACATTTAATATTATATGGGAAACCTGTGTTCCTAAGCATGTATGAACACACAAAGACAGGCCTATTGCTGAACCAAAGATACTTAGACAATTCTGTATCTAAAATGAATTTAAAGTGTTTAATTATGAGTTGATTCTTTACATGTAGATATTATTTAAGGTTTGCTTACTGAGGTTGTTAAATATTTACATTTAATTTTTTAAATGTCTTGAAAATAAATGCTTCTTATTAAAAATATTTTTACACACATTTTCTGTATTATGGTTCTGTATGAGTCAAATGACCGATATATAACTGAAAATTGTACCTGAGTACAAATGAAGGAAGAATTAATACTAGAGCTCTAACGAGATTGGAATAAAGATGACTGATGTTGAAGTTGAAGATGCAAAAAATTAAATCTGAGGAACAAAGAATAGCCAGTGTGTGTTTTGAAAAGAATAACATGGTTGGAGCAAAAGCTTAAAACCTTATTTTTGTAGGAGGAATACTGAGGGAACTATAATGTGGAGTATACTGATATAAATGAAAATAGTGAATACACTGGAAACAATTTTAAGAATGAAAGTAAGATCAAAAAACTTTTAAAGAAAATGAAAACAATGTACACTTATGCACAATGATTGCGTTGGTATTTTGATTTTTAGAGTAGCTAATGGACAAACTTCCTGAGACAGAAAAGTAATTGAGCCTTAAAGCTAAGGACCAGAATAAGTCATTCATTTGAATACATGTATCAACTTTCTGTGTTCTGGGTCTTTCCTTGGCATTGGGACAGAATTGTGAATTAAAAATAAGGTCTTTGCCTCCACTAGTATTATGCTATAATGGGTGAAAGCCAGTAAATAGAGAATTTAGCAAGTATTTGAAGAGTAATAGTGTCACAATTTTCCCAGTTTTAATATCACATAGCAGGAATAACATAGGATAAAATGAACTTGTAATTGAAGAGAGAGCTCAAGAAAGTAACTTTTTGAAGAAGAAGAAGAATCACCAAAAGTGCATTTACCTTTGGCTGTTTGTAATGCATTTGGGCAGCTTGGTTGACATTGTGCTCAGTTACAACAAAGGATGGACATTAGCAGAGGATAATATAAAGACAGACATACATCACAATGTGAAGTCCAATTTGGTTGAGTTTCTAATCACTTGCAGTTTTTAAATTGTAAATATGAGTTAGAATATATAATATATAATGAAGCTGACATGCAGCTTAAAATGATAATGGTAATAATACCTTTTTGCTCAAGTTCAAGTAAACATCATTAAAACAAGCATAAAGCAGGTGGACTATGCAAGTGCAAAGAGGCAGTGTAATAAGACATTATCTGTGGCCATAGGTCCCAATGTTAACAGAGGATTCTACTTAAATAGAATTTTAAGTAAATGAAGACTGAAAGAATCAACCTTGAACAGCTTAGCCTCATTACTTCTGGAGATTACTGGTGGAGATTACATTCACTAAACTGTTGACAAGTATTAATAACTTAGGTAATCAATAAAATGTACTTGTTGACGTCCACCTGTATTTATCATTTAAAATAAAAACAGCTTTAACTATGGCTTTTAAAGGAAAACACAAGCTCATTAGAAAAACATGGAAAATATGGCCAAATTATTAATAATGGCTTTCTTTCATAATGGGATTTTTAATATTTTATTTGTATTTATCTTCCATATTTTTTGTCAACCAGCCTTACAGAGAGAAACAGATATGCCATGATAAACTGTATGCTCGTTAGTAAATAAATAATTGATTAATAAGTGCTACACTTCTAATCTATCCCTGTTTTATGTTGGTGCCTAGATATCTTCCTTTCCTTGTGCTAAAATAGGTGAACTTTTTCTTCTTCCCCAAAATAACTTCTGTAAAACTGTGTAAGTCTATATTATATATCTGTATTTATTGTCTCTCTTTCTGCAGAACCAAGAAAGTAGTAGAATCTCAAGAATAAAATACTGTACTGATTTGATAAAATGCCTAATTTTCTGAAATTATCAAATAACAGTATCTGATGGAGATATGGTTTAAAATTCTAGGATTAATTTCAGGAAAAGAAAGTACAGGTCAACCTGATATATTCTATGAGAAAAATAAATGATTTGTAATTTTTTAGCAGAAAACTCATGTGTGTAAATATGTGCGTGTATAATATGCCTTTAATTAAAGGCCAAACTTTCCTAAAACATATTTGTGAGAAGATCTTTAAAATTAAGCCTCCATTCTTCTTACATGCGCACACACACACACACACACACACACACACACACACACAGGTAGGCTAACAGAAGAACTCTGCATTAGGGAAAATCAAAAGTAGGTTCATGCAAATGAACAATATGCCAACTACAGTAAGAAAATTGACATTTATTAGCACACCCTGCATGCAGATATTTTCAAAGCATCGCCATGCATATAAAAATATTCAATTTTTGTACTTATGTTTTCATAATTCAATTTTGTGCATTACTTTCCATTGTTTTCAAATGTAAGTTTTTCACATAAATGCAAAAAATTTTACCAATGTGAGATTCCACTTAGTCTTTTGTGATTAACCTGATCATTCTTTCAACAGATACTAATTAAAAGCAAATGAGTAAGTATAAATAGAAAATTATATATCTTTGAAATTAAAAAATAAATTAACTAATTTTAGTGGGTTTTTTCCACACTGAAGTGCATATTTTCATCTACAGAATTAAATTTCATCATAGTAAACATGAAATATATTTTCTGTTCAGAGAAAAATAGAATTTCACAAGTCCCATTCACCTATTCATTCATTTAGCTGTTCATTTTCCATAGAGAATTGCATTGTTTCATTTTTCTAATTTTAAAATATGTATAAATTCCATGTAATTTTAAATGATAAATAATGCATAAATCCACACCTGTTACTGAAAGACAATAAAAATGGTAGAAAGATCAATAGAGGAAAGGGAGCAAGGGTTTGAAAAAGGGAAGGGGAAGGAGAGGTACTGGGTCCTAATTAGAATAAGATATATTTCTTGTTTCTAAAATTTTATCAAAATGGATTCTACTGTCATATATAACTAAAAAGAACCAATAAAATAAAAATAAAAATAAATTTAAGAAGACAATAAAAATAAAACACATACAGGGGACATCTTAGTCTTCCTTGCCCTATACTCATCTATACTCTCCAATTTCTTCAGGAGTGACCATGTTTCAAGACCAGGACACAAACAAATAGATGTTTTGTTGAGTTTTTATAGATTGTTTTACAGATAATTTTTATAGAGCTTTTCCTTGTCTTTACATATGGTTTTACTCATTATTTTTTAACTGACCTAGAGTATTCCACAGACTACACAAACGTTTTATTAAATCATTTCTTTATTGGTAGATGTAGATATTTAGGATTGTTCAAATGTTTCACCATTATGCTTCAGTAATAGTCCATGTTCCTCGTTGTACACATAAGCAAGTATTTCTCTGACATAGACACTAAAAGTGGAACTGATAGTTATAGGATACAGGCATCATTAATTTTAATAGATACTGCCAAATTGCCCTCCAAATGTCAGTACCAATTTATTTTCCAACCAGTGGGATGTAAGAGTTCACAGATTCCCTGTCTTTTAAAAGAACTGAAAAGAGAAAACACTATAGACAGGTAATTTTAATATGCATTTCTCTGATTTTTAGTAAGTTCAGGTTTTCATATTCTTACTGGCTATTTTTCTTCTCCCTGAAATACCTATTGAGAGTCTTTTATGATCTGTGTATTGATTTATTTTTCCTTGATTTGTAAATTATATTTTGTAAATTGTTTATATTAATCTTTTGTAGATTTCTAAATTGCAGATGTTCTGAGTGTATTTATGACTTTTTTTTCTTGCTTAAGTTGTTCAAAAATTTATTTTAAATTTTTGTAGGTTAAATGTTTCAATTTTGGCTTCATGTTTTTTTTCTTTTTTCACTTGTTATGTGTTATTTAAGCAAAGTTTTACTATCTCAATGTTAGAATATAAACTGTTATATCCTTATAGCTTTAAAAAAAGCAATTTGAGGGCTGGGGCTGTAGCTCAGTGGCAGAGTGTTTGCCTAGCATGTGTAAGGCACTGGGTTTGATCCTTAGCACCACATGAAAATAAATAAATAAAGGCATTCTGTCCATCTTCAAGTACAAATTTTTTTAAAAAAGCTATTTGATTCATAATCATCCTTGTGTTTATTTTTGGATGGTCTATGGTAGAAATTTATATATATATATATATATATATATATATATATATATATATATATATATATATAAAATCACCAGTGTATGTATGTTTATGTATAAATACATGTATAATATATCTATTTTTGGGGGGGTGAGTACCAGGGATTGAACTCAGCGCACTTGACCACTGAGCCACATTTACATTAGTGTCTTAGTTACTTAGTGCCTAGTTGCTTAGTGCCTCGCTTTTGTTGAGGCTGGCTTTGAACTTGTGATGCTCTTATCTTAGCCTCCTGAGCTGCTGGGATTACAGGCTTATGACACCATGCCCAGCATGACAATTTCTTTGTATTAGTAAGTCATATTACAAATCAGTCATTTCAGTTATTATTATTATTATTATTATTATTGATTCAGTCACTTGGATAATTAGAAAGAATTGTACATTCATTTTCCTCATACTCTTTAGTATATTTTATAAAATAGAAAAGTTTATTCCATACTTTGGATGATCATGAAAACATAGTCCTTCTTGTTTCATAAGGCCAGTCAGTTCTTCAATTAAACCTCAAAAGGCTTCAATAAGGAAGATGCTCTTCTTTTTTGTGTGTGCCAGTGTTAATATCTTTATCCAGGTGTTGTTAGTAATAATGCATTTTTCTTTCCCATTTGAGGACCTTTGCAATTATACTGGAACCACATCATTTAAACCTCGGTAATTGTCCTACTTCAAAATCCTTAATTTAACAACATTGTCAATGTCCTTTCTTACTTGTAAGTTAGAATAGTTACAGAATCTGTATTTAGGATATGAACATCTTTGGGGTACCATTATTCTTCCATCTATAGTGAGTATTTCTGGTCTGATTCACTTACTATCATCAATTTAGGAGTGTGTGTGTGTGTGTGTGTGTGTGTGTGTGTAGGTGAGTGGCAGGGTGAACATTGGAGGATCTCCTTGATTGCTTTCAGCTGCCTTTGAAACTGAGTTTATGGTGAGACAGTTTCACTTAAAAGTGGATGTGGCTAAGCAGGCACCTAAAATATAATTCTAGCTTTATCCCTGGTTTGAAAGCATTTGTATATCAGATTGCAAAATAAATTGAATTATGTGCATTTTATAATCAGGTAGAACAATGCATAAGCATAGTAGATATTATGTATACATTGAGTCTGTTAAATAAACCAAAAATTAATGTCCACCATAGAGATTCAAACAGACAATTGATTTATAAATATGATATATAGTCTTGACCCACAGAGCTAATGGATTTTGAAAATTAGTTTTCTGGACCTTTATTAAGCCTTAACTGTTGACAGGAGAAAATACACCTTGATAGTTGTTTTCTTGTTTTGTTTTGTTTTGTTTTTAGTGATTTAGTGATGGGGATAATTATGTATGGATTATACCTTTGATCTTGACATTTTTATGAGAATATAAACTTAAGATAAAGAATTAAATATGTACACTGAAAATGACTTTATTAATTAGTCTATCTCATACTTACTTATTGAATTTTTACACTGTATTGATGTTAGAGAGCATTGATGATAAATAACAGTCTTGTGCTCAGGGTTTTGATGGCTAATAGGCTAATCAGGTAAAATCTGAGTATGTGAATACTTATAATACAAAGTGGATTACATTGTTGCCTAAAGAATATATTAAAATAAAGGGTTATAAAAGATTATAGATGAAGCTATCACATGGGTTAAGGTGTCTTCAAATAAGTAGTTAATATTATAAATGAGCTTTGACTAAATAGATAAAAATTAGATAGGGATACTCCAGGCAAGAAATTAATGTTACCTAAGTTAGAGAGAGAGTAATTCCAAGAATATAACATCAAAAACTGGCACAGATAGAGGATATTGCACCTATGATTATAGTGACAGAGAAAGAGAAATAGCTTTTAGGTCATATCCCAGTGTGAGAGAGGTTGTGCTTAATTCTGTAGGAAGTAATGATCTTTGAAGAGGGAGATGTGTCATCAAACCTACTTTTGAGAAAAATTGATTTGGCTGTCAGATAAATAGAATGGAAGTGAGATCAGAGGGAGGAATAACAGTTAACAGCTTGTTAGCAAGTGGTGTAAGTGAGAAATAGTGAAGGCTTTGACTAGGATAGTGAGAATGAACTAGAAAGGAGGGAGTGGTTGTGAGAGACACAGTATAAAGCAGAATCACATGGTTTAGCAACTGATTGAGGTGGAAAGAAGGACCTATAATAACTGGTTTCCTGCTTGGATGACTAGAGTAATGTGGTATCAAAATAGAAACAGGAAATTGGGCAGATGACGTATTCTAGTCTTTAACTGAATTGATTTAAGATATTAGATGAATTTTGAGGGTGACTGTTTCAAACAAGTATTTGAAAACGAGGTTGAAAGTTCTGGAGGGTGATAGAGACTTGAGAATTTAATTTAACACTAGCATGGGTGAGGGTGAACTTTGCAGCTCAATTAATCTCATGAAACTCATCATACTTGAGTTTCAGACCTTTCCCCATATATGCCAAATGGTTATCTATCCTCTATTTGAACTTTGAGTCCATGACATCCCGAGGCTGGCATTTCTGTTGATCCCATTCAGTTAGAAATTTCTTCTTCATTCTGGGATCTCCAAAGTTCATTCACTTTAAAGCTAGAGCCCTACCCAAGGGCAATTACAGTTGTTCTTCCTCATAAAACCTCTTGTTATATTTTAAGAAAGCTATAAAGTCCTAGTTTAGCCTACTCTTCCAGTAACTGAGAGAGTATAAATGGTGCTCAGAGGTAATGTAATGTCTCTATGCCTTCTTTTGCTGTGCTCCTTGCTAGAGTTTTCCCATACATGAATACATTCATATAAAATGCAAAAAAGTTACATAGAACCTTAATTAAGCATGCAAAATTGAACTTAAAAATCTCTGATGGAAATAAATAATGTATTTCTATAGAAAGATGCCTGGAAGCACATATGTACACATCATCTTTCCCCATTTTTTATGTTTCTATATTCTTTTACTGGTTAAGCATCTTTAAAAGGAACTGTGGTTTATGTGAACGTTTCCAGTCTCATCACTGATTTGATCTAGATAGCATGGGGAAGATTAAGAGTAGTCCCTTTCTTTGTGTATGTACTATGAGTTTTTGAAAAATTATTTTAGTTGAAATCAATTTGTATAAATGACCCAAGTGTCTGGTAATCAGCTCAGTGCCACTGATGACTGTTAATCTTCTAATATCAACTGTGTAACTGAGTAGTGGCTCATCCTTCATTGCTATTATATTTATCCTTACTGTAGTTGACCATTATTTTAGTAGGATCATTTAGTTCACAAATTAGTCCTGTTCATCTGGTTGCATTTTTTATCTCCCTCTAAAACATTGTTCACAATGTATAACTCATAGTTAGGATAGGGTTCTTGACCTTGCAGTATTTCGTTTTGACAATAAGTTGTCAAAGATATGGGAAGGAATTTGGGAAGCACTTTACTGAAGCATAATAGATGTAAGAAGTACTTTTTAAATAAGATGGCACTGGTGTTTTTCTCTGAATGTATTTATATAAAGTAGCACTATTTCTGATATTAAGAGTGTTGGCTTTCAGGGATGGAGTTATGGCTCAGTGGTAGAGAGCTCGCCTAGCAAGTATGAAGCCCTGGGTTCTATCTTCAGCACCACATAAAAAAATAAAGGTATCGTGTCCAGCTAGAATTAAAAACTAAATATTTTTTTAAAAAGTGCCGCTTTTCAAATCAGCATACCTGGATTCAAATCCTGGTGTACCATTTATAATTTATTCACCCTTTCTGAATCTATTTCCTTCCATATTAAATGTGTTTATTAGTGATTTCTTCATAGGATATTATGAGTATTAAGAAGATGATGTACATAACAACACTTTGTACCTTGTTTGGTACATACTAAGTGCTTGGCTGTTGTTTTCCTATGAAAATCTGATTACAGTACAAAGCTATCACTTTTTGATCTTTGCATTCATTTTCACATTGAAAAACATTATAAGATATATAATATACCTTCTCAAGTACAGTATTTAATTGCATCGATAAGATATATTATATATCATATAATGTTTTGATCATTGTGACTTTTTTCTAAATGTGAATTTTATTGTTCTATACATTCTTCCCATCCTTTATGGAAGCAACATGGCCATGGCTTCATTACTTTTATGCTCTTACCAAAGTGGAACTGTCATCATCTGTGATCCTCAAAATTTGTACTTATTTAAAAGGAGTTTTTGATTACCCATTTATCATGACTCACCCTGAGTAAAGGAGGGTGTTGGGCAGAAGGTAGACACTCCCATATTTCAAAAGTTAACACTCTCCTGTCTAATTGTTTTTATCATGTTATATATAAAATGATATTAAAGGTATGCCTCAAGATGTAATTTTATTATATTTTACATTTCAGGAAGTTCAATTTTTTTTCAAACCAGCTAGGTAATTTTTGTAGACAGATATTGAAATATCTAAATGTGCCTTGTTCTTATCTTTCATTTCTTTAACATACTTTATTCTGATTTGCTGGCCAATAACTCCAATATCTATAGTTTCACTATAGGGAATGATAGCTTCTCTCTGTTCTTTCTCATGATTCTTACTTGAGGCGCCTTATTTCCTTTTGTGCTTAGTTGTTTTGTTTTGATTTCAAGGAGCTGATCATTTTTCTTGGAATATTATTTGTGAGGATTCTCTGAGGCCTAAGATGAAGGGGAACTCTTGTAGAGAAGATTTCTATTAGCTTTGGCAGGTGCCTAAGGTGTAACCACTCTGGGATCACTATAAATTAAATGAAATTCATAGCTTGAGGTTTTTGGGACTATCCAAGTAATAAGAATTTGTGCTGTAAATCTACCTTAAGGATATATAAGGGGTGGAGAATGTCAAGTTTAGTTACTTTTCATCATTTTTCTGGAGGATATAGCCCTTAGCTTTCCTGAGTGGAGGTTCTCTCCAATTTGGGTTTTGACTAAGCTTGCCTGCCCATACCCTTACTTCCACCACTGTGCTACCATTAAATGTAGGTTCAGGTACTGGAATTACCAATATCAGTAAATATTCTCCAGAAAATTGTCTTCAGTGGACTACTTAACTCTTTGAGCTCTGGTTTTACTTAGAATTTTGTTTATGAATTCTTATTTTTTGAAACATTTGATAGATTTGAGTAAAATAGTCCAGTATTTTTGCTTATTTTTAGTGGGAGATTTGTTCTAAATAACCTAGCTTACCATATTACTAGAAATAGAATTCCCTTGCCATTTCTTATCTAATAATTTTCTCGACCAGTTTTTCTATTTACCTTTGAAGATATTTTGGCATGATTTTCATTCTCTGACCCTAATTTCTTGCTACTGGCAGCTTTATTTCGAATTTCCACTTAATGTTATTTTTCTCCTTTTGATAACATATAATTCTTCAACACTTTAAAATAGTTAACTCTCGTGAATGTGATAGGAGTTTTATAAAAATAATCTTTAAAAAAAACCTTCAGATTATTTTGTTGTGTGATTTATAAATGGATGTGTCTCTTAGGAGAAAGAAACAGGACTTGGCATATCAGATGAAATAAAAGATGTAAAGTGAGAAACTATTGGGTAGAAGGTGTTTATTATTGAGATGATTGACCAGACCATTTAGGTTGTGAAGCAATTAAATAACGCCAGGAAGGGTTGGTTATGGGAAATAAATTGAATAAAGCAGCTACAATAGAAAGCAATGGTGGAGGAATTGCAAAAACAGGAGCACTTGTTAATCTGAAAGAATTTTGCCATATATTAATCACATATATAAGAATTTTGTCGTGTATTAATTGATTGATTAAGAATCAATCTATGAACATGTGACAATAGATCACATTGAATTTGGGTTAATTTGTTGTCTTCCCTTTTCTTAGAACTAATTAGCATCTAACAAATGTTTTGTCCTTAAAAGATCATTCTTGGTACTTTAAAAAAAATCAAACCAACAACTAGTAGCAGTAAGCAGTAAAGAAATAAGAAGTTAATAATAGAACATATATAAAACTTTATGATTTTTTCTTCCTCTGGATATATTAGAAAAATATTAAAGAAAGTATGACTCTCATTTAACATGATGTTCTGATTCCACCCATTTATGAGCAAATGACATAATTCATTTTCCTTTATGGCTGAGTTAAACTCCATTGTGTATACATGCCACAGGTCCTTTATCCATTCATATGTTGATGAACACCTAGGTTTCTATGCTTGGCTATTGTGAATTATGTTACTATAAACATTGGAAAGCATATATCACTATCATATACTGATTTCAGTTCTTTTGGACAAATACTAAGGAGCAGTATAATTGAGTCATATGATGATTTCATTCCTAGAATTTTGGCGAATCTCCATACTGATTTCCATAGTGGTTGTGCTAACATGCAGCCCCATCAAATATATGAAAATGTTTCTTTCTTCCCACATCCTTTCCAGCATTTATTATTAGTATTCTTGATGATTGCCATTCTTACTGGAATGAGCTATACTCTCAATGTAGTTTTGATTTACATTTCCCTGATTGCTGATTATGTTGAACATTTTTTTTTTCATATATTTGTTGGCCATTGATTTTTTTCTTTTGAGAAATGTAATCCATTAATTCACTGATGGAAATTTAGACTATTTCCATCTCTTGGCCATTATGAATAATAAAATATGAGCTCACTTATGTGTGAAATCTAAAAAAGTCAAATTCATGGGCTGGGGTTATGGCTCAGGGGTAGAGCACTCTTCTAGTATGTGTGAGGCAGTGGGTTCAATCCTCAGCACCACATAACAATAAAATAAAGATATTGTGTCCACCTATAAATGAAATAAATATTTTTAAAAAGTCAAATTCATTAAATTTGTGTAGTGCTTTTGGTAGTATGGTCATTTTGAAAATATTAATTCTGCCTATCCAAGAGCTAGGTAGATCTTTTCATCTTCTAAGGTCTTTGATTTCTTTCTTTAGGGTTCTGTAGTTTTCATTGTATAGATATTTCACCTCTTTGGTAAGTTGACTCCCAAGTATCTTTTTTGAGCTTATTGTAAATGGGGTAGTTTTCCTTACTTCCTTCTCAGAAGATTTGTCACTGATATACAGAAATGCATTAGATTTATGGGTCTTGATTTTATATCCTGCTACTTTGCTGAATTCATTTACTAGTTCTAGAAGTTTCTTGGTGGAGCTTTTGGGGTCTGCTAGGTAAAGAATCATATCATCAGCAAATAGTGCTATTTTAAGTTCTTCTTTGCCTATACATATCCCTTTAATTTCTTTCATCGGTCTAATTTCTCTGGCCAGTGCTTCAAGAACTGTATTGAATAGAAGTGATGAAAGAGGGTATCCCTGCCTTGTTCCAGTTTTTAGAGGGAATGCCTTTAATTTTTCTCCATTTAGAATAATGTTGGCCTGAGGCTTAGCATATATAGCCTTTATTATGTTGAGATATGTTCCTGTTATCCCAAGTTTTTCTAGTGTTTTGAACATGCAAGAGTACTGTATATTGTCAAATGCTTCTTCTGCATCTATTGAGATGATCATATGAGACCTTAAACTGTATTAAAGAGCAATAATAACAAAACAGCATGGTTTTGGCACCAAAACAGACTGGTAGATCATTGTTACACAACAGAGGACACAGAGACTAACCCACAAAATTATAATTATATTAGACAAAGGTGCCAAAAGCATACATTGGAGAAAAGATAGCATCACAACAAATGATGGTGGGGAAACCAGAAGTCCATATGCAACGAAAGGAAAAAAAAAAACCCTTTCTCTCACCATGTACAAAACTCAACTCAAAGTGGATCAAGGACATAGGAATTAAACCAGAGATTCTGCATCTAATAGAAGAAAAAGTAGGCCCTGATTTTCATCATGTGGCATTTGGCCCCAACTTTCTTGATAAGACTCCTGTAGCACAAGAATTAAAACTAAGAATTAATAAATGGGATGGAATCAAACTAAAAATTTTCTTCTCAGCAAAAGAAATAATCTGTGAGGTGTATAGAGAACCTACATCCTGGGATCAAATTTTTACCCCTCACACATCAGATAGAGCACTAATCTCTAGGGTATATAAAGAACTCAAAAAGCTAAACACTGAAAAAAAAAACACAAATAACCCAATCAACAAATGGGCCAAGGACCTGAACAGACACTTCTCAGAAGAAGATATACAATCAATCAACAAATATATGAAAAAATGTTCATCATCTCTAGCAATAGGGAAATGCAAATCAAAACTATGCTAAGATTTTATCTCACTCCAGTCAGAATGGCAGCTATTATGAAGACAAACAATAATAAGTGTTGGCAAGGATGTGGAGAAAAAGGTACACTCAGACATTGCTGGTGGGAGTGCAAATTGGTGCAGCCAATATAGAAAGCAGTATGAATATTCCTTGGAAATCCGGGAATGGAACCACCATTTGACCCAGCTATCTCTCTCCTCGGTTAATACCCAAAGGACTTAAAAACAGCATACTAGAGGGACACAGTAACATCAATGTTTATAGCAGCACAACTCACAATAGCTAAACTGTGGAGCCAACCTAGATGCCCTTCAGTGGATAAATGGATTAAACTGTGGCATATATACACAATGAAAATTTACTCAGCAATCAGAGAGAATAAAATCATGGCATTTTCAGTTAAATAGATAATGTTGGAGAAGATAATGCTAAGTGAAGGTATCCAATCCCAAAAAAACAAATGTGAAATGTTTTCTCTGATACAAGGAGGCTGACTCAGGGTAGGGAGGGGGAACATGGGAGGAATAGATGAATTCTAGATAGGGCAGAGGAATGGGAGGGAAAGAGAGGGGGCAGAGGATTAGCAAGGATGGTGGAATGTGATAGACACCATCATCCAAAGTACATGTATGAAAACACAAATTGGTGTCAACATACTTTATATACAACCAGAGAGATGAAAAATTGTGCCGTATACATGTATTAAGAATTGTAATGAATTCTGCTGTCATTTATTTTAAAAAATCAATAAAAAGTCAAATTCATGGATGTATAGAGTAGATTTGTCATTACCAGTCATTGGTGAGCACTAGGTGAGGAAAAGGAGAGCTATTGGTCAATGAATACAAAATTAGTTAGAAGTTTAGGAATAAAAACTCATGTGCTATTGCACAGCAAGAGTGATTCTATAATTGATAATGTACACATAAACATACATAAAAGAGATTTTCAATGTTATCATCACAAAGAAATGTTAAATTAAGATATTGCATCTGCTAATATCCCTGATTTAATTATTCCACATTGTATACTTATATCAAAATATTATACTGTAACAATTATACTGTAAATATATATATATATATATATATATATATATATATATAATGATTGATTTCAGTCAACAACAAAACTTAAATGACAGTATTCTGTTTTTTCCTAAAACACTTTTCATATACAATTTGTGTCTCTATAAATTATATGATAGTATAACTAATATGAAAACTAAAGGTGGTAATAGCATTAGGCTTTGATATTAACTCATACTGATTTTGCGTTATTTTATTTTTTCTTTAATTGATTTAATTTTTTTAAATACATGACAGCAGAATGCATTACAATTCTTATTGCACACATAGAGCACAATTTTTCATATCTTTGTATATAAAGTGTGTTCACTCCAATTCATATCTTTATACATGTACTTTGTTTTTTTTTTGCATTACAATTCTTATTCAATTCTTATTACACATATATACCACAATTTTTCATATCTCTGTTTATATATAAAGTAGATTGACACCAAATTCGTGCCTTCATACAAGTGCTTTGGATAATGATGTCCATCAACAAATAAAAGAATACAAAGACCATTGACATACTATTCCAGTTTTTTTATTTTTTTTAAATAATACAATGGAGATAAAGATTCAGTACTTAAATAAATACATAATAGCAGAAATGTGAATTACAAGAGTTCTAAATATCTGAGTCAACTGTTGACCTAACCTTTGTGAAATGTACCCAAGAATTTCAGGCTATTGAGTAGCAGGAATATATTATATTCACTTAAATGAGAAGAAATCAACAAAATTCTATCTTCTCCTCCCCATATACACATATACACACAGTAACAAATACACAAAAATAGTTATAATGTCAATATACAATAAAGATATAGATATATGTATTTGTATTTATAATTTTAATTGGAAAATAATTATATATATTTAGGGGGTGCAATATATTTTGACACATGCATGTATTGTAACATTCATGTTTATTTCCCATTTATTTTTTATATGTATTTTTTTAGTTGTAGGTGGACACAATACATTTTTTAAAATTTTTTTATGTGGTGCTAAGGATTGAATCCAGTGCCCCTTGTGTGCCAAGAAAGTGCTCTACCAATGAGCCACAGCCCCAGCCCCCATTTGTTTTTCTTTGTGTTGAGAACATTTAAAATCCATTTTTTCAGCAATTTTGAAATAGAATTCAAAGACAATCTCAAAAAGTTTATTTCAGTAAAATATTGTTATATATTATGATAGGCTATTAAAATGAAAATATTTCAGATATTTTCCTCTTAATCTTTTCAATATATTCTAAGGTATTTTTAGAATAAATTCCTTATTTTCATTTCTTCAGCAACACTGAAAAATCTAATTATCCAAACGTTCATAATTTGTCCATTTTGAGCTCTTAATCAATGCCCAGTTTCTTTTTATTGCTATACCAGTGACCATCACTTCTCCCAACAGTACAATACAAAGTAAAATAAACAACTGCAGGTCAATGACCTCAAAGTACTATCAGCCCATCATACTGTTAGTGATTTCCAAGCATTTGTGGGAATAGTTTCCTCAACCTAACATGTACTAACTTTCTGAGGAACCTATAGGTGGATCATCAATCAAATAATGTAAACATGATATCGGTGCCCAGTTCAATTTGAGACATCTTCATTTGATCCCCCAAATGTATTTACTTGTTATTTTTGTCTCGCCACTCATTCACTAATAAGTTAACTCCAATGAGGTTTGTCTATCATTTCTTTTTCAAAGTTCATTACTCTTCTGCTTTCCATAAAATCCTCTCAACCATTCAAGCTCTCTATCATTAAAAGTTCTTCTCATAAATACATGCTATTCTTTTGGGGTAAACTGTGGAACTAGGTAGAATATAGCAATAAAGTAAATGCTCCAGTTTAAGCCCCACAGGGTTTCAGAGTCATGTCTGCATGCCTTCTACCTAAAGGTAATGGTGGTAGGGTGTTTCCCATCCCCATGATGTCACTAAATCCTTCTGAGATATTGAGTGGCAAAGTTATTACTGCTTAAGTACCAAAGCCAATATTGAAACCCAGGCCTGTGGGACTCCAAATGCCACATTCTTTGCGCCTGAATCTCTTCATGTGCCAAGAAATCATGTTACTCCCTAATTCAGTCAATTTTGTTTCATTTTTGTTTTCTCTTTAGATAGTATATACATGACTACTATGTACCAGCCACTGTGGTAATCAGTTTAAGTAAGTTATTTCATGTTCACAATTCTATTGAGATGTGACTTTATGAATGAGAAAACTAGAGGTTTAAAAAGAGCTTAAATAACTGTTCAGGCAGCTCATTGGGGGTGCTTGGATTTCTACCTAGTATACCTCAACTTAGCAACCATACGTTAAACTTTTATGCACTCTTGGGGCTGGGATTGTATCTTGGTGGTAGAGCACTTACCTGGCACGTGTGAAGAACTGGGTTTGATTCTCAGTACCACGTATAAATAAATAAAGATCCATTGACAACTAAACAATATTTAAAAAAAGAACTTTTAGGCACTCCCAATGGGAGAAATGGAATTTGTACAGCAGAAAAGTGGGCTACTTACTTACCCATCATAGATTCATGGCTGACACTTCTATTCCAAATAAATGTTAGCAAGAGAAAAGCATAACAAACTTATTTAATTAGAGTTTTTCATGGCATGGGAGCCTTTAGAAATAAAGAACCAAAGAACCAGTGAAAAGTTTTTATTTATTTATTTTTTTGATTAACAATGGAAAGCCATGTAGAAATTTGGTTGGACATATACCCCAGTTTGTTCATTTTTCTGCTTATATTGTACTTTTTGGCAAAGTATTAGCAAAACATTCATTTTCTGTGGAGACTGAGCAAAAGGGTAGTGGTGTTTAAAATATAAATATCTTATAATATGCACTTTGTGCTTAGAATCTACATGGTATTTATCAAATAAAATTTGTGTGTGTGAACATTTTACTTACAAGCACAGATTGGAAGAAAACCATATGCTTTAAAAATGAAAAAGTGAGTTGATTATTCTACAAACATTCTAGTTGCCTATTATAATGAAATTGTGTGTTAAGTGTCACTCTTAAAGCAATAGAGATGACATTTGCATATCAGCTTAATTGCATTGGATTAAACATTGAAAGATGAGAGCCAAGAGAGCTTATTAAGCTGAAATGAGGGCAGGTAATAAAAAAGTGATATTATGTCAACACTACATCTGGAGGTCTGTCACTATTTCCATTTTAAATTCTAAATTGGAATGTTTCTAAAAATGATCATCAAATGCCACACAGTCTTGAAATGTAATAAAAAATAAAAAGGTTAATGCATGAATTGTGCTTGATAAATTGAATTTGATTTGAAAGCCAACTTATATTTTTCTCTACTTTGTTACCATTTATTTGTTCTTAATGTACTAGATTGTAGCTTTTAAAAGACAAAATGTCTCATTTGCTACAATATATTCAGGACTTTGACATAATCTGTACTGTAATAGGTACTCAAAGAATATTTGTGATAACTGAATGAATTTGTGAATGAATGCAAGATGTAGTAACACCTTCATAGTTTCTCTAAAGCATTATGGGTGAGTGTCTGGGTACTTCTGGGTTTTGCTTGGTGTCTGCAACTGTATGTATAAACTCCTCACTGTTCAGAAACACTATATGCTCACTTGCCTTTTCACTCTTTGCTTGGAGGTATCAGTCAAAGCCACCTACTTTGAAGTAGGCTATATGAAGTGGTGCAAGTATGAGGAAATCTGTTTTGTAATTCAGAGGATGTTCTGTTGGGATGCTTGATTACAAACTCTTACTAGAAATCACCACTTGTTTACTATGGACACAGCCTCACCAAACTGATTGTGCCTCATTTTATAAGTCAACAATTATATAGAGATTTAATTCATTTGCATAGGAGAAATTACACCACTTCTAGGTGGTCCCTTATGCTCTCTATAATTATATCACATTTACCAGATAGACTATATTGTGTTAGATCATCTAAAATATATACTTTAAATTTGGTTAGGATAATCTCTCCTTTGCAGTTATTGTACAGAATTTACTTAATTGAATATCAAAGCAACTTACAAATATTATATTTTAAAACTTTATAACAACCGAGTTAAAAGTGGTCTATTAAGTACTCCACTTTACAGGTGAATAAACTGAGACATAGAGAAGAAAAGCGACTCACATATAGTCTTATAGCTAATGAGTAACTGAGCCAGATTTGGGGATTAGTTTGGCTCCAGAGAATTTCTTTATTGACTCTGCTTTAAGGTTCCCCTTAAGGCCCCTGAAAATGAGATCTTTTGTATGCAACATCAATTTCCTTATTGTTGTTGTTGTTTGAGTTTTAATTGTAGCTAAAATGCATAAAATAAAATTTACCATCCTAACCATTTTATGTGTGAGTATAGTAGTGTTAAGTACATTCACATTTATACAACAGAGCTCTTGAGTTTTTTTCCTTATAAGATAGAAACTCTACACCCATATATGATTTATAAGTGATATTATTACAAATATAGCATCATAATATGAAAGGAATCCATTAGAGTGTTTTTACATAGTATATTAACAAAGAGAGATAAGGGGATATTATTTTATTTGCATAGATTAGTATATTACCAGAATTCAAAACTTTAAAAACATATAAATTCAGAAGAAATGGAGCATATGAACATGTAAGAAGAGATATAAGCTAGTAATTCATATATTATTCTTACTCTGTTGATCTAAAATATACTACTATTTAGAAGCTACAGAAATAATTTTTCACTAGCAGATATAGCTAATGATATTTTATATCACAACTATTATTTTCTCTATAATTCCTTATAATTTGTTTTATCAGTTCACCTTAGCTTAACATTTTTAACTTACCTGTTCATTATAAACCAAGAAATTTTACCTTTTCTCTTTCATGATTATTATCTAGTCTGATAGAGACAAAATAATTGAGAGAGAGTAGAGGAGCATGATGAATGGCATATAGCAGGTACATTTGTATATTATGATGTGTTTGCAAAATAATAAGCACTACATGAATAATGCATTTGTAGAATATTGTCTGGTAAATACTATTAAGAATCATATATCCAAATCATTCCTCAATTACTGAAGAATGAAAAACAAAGTGTCATATGCTTTCAGTTTTATCAGACACAGAAAAAATTATTTACCACATAGGACTTCTGGGTAGACTAAATGGGCTTCTGTTTGGTACTAGAGAATTAAAAATCAATCTACATGTATACTTATGTGTGTGTGTGTGTGTATGTGTGTGTGTGTGTGTGTGTGTATAGAGAGAGAGAGAGAATGAGAATGAATGAGAATACTAAGGCATTCAAACTCCTTGCTTATTTTCAAAAATCTGGCATGGATTTTTTGAAGAATTTATTTTATAAGGCTTATTAACCATTTATTTTTTCTAAGGCTGATTTTCATGCAATGTAAATATATTTGAACTAATATTATTTATAATACTATTTCTTTTTTTCCAGTTTAATTATTTGTTTATTTCTTTCAAATATTCACATACCAAAATTTAAAATATCTTGCTTCCATTAATATTGAGAATAAATTTTAGAAGTATCCTTTACTGTTTGTATTTCACAGATCAGGAAAAAGATACTCAGAGAAGTTAGGAAAAAGTTTAAAGTCAGTAAATTACAGAGGTGGGATTTTGACACTATGGTGCCTTACACCAAAGTTTGTGCATATTTTTCATCATTGATTCTTTTTCCTGTTTTATTAAATAGACAAAGGCTTTTGATTCTGAATACATTTTATATATTTAGCAAAGGAAAATACTGACATATTTAAAAAAAAACAGAAAATGAAGGAATAATTCAGAAGCTCTCCGATTCAATGGTCAACATAGGACTCAGGATTTTGGAGTGGTTGATGTGACTTCTCTTCATTTTACCTTTGAACTGCCTTACTCTGTGCATACTAAGTGAATATAGTTGAGCAGTTTGTGTTGCTAGCATTGACGTATACACTGGGTGCTGCAAGAATCTCAACTATTGTCTGCTGCTACTGTTGAAAAACAGGATTCTTGGAATCTCTGCTGAAGAAGGCTTTATTCCATCTTTGCTGGGCAGAGCCCAGCTGAGCCAACACAGCTGCTGGGGCTGCAGAAAACTTCTGACTCCAGTAAGGTTAATGACAACAGCTTGCTGAGTGGTTAAGGCCCCTTCTTGACTGTTTGAACCTTGTGCAAAACCCTGTGGCACTGTTGGTGGAGGATGACAAAATGTGGGTTGCACAATAATAAGCACCATATGAATAATGCATTTGAAAAATATTTCATTCCTGTTGCTGAAGTTATTGTTGTGGAAACAACTGATACAGCTGGACTGCTGCTTTTGGGAGTTCAGAATGAGGGAACTAGGTGGAAGATGGAAGAGAATTAAGGGACCCCGTCATATTACTTAGAATAAGTTGCACACCTGCCTGAGCATGTGGCTGTGGTATACTTGTCCATGCATTATGCAGCTGACTTCTGTGGGGCAGAAGTCTACAAGAATGGATTTTGCAGGAGCAGGGACACCAATAAAACTGTTCTGCATGGGGTAGGAATCGCTTGCCAAAATCTAGGCTCCCTGCACTGGGCCCACTGGATTAATGAGCTTCAGGCCAGCGGAACCAGCAAATCTTGGGTGGGCAGTTTTTGTTTTTTTTTTTTTTTTTTTTTTTTTTCTGATGAGCTGGCAGCAGTCCAGGTGGCTGGATAAAGCACTACTCCTCCTCTGCTGACACCTAAAGGAGACTTCTGATAAAGGCCACATGGCTTAGGAGCTGGGGTAAGAGGTGGGAATCTGTGCAAGCTGCTTGCCTGCTGTGCAGGAGGACTGTTACCTGACAGAGTCTGTCCTGCGCTGGAGGGAAGAGTCACAGCCAGAGCTCGAGGTTTCGATGCCTTCCCTGGTACTCAAGACTGCACCCATCCGGTGGTAGGCTGCTTTGGCTTTTTCCCTGGAGAGGGTTGCCTGAGATGGGCTGAGCCACTGGAGCCATGGGGCATCTTGCCTGCACACTGGACTTTGCTCTGGACTGACTCTTGGCACACACCCTGCCATGAAGCCATCTGAATGGTCAGCTGGGGAGACGAGTGGGGGATACATTTGGATATCACATCTGGCCTCTTTATGTGGCCTTTTTTGCCAGAGAAAAGCAGATCATTAAGAGAGTGCATGAGGAGAAGGTTAATTTTTTCATACTGACCACTAGTTTCACATTCAAATACATAATCACCTTTTACTTAGGAGCTGGCCAGAACTTTAGTTGTGAGTCATCAGATCTAACAGTCTTCTCCTTTAGTCCATTTCTTTACATCTACTTAAGAATTTATGGCCCAGTCACAGGGTCTCTTTTCTATAGATCTACACAATTTTAAGTTTTAGAAATTTTCAGGTCATAATTCTGATTCAGTCTTAGTTCATTTGGGGTTCTTACAACACAATACTTGAGGCTAGATAATTTTTAAAAGAACCATAACTGAAGCTCCTACTGTGGTCCTTTTTGCTGCCTCCTCACATGGTGGAAAGCAGAACAGAAAGAACCCACTCCTATGGGCTCTTTTGGTTGTGGCATAGAATCATTCATGATTTCAATCATTCATCATGCTCATGTTTTCAACATCACTCATTGGGATCCATTTCCCAACATTGTTTTTTGGGGGGATTAAGTGTCCAACACATGCACGGTGTGGGAGGTATATATTCAGAGTGTAATACCTGATTTGCTTTTTTAAGAAGGCAATTCTCTTGGCTCAGGAAGAAGTGGGCAATGAGACAGTGCCTGCTGCTGATTAAGAGAAGGCAGAAAATTCCTCTAAAGCACCATTTTACCTTTTGCTTCCTATAGAATGGCTATTTTAGAAAATTCTGTCTGCACAGATTCCTTGTATTTTAGACCTCATTTATTCTCTCTCTCCAGAGTTTGACTAACTCCCTTTACATATATTCTTAGTTTTTGTCATCTTCTTTTTGGAGTTTTCTGAATTTCTGATTCATAATGGTTTTCTAATTCTATCAATTCCTTTCAGAGTTACAATTTTTCCTTTGCTATATGGATGTGAATGTGTCTGAATATATTTTTGCAGTGGTTTTGTTTGCTGAACTGCTACTCAGCTCTCCACCTTTTGTTATTATTGTTGTTTGTTTTTTGAAAGGAAATAGAAGCACACCTTCAAGGTGGTAGGTAGGGTGAGTATAGGACTTACTTGATTTCATAGACCTAGAACACTTTCTTTTGTTGCCATTATGATATACAGATTTTGTTCTTACTGGTGATGATGATATTTTAAATGAATGCTATAGCATTTCACAAATCTGGCTCCTTATGATTCTGAGACATTACTTTGGTTCATTAAGTTTCCATAGTTTCTTTCATCATTTCTTTTTTTCCACTTAGCCACTGTTTTAGTTAACTTTGATTCATCATTGTGACAAAATATCTGAGACAAGTCAACTTCGAGGAGGAAATGTTTCTTTTGTCTCACAGTTTCAGAGGTTTTAGTCCATGGTCCACTGGCTCCATTGCTTCTAGACTTGTGGTGAAGCTGAGCATCATGGTGGCAAGCATGTGGTAGAACAGAGCTATTTGAATCATGGTGCTCAGGGAGTTCAGAGAGAGAGGGAGAAAGAGAAGTAGAGCAACAGACAGCAAGACACAGAGATAGAGAAAATAGAGAAAAAGAAAAGAGAGATAGACAAAGGGAGAGAGCCAGGAACAAAATAAACTCTTCAAGGGCAAATCCTTAATGACGTACCTCCTCTACTACACCCCACCTCCTAAATTTCCACTACCTCCCAATAGCCCAATAAGTTATGTACCAGTTGTGGATTCATTCATTCCTGAGTTCAGACTCCTCATTCCAATTACATACCAATGTTCTATTTCTGTACATTGATGCATTGGGGACCAACCTTTTACAAATGCACTTTTGGGGACATTAAAGGGAGGATGTCTGCTTCTGGTCCTTTATTCTTTCTGTGCTCATTCATTTTATTCCCCAATTACCAATGATTTAATCTACTTTGTCTAAAAAATACTTTTTCTTAGTATTTTCCCACACTCCTACAAATTAATAAGAATAAGATAATTAACTCAGAAGGAAAATGGATCAAAACCACAGTTTGTTAAAGAATTCAGATAATATTTATATATTTTAAAGTAACTTTTTAAAAGATGAGGAACACTCAGTAACTTATCAAGATCCTGTCTCAAAATAAAAAATAAAAATGGATGGGGGGGCTGTGGTTGTGTCTAGTGTTAGAGTGCTTGCCTAGCTCTTGTGAAGAGCTGGGTTCGATCCTCAGTACCACATAAAAAAAAAAAAACCAAATAAAATAAACTGGGAATGCCACTTAGTAGTAAATTGTCTGTGTTAATTTCCCAAGACCAATAACATAAAATAAAATAATAATAAAAATAAATACAAAAATATGTTCAGCCTTACAAATAGAATTACAAGGCAAAATTAAAACATCACATTTTTAACTATTATATTATCAATGATCAAATCATTCTATAACTTATGATTTCACCTAATAATTTGGGGAAGCCTATACTCTTAAACATTGTTTATGGTCTTAATTGTTCCAATTCTTATAGGTAAGATAGACTAGTTATGGTCATAGGATTTGCCCCCAGGGTTGACTTCAGGGTAGCTAAGTTTAATAGTTAGGAATTTTCCACCACTGTCCTGTACTCTTATTAAAAGTTTCCTTACTTTATAAAAAAGTACAATATTTGCCTTGTTGTTTGTATACTGCCAGTACAGCCCTATTATCCACTGTGGTGGCTAACTACTTTATTCTGAGCATCACTTGGAAAAATCAGAGTAATCGAGAGGAAATTAAAATCAAGGAAAATAAAACCTAGGGAAATTTTAGCATTTAATGTGAAAGAAGAAAATGAATAGTAACTCAGAAAGAAAACCAGGAAAAGTCCATCTAATAAAATCTCAAGTAGAATGGACTTAAGTACCATAGAGTATTCAAACCATATAACAATTGAAAGCCAGTTGGTTAATGACAACCTTAGTATAAATATTTTCCTTCATGGGCATAAGAAAATCTAGAAAACAGTAAAGAAAGGGCTAGTTTAGACTCTTGAACAATTTTTATAAGTAAAGAGAAAGAGGAAAATCATAGGTAGAAATAAAGGGCACACTCATGCACAGAAATGAAGAATACCTCTGTGCAAATTCTCTTAATAATGCAATTGTAGATCAGGTAAATATAGTATACATGATGGTATTATCAAAAATGTAATATTGGAATTTTAAGAAAGGGCATAAGTGCCATGTAGATTTTTATTTGACAATTTGGAAACTAACATACCCAAAGCCACAATTCATATTACTGACTTATTCATGTTATGTATTATGCACATAATAAATGGTAAATAATGACATCAGTAACTACAAAGTCAAATTATGCAGCAGTACTTCATATAATCTGGATTCCAAATAAATCCATATTAGTACAAGAAAGCTAGAAACCAGAAGCAATGTAATGGCTTTTGCAAATTAGCCACCAAGGTAGTCAGTTACAATTGTATTTAATAGGTGAGTGAACAGAAGGCTTTTGAGAGTGGAGATGATTACAATGCTGTTGCATAAGATTGCAGCTCTAGGAAAGCACTCAAGGAAAAGATGTCCAGTTAATCATTGTGTTATTCTTCATGTGTGTATAAAGAATAATTTGGGAAAATCCTGCATTTTTATGAGACACTATAATTGGGTTGAACTTCCATATTACAAAAGTTCTCTCTGTACTTTCTTGCTATTATCATAATGGACTTTTAAGGAAGAAGCAGACATTGTAACTGGAAATCATAGAGACAATGAAGGTATTTTCAATTCTTTGTAATAGTTGTTTCATATGAGAAGAACATGAGAAATAATCTTATAGTATTGACAGGAAAATAGTTTTGACAGCTGACGATTGCAAAGTCTCCTGTGTAATTATTCCACCTCCCCTCTGGCAGGGATAAATGTTTTTCAAATGACCCATACTCTTGAACATGGCGAAATTCAAAATGTCTGTTCCATGTACACATCTATAGACATCCACAAATATTTAACTATCCAGTTCCAGATTCTTCCATCTAAACTAAGAAAAGAGAGCAGAGCTTATAACAGATAAGCCCTCATGCATGGTGTTTTATTTATTTATTTTTCTTCCTACCGCTGCATCTCAGGATGCCTTCTGCTTTGTGCCTCTGTGTCAACTGCAGTTCTTTCTGGCAATAATATGAGACAAGATTAACTGAATTTCAAACGTATGGGACTTCATTCCCAGAAAGGATGCTCTATTCATATTGAACCTTTCTATAAAAATGAACAGTTGAATCTAGAGAACGGAAATGGAATAGGGCTGTATTCACAGTACGATAAGGAGATTAAATACGAAGAGCTATGTGATTTATCTCTTTTATTAGATGCTGCTGAAAAGGAGATTAAGCTTTTAAAGAGTCGTGACCTTGGTATAAATTCCATATTTAGCCAGTGGTGAAATATTATAAATAGTGAAGGGTATATGCAACAACATTGAACATGAGTTGATATAAGAGATATAGTGAGGTTGACGGTAATCTAAGGGGTTAATCCACTTCTAAAGATAATTTTGATACATAGTGATAGTGATGCAGCAATAATACGTATTAGGAGAATTTTATCCATTACAAAGTACACTCATATTGGGATGCTTTTTACATCCCATGATAACTCTATGAGGTTAAATTCTTGATGATTTTATGTTCAAGTATCTGGACCTCAAGAGAGATATAGTTACTTGTTCATGGTCACACAGCTTATTAATAAAATCCTCTGCCTATGAAAAATCCTCTTCTTGATGTATTCTTTGTCACATTTGGATAAAGATTAGACCCTTTAATATTTTATTTCTAGCACATTTAATCACATTTCTAACATAGCTATGATATTATATTCTGATAATGGAAGTGTAATGTGTATTTTCTTTCATTATCATTCTTGTCATGATTCCTTCATATAATTGTAATATTCTAAATATATTTATACACATAAAGAAATTTAAATTATTAGAATGTTTCTTTTTATGACAAATTATGTTACCAAGTTGTAGATCGCTTATATGTAAACCATTTGTTATTTTAATCAACAGTTGGTTACTCCAATGAATGTCTTTCCTTTCTTGTAAGAAAAGTCTAATAAAAGAAAAATTAGAATGGACTTGAGTTGATACCAAAATTGTATAGAAAGGAATTCTACTATGAAATGTGCCTAAATCATATAAAATAAATATTATCCCCCAACCCAATTCTACTTTTAAATTTAACTAATTCATAGTTTAATTCTGCACTTCACACTCCCCTTTTTGTTCCTTTAGATATATAAATGAGAGACTTTTATCATAGAAAGTAAAAGGCAAACACACCTTAATTTATTAAATCTGCCATATTTAAATAGTGTTATTTACAATATTTTCAAATATACAACTATACTACAGGTTTGCCTCTTAGTTTTACCTCACATAGGACCTTTAGAAATTTATATCTAATAAGAAAACACTCAGGCAGTTTTTTCAAAGCTACAATATTTGTCCAGGAATTCACTAGGTAAAGGAAAATTCTTCCAAATAGTTTACTGTGATAAATTTAACATGGCAAATAAGTTACAAATATACTAAAAGAACTAAAATGGTCCTGAGTTAGCAACATCAGGAAGCACTACCACCCCTATGTTTTGAGAGACAAAAAGAGGAAGAAGTGGTGGTATCAAACCCAGAAGCTGAAACAATAGTTACTTTCTTAGAAAAGACCAACCCAAACTCAGTCATGAGAAAAATGAAGAAATGGAATGCCTATGAATGGGATAAAGTTGTGAACAGGGCTTCCTTTCCCATGGCAATTAAACTACTTTGGAAGAGAAAATATATACTATATCAAGAACGAATATCAAGGCAAGACCAAGTAGTGATGATTGATAGAATAAATACATAATAGATTATGGTATTAATGAATTATGAACCTTTAATCAGGCATTGTGTTGCACTCCTATAATCCCAGCAGCTCTGGAGACTGAGGCAGTATAATTGTACATTCAAAGCCAACCTCTGCAAATTAAGGAAGCCCTAATCAACTTAGTGATATCATGTCTCAAAAATTAAAATCAAAATCAAAAGGTCCAGGGATGTGGTTCAGTGGTTAAGGGCCCCTGGGTACATTCTTTGTACAAAAAAATGAATTCTTACTATTATTTATGAATTTTTGGCATTAATTTTATTTTTAAATGTTGCATTTAATTATTGTTTATATTATTGAGTTTGTGGTACACCCTTACTCATCTCATGCTAGCTCTATTGAGGTGAGTTGTAATGTCTTGAAGAACTTCCAGCTATTTTACTTGAGCAATTGAGTAGATGGTGTGGCTTTCAGTGAGCATAGGCTAAGAGTAGATTTTGTGATAAAAGTAAAGGCTTATTTGTGGGACATATTAATTCTGAAGTAAGTTTCTTTTAGATTCCAAATAGGTATGATAAATATGAACCTGTATATACAAATATAGAGCTCAAAGCTGGAGGTACATGTATAGGAAACACAACATAGAGATGGTTTTTAAAATGAGAAATTTAAATGAGATTACATAGAAGGAGATTAAAGGTGATAATATATATAAAATTTTATAAAAATAACTTTAATGAGGTATGATTCCTATACTAAATAATTCACCCAATAGTATACAATTCAGTATTTTATTGTGGCAAAATATCTGTAACATATAATTTATGATGTATCCATCTTTATTATAAAACTTAGTGACAATAATTACATTCACAATGTTGTACAGTCATCAACACTATTTCCATAAATTTTCAATCATCTCAAACAGAGACTCTCTACCCACTAAGCAATTATGTCATATTCCTTCCTCCCCACATCTCCTGGTAACCTCAATGTTATTTTTTTTTGTTTTTGCATCTATGAAATTCCCTATTCTAGGTATTTTTCCTTTTATGTTTGCCTTTTTTTGTTTACATGATGTTTTCAAGGTTTATCCACATTGTACCATTACCAGAATTTTATTTATTTCTAAGGCTAAATAATATTCTACTATTTTATTTATTCATTCCTCCATTCATGAAGATTTGGGTTGTTTTGCCATATGAATATTGTGAGTTGCACTTCCAGGAACATTGGTGTTCAAGTCCTTTTTTTTATCCCAGATTTCAATTCTTCTGGATATCTACCTGGGAGGATAATTGTTGGATAGTCTAAATTCAACATTATGAGGAACTGCCAAACCCTTTTCCATAGTGGAAAACAGAGTATCCAGTTTTTCCACATCTTGCCAACACTTGTCTTCCATCCATTTTTTTAAATGCTCATCATCCCATGAGGTGTGAAGGAGTATTGTATAAAGTTTTCTGTACAGTGTTCTCTCTCTCTTCCAGTTTCCTATCAGTAGAATATAAATGACAAAAAAGCAAGTCCTTTGTTTATTCTCTGCTTTATTTCCAGCCAGGACAGGCATATATTTATTGCTCAATAAATGTGTTGACTAAATGAAGGTTAAATGCTCAAGATGTGATAGTTATATTATTTTAAGTGATAGTTATGATCATTATTTTAATGAACAATAGTTATATATTCATTTCTATAGTACTCTTCATTTCAGCTGCTGGACATATTCTTTTATTTTGTTTTTGGTTATTTTTTTATGAAACAACATGCCATGTAAATGAGAAGTTAAACGGGATAGGGTGCTGAATTTACGTAGAATGAAAGTATTTTAACCAGAACAGAAGAAAATGAGATGAAAAGAAATCAAAGACTTGAAAAATATAAAACTAGGAATTGGTGGACAAAACAAGCAAGATCTCATGTGTTGTCTTCAAATTAAAGCACAAGCTGTTGCTTTGAACATGTATTTGATTGAGGTAGCTGTGATTCTTTTCTTTAGGGAGCACTTCTGGTATGTATTTCTTTATCCTTCAAGCTTTTGTTGAGCAAGTAATGTTTTGTTTTCCCAGATCCAGATAAGATGTTCTGCTCTCTCTGCATCTGAGGAAATGGGAATACTTTCTAAATGTGCTAAGTTAAAGATGGATCTAGAGAATATCATGCTAAGAGAAATCTGCCAATCCCCTCAAAACCAAAGGCCAAATGGTTTCTCTGATTTGTGAATGCTAACATACAACAAGGTGCGAGGAATAGAAGTTCGATAGATTAGACAAAAGGGAATGAAGGGAAGAGTGGAGGGTTAGGAATAGGAAAGACAGCGGAATGAATATGACATAACTTTTGTTTGTTAATATATGAATGCACACAGTGAACCTCCACATCATGTACAACCACAAGAATGGGATCCTAATTAGAATAAGATGTACCCCATGTATGCATAATATGTCAAAATGCACATTTACTATCATATATATATATATATATATATATATATATATATATAACAAATTTTAAGAAAAGATATCACTTTCTATTTTTATTTTGCCTGATACATAAAAAAATTAAAATTGTACATATTAATGGAGTACCATGTAATATTTGATACACATATACATTGATTAATGTTTAAGTCATGTCAAACATATTCATCTCCTCACTTAACATTTTTAATGGTGAAAACTTTAAGAATCATTTCTTCTAGCTATTTAAAAAATCCTTTCTTCTACAGTACATTGGTATTATCTATAATCACTATAATGTGCAATAGTACACCAGAAGTTCTTGCTTCTAGTTGTAACTTAGTACCCAATGATCAATGTTTTCCCAATCCCTTGCTGCCTTCTATATTCTTTCCAGCCTCTGGTATTCACCATTCTATTATTGAGTTCTGTGAGATTAACTAGTTTAGGTTCTGCATGAAGGAGATCATGCAGTGCTTGTCCTTCTGTACCTTTCTTATTTCACTTAATATAATCTCCAGTTTCATCCATGTTGCCACAAATTTTAGTATTTCACTCATTAAAATGGCTCAACAGTATGCTTTTGTGTGTATAGACCACATTTTCTTTACCAATCCATTGGTTGATGAAGCATTTCATGTACTTGCTAGCAATTTGTATGTTTTATTTTGAAAAAAAATGTCTCTTGTCTATTGTCTATTTTTTGATCAAAAGTGTTTACTCTTTATGTGAGACTCTGATAATAAGGTTTGATAAACATTATATCTTTAAAAGAATATCAGTCCTCAGAACCTGGAGATAGAAACCTCTACTAACTTTATGGAATGAGTCCAGTTTCTCTCTTGTGTGTGTAATAGGAACATGATATAATGTCCTTTTTAATGAAGCTTATTTCTAATCTTTACAGTTTATTTTACTTATTACTCACAATTTGAAGTCAAGGAAAACAAAGTTATTCTCAATAAATATTGACCTACAAATAAAACCAAATAAAGCATATGCCACTATGACATTTAAAAATATTTAGGGATGTATTCCTAGAAAAATAGCCTAATTATGAGTGCTATTTTCTGACCTTGTCCAAATTTTGGCTTATATGTAGTTGGGAAAGAATTTCAAAAATTAAAATAACTCTGAAAAAAATCTATTTGTAAATGGGTAACATTTGAGCAACTCTTATAGCTCTGTTCTCCTTCATTTGCCAGATTTAGCAGTGCAATAACTATTATGATCACCTTAGAAATAGTTGCCCATATAAAGGTTTGAAAACAAACATATATTTGCAGTTTATACCAATTAGATTCTTACATTTATTCTCAATTTACCTTATCTTTTACATCAATAAGGATAGCTATGGTTCTAAGAAGGCCTGCCATGTTTAGGGTGGAATAAGGAGTTGATCAGATGGTTATGTGTAGTTATTCAATGCTGAGGAGTCCTTGCAGTTCTGTAAGGACTCTCTTTTTTTCCCCACGCCCAGAATACATATCTGCTTTCCACATCCACTGTCAAGAAGTGTGCTATTTCAAAGAAGCATAAACAAAAAAGGGTAGAGTCATAAGTGGGACTTTAGGTGAGAGTTTTTCATAGAGTAAGAAAGAAGCACTGTAACCAGAACTATGTAGCCATTAACAACTACTTTATTCATTTATTCATTTAACATATATTTTTGAGAGTGCATACTAGGCATTTATGGAGATCATTGAACCTATGGAGTCTCTTCAAATGCAGGAAAAACAGTTGACAAAGTTAACATCCATTCGTGTTTAAAACACTAGAAAACTAGGGATACAAGGAACCTACCTGAGCATTGTAAAGGCTATCTGTGACAAACTCAAGGACAACATTATTCTGAATGGAGAAAACCTGAAAGCATTTCTTCTAAAAAGAGGATCAAGTCAAGAATCCTTACTTTCACCACTCCTATTCAATCTAGTCCCTGAAACTCTAGCCAGAGCAATTAGACAAGAAAAGGAAATTAAAGAGATACAAATAGAAAAACAATAGCTCAAATTATCTCTGTTTGCCAATGACATGATCCTATATTCAGAAGACCCAAAACCTCCACCAGAGTACTTCTAGAGCTCATAAATGAATTCAGCAAGGTAGCAAGATACAATATCTTTGCCCATAAAGCATGTCACTATACTCCAATGGTGAATCTCTTCAGCTTCAATAAGTATCTATGAACAAATTCCTATAATGCATTTTTATCCATGTGGCAGCAGAAACTGGATTATTCTATAAGGGAGGAAGAGATGAAGATACTTAAAGTAAAAAGGAAGTTTTTTGTTCCTCAAAAATGTTACGCATAGAATAAATATATGACCCAACAATTGAAATCCTGGCTATTTACTGAAAATAATTTTTCATCAGAGTGTTAACAAACATTCATAAATAAATGTTCATAGTAGCATTATTTATAACAGCTAAATTCTGGAAACAAACAATGCTATTGGTTTATGACTAGATCCACAAAATGTATCATACCCAGACAATGGGATAACATTCAACCAAAAGAACAAATGACTCACTGATGCCTAAAACAATATGGATTACCTTGATAGCATTATGCTAAGTGAAAGAAGTCAGACATCAAAGTCACATTGTATGATTAAATTTATATGATATATCCAGAATAAGCATATTGCTGGAGACAAAGGAGATAGAAATTTTCCAGAGACTGTGAGGAGGGGAGAACAGAGAGTGATTGCTAATGGGTGCGAGTTTTGGGTATGATAAAAATGTCTTAAAACTGTATATATGTACTAAATCCCACTTAATTGTATACTTCTAAATGGTTAATTTTATGTTTTGTATAGTTTACTTCATTAAAAATATGCCTCTTAAAATTCAAACAGCATGCAACTTGCTCCCTTATTTAATGTAAAAAGTGTGTATATTAGCAGCAGGTGCAGCTAAATAACTGGAAATAAATCAAGTAATTGCAGATTGTAATTGTCATGGAGACACTAAACAAAAGGTTAAAATGGATCAAGGTTGAAGAGTTCAGCCAAAGACTTCACTAAAGAAATTATTTGTAATATGTGTGACCTTGAGCCCATGTTCTGGACCTCAGTTTCCTTCAGTGATGGTTTTTATTCTCTCTCCCTATTTCCAATCCAACACTTATGAAGTCTACAGAGGTCAGATTTAAAGATGCTCATGCTCAAGAGTAATTCAGAGAAATACTGCACTTGAATTCTATATGCTAGGACCTCCTTATTTCTAATATGCCAGGAATATAAGACTAGAATAATAAAATGGTAACTTTATATTGATCTCTTTTCAACAAAGAAGAGAGAGGGAAAAAAGATAATGATTTTAAATTTACAGAAGACTGTAGATAGAATTCAACTCACCAGTTAAATTTAAAAAAATAGAATTTCAAATGTGAAGGCAATAAACAAGCATATTTAGGTCTTAGCAGCTGCTCAATGGTTTCACTCTAATCTTTTCACCAAGGGCTGATTTCAACCACAGTTAAATCAATAGGTCCTTCAGAGCTCTTCTGAAAAGAAAAACTAATCCAAACAAATCTTACATTTAGTGTCAGTAGCTACAAGCATAGTGTGTTTAAGAAAGATAAGATATAAGAGAGGAGCCATGTGCATAGCTTCAGGCATCACCATAAAACTGATGGAACAATAAAAGGTGATGGGGGATTGGAAGGCTTTAAGATTGAAATAAAGTATCAAAGTGCATTTAAGGCTTAGAAAACTTTAAGACACTAACTCCCTATCTAACCTTGACATTTTTTATTCCCACTACTTTGTTTTCACAACTAATAATTAGACCCTATGGTCAAATTTATGGTGAAGGATCTGCCTTCCAGACAGTTCAGTTTTACTGAGGTCTCTGGTAATCAAGTTTTCAGATATGTTGTCCTCCATGCTGCTTTTCAGTACCCAAAGGTTTGTGACACTTCAAAAATCTTATGTGTTTTTATTGTTATAAAAATCAAATATGTGACATGAATAAAGACCAGTGAATGTTAGACAATATAAAATGTAGAAACAGACCAATGTAATCCTTTGAAAACACTGATCAAATCTGACTTCCTTTCACAGCACTTCATGAAGTGAGAAAGGATTGTCAAACATTATGGAAATGTTATTATTTCCCCCTGAGGACCAGGGAATTGACATAATACACAGATCAAGTGTTTAGTGATACTGTTACAGGACATATTTAAAAATCATGTTA
The DNA here is from genome assembly GCF_048772815.1 of Callospermophilus lateralis. Lineage (NCBI taxonomy): Eukaryota > Metazoa > Chordata > Mammalia > Rodentia > Sciuridae > Callospermophilus > Callospermophilus lateralis. Next base: position 17,043,102 of record NC_135325.1, read on the forward strand.
CTGATAATTCTGTTAGAGGAAGAAAGAGAGACATCAAACACTATGTATTATTATGCATAGGGGGAGTGATTACAGAATAATTTTAACTGTGCTCTACTAAGGTATTTCATAGTATGGCTTTTAATAAACTTTATCAGCTAATCAGATATACAGAATTTTTCTTCCCAAACATAATTTTCTTTGTGACCTCCTGCCTGCACTTCAGGAATTTCCACATTGTGATCTGTACTTGTGCAATGTAGTTCTTCTTT